>NC_135531.1:61049272-61382709 GCF_045843805.1 Urocitellus parryii | reverse complement strand
AAAAAAAAAAAAATCAGCTCAGGATGGATTTTCTACCAAGAGTAAAGCCATGAAATCCAGAGAGTATGTTAGAATTTATATCTGAGAAGACTTGGGTACATCCGTTCTCTGTCTCTCTGTCTTTCTCTGTCTCTGTCTCTTTCTTTCTCTGGTTTACTTTTCTCTAGATGATTCCAAAGATAGCTTTAAAAATCCTGTATTATTCTGTAATGAGTTTCACTCAAATAGTATGGGGTAAAATTACTCTACTTTTAATCAGAATAGCCTCTGATAGCTCAATGTCTACAATTAGGGAAAATAACACTGGAAATTATGTCTGGATAAAAGAATTTCTTTCTCTCATCTGTAAAATCAGAAAAAAAAATTATTCTGACAGCAATTACCAGGCAATAGCATATCTCCTCTGCTTTGGTTACCCAATGATTCTGGTCACACCTACAAAATGATTTTTAGCTTCCATGTTCTGAGAAGATGGTCTAAGGATGATGACAGAAACAACATGACAGCCACGGGCATTATCTTCCTCCCGTGGTTATGTGCACTTGATGGCTGTAGGTGAGGTGCTACCCGTCTGGAGGAAGGCCTAGGGACAGCCTCTTCCCCATGGCTGGGAATCCTTGGTCAGGGGCCTGCCAGTGCCCACAACCTCCAGAGTCAAGCCAAAGGGGAGGCACAAATTACAAAACAGCATGAAATACCAGGAGGTAGTATTTGAACAGACAGAAGGACAATTTTCAAACTAACCAAACAAGTAAAACTGGAGGGGAAATAATTTACAAACACTACTGAATGTATGGAATATCTAGTTTTCTTTTCTTTTTCTTTTTCTTTTTTTTGGATGTTGATGGACCTTTATTATCTTCATTTATTTATATGTGGTGCTGAGGATTGAACCCAGTGCCTCACACATGCTAGGCAAGTGTGCTACTTCTGAGCCACAACCCCAGCTCCATGAAATATCTAGTTTTCTAATCCCATAATGATTTTAAAGGAACTCAGCTTGTCTGGAAGTTAGATATGGGACTTTCTGATTCCAGTCACTGGCATAATAATAGCTATCATGATTACTTCCAAAATGTCACATGTCACATGTCCTTATAAATTCAAAGTCTTGTGCTGGTATTGACCTTCAAGTTAGTTTACAAAGAATCGTCCTATTTGGTGGTCCTATTTATCTCTGTGAACCTTCTCACAAAATTTGACTGGAAGAAGGAGAAGGAATTGCCTGTTTTCCTCTCTCTCTACAGGATTCTCTAGTAATCTGGGGTTCCATGGAATCAAATGCCCTTAGCTCCTGATCAGACACCTTTCTCTGCAGGTCAGCAGGTTCCATGGCTCTTTCACCCCTTGTAGAATAAGCTCAGAGTCAGTCTGGAGAGAACCAACCAAGAGTTGGGGCCTCAAGAAGGAAAGAAGGTTGGTTCCCTGTGGGCTGAGACCGGCAACTCTGGTTGGAAATCACTTGTCATTAAGGGGAAGGGACAGCCTAGACCTTAAATATGCTTAGCAGGTCCTAGGAATAATGGGACCACATAGGATCAGGTGGGTGTGGACAGTTGGGGAGTGGGGGCAATTCTTCATGAAAGACCACAGACAGGAGAGAGGATAGGGAAACCACAGCCGGAGGTTGCCGCTGGCCCAGTGGAAGTGCCCTTGATACAGGCAACATCTGGCCCAACTCTGCTGCGTTTGTGGACCTAAGGTTTATGCTGGCATTTCAATATGCAAACCCAATGCCCACAAGGCCCCTGAGTCCTTATCTTCAGCTGAAAGAGTTGAAGAGTTTGCTCTCACCCTCCTTGGCCAATCACTGGGGTGATCTTCACATGCTGTTGGATGCTGTCCCCGGATTTCCGTCTGGCATAGTAAACCCCCTGCCACTCCTACATGGACAAAGAAAACTCTTAAATCCTGCGCGGTGGAGGCACACAGCTGCTCCCACAGAGGTTCTTAGAAGGCTGTGAGAAAGTTCCCCATGGTTTTGTTACATTTTACAAAACCGCTACATTTTTGCACCTGCTACAATGCTGTCCTGGTCACAGTGCATAAAGACAAGACCACAAAACCAATGTTTACTGCTATACTGTTTGTCCTGGATCCCAGGACACTTGACCAGTGAGTGGAATTTGTACTATCATCCCTATGAGTTCCATGGCACCAGGTTTGAGAAGTGTCTCTCTCTCTCTCTCTCTCTCTCTCTCTCTCTCTCTCTCTCTCTCTCTCTCAAAATCTTCACAACAACGTGTGAGCTTGATATTATCACCCTTATTTACAGATGGAAAAACTGTGGTGCAGAGACTCTCACTGACTTGCACATCAGAAAGTGAAGGATCTGGTTATAATTTTGCAACTCTTTAACCCTCCTTGAAGCCCCCACCTTTCTAACATCCCAGCAGCCTCCTAGCCAAGACTTCTCCAGGGCAAGGCAGGCTCCTCACCGCTTTCATAGATGATGCCAAGGAGGGCATGAAGATTCCTGCTCTCTGGACCCTATGGATCGGGCTTGGATAAAGAGCCAGGTGAGCACCTCCACTAACTCTGGGAGGGAGTAGTTAAATCAGAAACTGAGATTCTCTGCAGCTATTTCTCGCCCCCCTCTCACATATGATGTATCTAATGAGAACACATATTAGGGTCACCAGACCTGTGGCTGCATTCTTTGGGCAAAAATTTTCTGGAGTACTTTATAATATTCTGTTTCCTTTTTAAGTCTTGTTGCTCCAACTTTTTTTTAATAAGTAATTTGAGCCCTCAGATAATCCAAACTTATTTTATTCTTATTTTAAAAAACCTCCGTATTCAATGAAGACAGTATTTATTGAACTGGTGCACAGCAGAGAAAGGAGGATGGAAGAAATAATAAGTGAGGAAGCATTCGGAATGTTTACAAGAAAGCGTCCAGGCAGTTCAGTCCCAGCTCTGAGGGCCAGCACGCCTCAGGAGGAAGGTGACTAGAGGGGAAATGCCTCCCCCATCTCCACCATGCCTTCGTCAACCTGGATGAAGTGGAACACACTGGGGGAACAGGTGGGTCAGGAAGAAGCAAGCTACACAGTGAATTACTGAATAGTGATGAGAGAACAGAAAAACAATAACTGACCCAAAAAACTGAGCTGACCCATCAGGACTGATATGAAGTCCTTCCAGTCCCCAGACACTGATAAACCGAAAAACACAGCAGCTCTCTGAGGAGGTATAAAGACAGGCAGGGTGTTCCAGCAATGACGGGGGGGGGGGTGGGTACATGCCTGCAACAGATGACGTGTTCTTTCACAAAGCTGTTGTAGCGTCGTGACAAGCACCTTATTCATACGAGACCCAAAATGAACTAACCCTTGGCTCCTTTGCAAATATCAAAAATCTTCTTTTCATTATGACATTATTAGGGAAACCAACATTAAGGATGGGACATAAAAACTCCCAAGGGGGAAGAAAGCACTGGGGAGGGGTTCTTGGAGTGGTTTGGTCAGTTCCACCCACCTTTCCCTTCTTGATGCACGTGTTGATGGTGTCGAGAAGGTCCGCACGGTTCTTATCACTCTTGGGCAGGTCGGCAAGTTCCTTCCCCAGGAGCTCCCCTTTGTGATAGCCCATCATTCGTTCAAAGGCTGGGTTGACATACTGTTAATGGGAGGAGGAGACTTTATCAGTGTACCCCAGAGAGATGCTTCTGGGACACAGGAGTACCAAGCCACAAGTGCCCTGCACAACTGCTCTCTAATGGAGATATCACTGGGTATCTCATTCCCTGACCCTCCTGAAGTAGTGGCCTCCCTCCTGGGCCAAGAAATTTATTCATTCAAGTATTATTCTGGTCCCCTGTGGGAAACCAGAAGAAACTCTTTAGCAGGAAAAGAGCAGGAAGCCCTCATCTAGCAGTCGTGGCTTGAGGAGGGCCTCTTTCACCACCAACTACTGCATTAAATAAGGAAAAAGAAGAACAGAGAAATAAAAACAGGGCTGGGGATGTGGCTCAGTGGTAAAGCACTTGCCTAGCATATGTGAGGCCCAAGGTTTGATTCCCAGCACTGCAAAATAAATAAATAAGTACAAAATCACTTAGTTCAATGGCCTGTGGCCTACATTAGCCTTCTCAGTAAAGCAGCAATTAGATATCACATCTCCTTTCCATTTGCCACAGTCTATTATCAATGCTGGGGCCACCTCTAGTCTAATCTGAAAAATAAAACGCCATGAAATGGCCCAGGAAGTAGCCCTTTGGATACTAGGTTTGAGGCAGGCGAGAAAAGAGCATCCCTACATCACACTCGGGGTCAGCAGTCTTTCCAAATTCTGCAGTGGGCTCAGGAACTCAGAGCTTTGTCTTAACTAACTCCTGGCTCCTGCCCCCATCCACCACTTTCTTTTCAAGGAGCACGGCCACCAGATGAGAAGCCCGGTGGAGGGACAAGTAAAGTGGAACGTGGGGAAAATGTGAGAACACACTGCACCTGGGTCACAGGTTTCTTTGGGCACAAATTTCCATCTGTCTGATGCTTTAAAACAGTCTTGCCAACTGTGATTATTCCTGCCCTCCACGGGGATAAGAGCCGTCATGAACCAAGTGACAAAGTGACACCTGGAGAGCTACTCCCTTAGGAACAGTGTGTCCATTAACACTAGGAGTTGAAGGGGAGGATGTTCTGGCCATCAGGCCCTGCTGGGGTGGTGATCTATCTTCACAGATCTCCAGACTCTTGCACAGGGCAGCACTGCTTCCCATCATGGTTCCTACTTTTAGGCTGGCCGCAGGGCTCCTAGCCCCACCCTGCAGGTCACTGAGGACCTTTCCCCACATGCTGTCTGCTTAGAATGCCCTTCCCCACCTCCAATGTGTCCCTTTCCTCCTCAGAAATCCTTCCTTGATCTCTGCCCCATCTCAGGTGTGCCACTCCTAAGAGTTCCCACTGACTCCCGGGCAGACTTCTAGTGTTTTAATTATGCTGAATTTAAACTTCTGTTGATTTCTCTCCACCACTGAGCACTTAAATCCTCAAGGAAAGGGCTATTTGGGGAGTAACCTTTGGATACTCAGGGCTATTTAGTAAATATTTGATAAGTAAATAGATAATATTTGAGAATGTATTGTTCTCCTTGTTGATTGGCTATAGTCTTGTACATTTTCAAGTGTGTGTGTGTATGCTTTCCCCATTGGGTTGTTAATACAGGTAGAAGTCCTGGCCCTTTTATTCACACTAGGAATCCTGTAACCTCCGAATACAGCAGGTACACCAGGACATAATCTGGAAAGGCACCCAAGTTCAAATCCTGGCTCTGCTAATTATCGGTTGCAGAACTATGGGGAAATTACTTCTCTTTCCTCATCTGTAAAATAGGTATAACAGTAGTACCTGACTCATAGGCTGTTTAAAGGAATAAATAAATACATGTAAAATGCTTAGAACTGTGTCATATAAATGTTTTAGAGAAAAAAACAGATAGTTTAAAAAGAGGGAGGCAAGAAGAAAGGGATGAATAGATGGATAAGCAGATAGATAATAGATATGGTTCCTACATTTTAAGTACTACTACCTAACTGCTCAAGAGCAACCCCAAAAAGGCACCTAACCATGTAGCTGGAGTGCCCTGAGAAGGAAGAACACAAATGTGACAGCCTGTGCACGAGGACTCGGCCTCGGATCACAGCACGAGGGTCATTTTAGTATCCCCCTTCCATACAACATTCCCAATCCATCTTCTCCCTTCTTCATCTTGCCTTGAGTTTTACATTTCAGATTGCTGGTACATCTGTCAAAGTAACATGAAGAAATTCCCTGAGAGAAAAAAAAAAAAACTATAGTCTTATTTCAGAACCCAAATTTCCCTTTCAGCATAGCAACTCTCCCTCCATCTACTCTTGATAGGCATCCACTGTCCTTGCTCTCCTGTTTCTTTCTGTTTCCGGTAGAAGCTTCGAGATGCATTCTACCACAGTGGCAACACCGTCACCATATTACTTCTCCCAGGGATATGGGTTTACTACCCACTGATGGCTACCTATGGAATGAAGGTCAGTTTCCTTCTCAAGTAGTTATCAGTTAGATTACAAGGGGGGAAGGTGGGTAGAGGGCAGGGAGTCCCTTCTCCTAATTGCTGAAATCACAGCGAAGTGGCCCACCATAAATAGCATTGATATTCTAGCCTGGACAAAAGTGGAGGGAGGAGATGTAGGACCTGTGTTTGGCTGTAATGGAAACATGTCTGGCTTTCTCTGTGGTCCTAGAGACAGAGCTATGGGCTGGTAGGCCACTCCCAGCCAGCAACGCAAAGGAGCCATCAGCTCAGTTTCAGGGAGCAGCAAGAAAAACAAATTCTAAAAACACAGCCAGACAGGAAACCAGGTAGGAAGGCTTTGGAGTCAGAAAGAAGTGGCTACATATTTTGGCTTGAATGCTTATTACTGGGGCTTTCTCTGACCTTGCCTCACTCAGTGTTTTCATCTGTACTACAGGGCAATTTGTCAATTTCAATGGAAATTGGATAACCTAATGAAAATGCTGAGGGCAGGGCCTAGGCATGGGGGGCCACTGCCGTTATTGATCTGGGGTGAGGCAAGGTGTGTCTGTGTGCACAGGGGGTTTCAGAGGAGGCTAAGGTGAATCTCCTGTCTTGGGAGCCATGGATGGACCACTGTTATTGGTACTCCACTGATGATAGCAAGTGCTCCTCACACATGGTGACACTGCAAATCTGCTGCAGACAGGCCACCACCAATTAGTGGAACCTCTACCTTTCAGAGAATTTTTTTTAAGAGAGAGAGAGAATAAATTTTTAATATTTATTTTTTAGTTTTCAGTGGACACAACATCTTCATTTTATTTTTATGTGGCGCTGAGGATCAAACCCAGCGTCCTGCGCATGCCAGGCGAGCGTGCTACCGCTTGAGCCACATCCCCAGCCCCAACAAAGTTTTGTCACTATAGACATTTTCTTAGGAAGAGGACATTAATATTAGAGTGCATTATAATTAGAATTGCTGGCAAATAAATATCTTTGAAGACAATCTGTTCCTATAGGCATGCATATACATACATATATATATATGCATTTATTCTATAATTCTGATTTATTTCTATGTAAATACTATCTTAACAGATGACCCCAAAATTTTACCCTGTCACCATCAAAGAAATAGCAAGTTCTGACATGAATTAACAATTTTTGTTCTTTATTGAATATCTAATTCTTAGCTTAAGTCTATTAGTATTTTCTTTGCATACCTTGATTTTCATTTCTTCAAGGAAAATGTGAGAATTACAGGAAAGTACTTGGAAAAAAGTGGCTCAAACTTGAAAGGTTCTATTCAACAGCTACTAATATACAGTGTTTCGTTCCATACCTGAATCACATGGTCATCGCTTGTTATTTCTATGGCTTCATGACAGTGGTCTAATGCTGTAAACACTGAATTACAGGCCCTGAAAGATGCAAAAGATTGATGTTAGTCCTTTATAAAAACCACTCACTTTTAGGTTAACTTAACAGAGTAAACAGATCCCAAATTCATTAGAACCATTAGAACTATTGAAGTAGTCTGATTGTTGGTGTCCCCTCAAAATTCACGTTGGAATGTAATGCCCCATATAGTGGTATTTAAAAGGTGGGGCCTCTGGGAAGTGTTTATGTTGTGAGAGCTCCACCCTCATGAATGGGAGCAGTGCTCCTATAAAAGAGGCTCTAGTGAGCACCCTTGTTCCTTCTACCACATGAGAATATGGAAAGTAGCATCTATGAGGAACCAGCCCTCACCAGAGGCTGAGCCTGTTGACCCCTGGATCTTAGACTTCCCAGTCTCCAGAACTGTGAGCAATAAATTTTTGTTATTTATCAATTAATCAGCTTCAGGTATACTGTTAGAGCAGCCTGAACAGATGAAGACAGTTATTAATGTTTTGAAAAGAGAGTTGTTTTGTAAGATAAATGCATAAACAAAAGAATACATATCTGTATTTATGATGCAAAAAGAAAGATTATAATTCAGCAAAATCTGAATGGACTATTTATGTGCTGAATGGAACTTAAACAGTTGACACAAGAGAATAAGGATGCAGCTGAGACTCTCTTGTAAGTCCCATGTGTTCTACATCAGTGATGTTCCATTTCCTTCATGGTGGTGGTCAGGGAGAAGTCAAGTCCTCATCAATTAGGAAAACCTAATTAGGCCTAAATTGGATCTGAGGCATTCTGGCCTTTTGGAACAGACACAGAAAGGTTTTTTTTTTCTCCTTCCCCACCCCCTCCTTTTGTTACCTTGCTTCCAACCATACCCGCTGGTATGAGGAAATACAGACAGAGCAGAGTCCTCTTGCCCAGTTCATTATACCTATGCACCCCCCAGGTGGCACTTTTCTTGATAACCTGCCCTTTATATGTGGGAAACCAGACTCTCAATTTGTGGTTATAATTTTAACTAACTTTCAAATATAGAGCAATTCCAAACACAGCGAGTTATTTACTGTCCTGCACAGTAAGTATGAAGCTAGAGCTCTGTTATTTATATTGACTGTCTAAAGAATCCCGGCAAAGCCTTTCTTATCCTTCACAAAAATAAAACAAAAGACACTGATTTACTCATTAATATTTCTTTTTCTTCTAAAACAAACTCTTACCATGTTTTATAGTCATCAAGGCAATCTAACTTTGCCACCCTGTTTTGCTCTATTGACAAGGAAAAAGGCAAAAAGTTCTGAGTGAAATCTGGCTCTGTATTTTTCCAGTTACGGAATCTTGTACAAATTTTCGTCTTTGTTGGCCCTTGGTTTCCTCATCTCTAAAATGAGTATGATGATCTATTTCACAGGTTTTTGTCAGGATCAGAAAGGATGATGTATGTGAGGCATATGGCAAAGTGCTTGGGATTATGCCGAATAATAATTCAATACATGGGTAGTTATTATTTGTAAGATCACAGAGTAATATTTCTTTGTTCTCTAAGGCTTTCGAAAACCTTTGGTGAAAAGAAAGATGAATTGTAGTTTATCTTTTCTCATGAGTATAGCTGAAATGTCAAACCAAGAACTGCATTCAGTAATGTATGTAAGGAAACATACATGCAGAGTGAAGAATTTTAGTCCACTGACGACAAAGTGAGTTTCTATGGTTGCAGAGATGAGGACGTCAATGTAATGGTAAGCAAGACAATGAAAATGACATGGGTGAGCAGAGCAGAGGGGAGGAACGGCCTAACTCGACCAAAATTCCTGAGTGGTGCAGACCATGTCCTTATTTCAATGCTCCAGTCTACCTAATTTAAACTGTTGGCTGTCCCATGACCATTACTGCATTTGTAAACGGTCATTTTAAGTAAGAAAAAAAAAAAAGAGGAAGCTTAAGACTGTCACCAACATCACTGCTCACTGCTTCTGGAGAGGCAAGAAAAGTCAACCTTAGCAACAGGACTTTCCAGGCTCCTGGTCCAGAGTGGAGCTCGGCACTACAGGAAAGCACTTCTGGGCAGTAAGTGCCTCTCAGAAGTTACGTGTGGAGGAACACACTCTGTATGGGCTAATATGTCAACTTGGAGAGCTGGATAATTCAGTTCTAATTAACACATTTTATCAAACGATAAATTCCTCTCTTGCTAAAGAATTTTCCCTAAGGTATCTGTATGTTTCAACTAAGTATATAAACAGGTACTTTAGACCATTACCATTTTGTCAACTGAAGCATGGCCTTTATGGAGGAGCTTAGATCAACCCCCAGAACTGATCTATTAAACATTCATCTTATTATTCTCTACAAAGCATAAAATCTTCTGTAGGTATGATGCAAATTCCGTAGGACACAGCAAATTCTTATACGCACACTATTGATAGGAGCAGCATATTATTCTCCCTCTTACCTCCACCATGACAAACACGACCAGACTGCAAGGTTTATATGGACTTTTAACCTCTTTTGGTTGATGGCTCTATTTAAATAAACCTGCAGCAAAATGGCGTAATCAATTTGAGTCATGTTCCTAGAGTTTGAGAACTTAATTGCCTGTATTAATTATTCATACTCTTCAAGCAGAAGAACCTTAGCTTTATTAATTTTCCGTTCTTGGGAACCATATAACCGTTTCTCACATGTCTTTATTTTTATCCTTCAGGTTAAGAAGTTGGAAAATTGGAAAAAGAAACAAAGGAAAGGAAAGTACCCTAAGTGTAGAAACCCAGGTTATGGGCAATATAACCATTACCCCTGCATTTCCCCCATCCCCGGTATTGGGGATTGAAGCTAGGGGCCCTTGACCATGAGATACATCCCCAGCCTCATTTATTTATTTATCTATTTATTTATTTAATGTTGAGACAGGGTCTCACTGTTTCTCAGGCTGACCTTGAACTTGCAATCCTGCCTCAGGCTCCTGAATACCTGGGATTAAGGTCTGTGTCACTGTGCCTGGCTTCCCCAGCACCTTCTTTAAGGACTTGAAGGTTTAGAGAGAAAAAGCAAACATCACCCGTCGGCAGGTAGAAAGTCTATAAAAAACTAGTGCTAGGGGTTTGGGGTTGTGGCTCAGTAGTGGAGCACTTGCCTAGCATGTGTGAAGTGCTGGGTTCGATTCTCAGCACCATATAAAAAGAAATAAATAAAATAAAGGTATTGTGTCCATCTACAACTAAAAAAAACATTAAAAAAAAAAAAAGAACTAGTGCTAGAATGGAGTACAAAGAGCACAGTATGGAAAAGCAGGCTGCCTGATCCCAATCCAGCACTGTTGTCAACAGGCTGGGTGGTAAGAGGCCCCTCGCTCTCAGTGTTTTCCTCTGTCAATTGTGGCTGGGTGAATATGTGATCTCCCTTTGAAAGGGACCTTCATGCTACCAAAACAACACACACACACACACACACACACACACACACACACACACACTGAAGCCTCCTAGAAAAAGGATAGGTGGTGGTCTGAAGGGAGAAAATTCTGAACACAAGTTCACATTTGAGCAGGGGTTTGGAATGAGTAGGGAGGGGGAAGTGGCAGAGTAAGGGATCACAGATTTGCTATTTGTTCCAAAACAACATGCAGAATGAGCTGGTTATTTTAAGTGTTTACAGCTTTGCTTCACTCCTGTCCCTCAATGGCTGTCACACAGAGCCCATGTGAGGATAAGGTGCTCTACAAGTGTCTGTTAACACAGAGAAAGGAAGGGTTCCATGGAAAAGAGAGTGTTGCCCCTCAGAAACTTTGATTCTTTCTAAAACTGAGAACTACTACCATCTTATGATTTGGAGCAAAATAAACATGATGATTTGGGTGTAACTTGTAGACCAACTAACGATGAAAGAATAGCTGGAACTGCATTAATATAAACGGATCAGCTGAAACTCCTCATGAGGAACTAAATCATTATCTTTATTTTAGATGAAATAGGTCTTTTCATGATAAAGAGGCATAAGAACATTAGAAGAGACAAATGGTCCTCACTTAACTCAGATTATCCCAGACACTGCCTTTCATGAGTTCTTCTGTTCAGCAGAGTAATTCATCAAATATACACAGAAATGTCATTTAGGTCTTACACCTTTAAAAAGTTATTCTACACAAAGGAATCTTAACATCAGACCACATATTGTGTTTGATCCAATCAGTCATGCATGATCTCTTATTTTTTCTTGGTGAAGTAAATATGCTCACCATACATGATGTTCTGGACAGAAGTGTCTATAATCGACATTATACTGCTTTACACACTATGTCCTTGCAGAATGACAGTCATGTTACATATTTAGCTGCAGCTGGGGGCGGAATTGTAGGGAAAAGTATTACATAATTAGACTATAATTATTCTGGCATTGTATAATAAAGAGCTCATTTTCCAGTCTAACAAACGACATAGTCATTTGCCTGCCACATAGTCATGTGCAGGTAGAAGCTCTTGATGTCCTTGAATGCCTCAAAGAGCTGGAGGAGGTCATGGTCTGGGTCACTGTCCACGTATCTGCTGGGCCCAGTTTTGGTAGACCTGAGAGATTTACATGCATGGACACGCACACACCCCAAAAGAGCACACACTTAGGTAAGGTAGAGAGGCAGAAACAGCTAAAAAACAACAGTGTAGAAAGTAAGAGGATCTGGGAATTAGGCAAGCCCTCCCTCCTGGGGCCACAGTCTCCCTGTGTCAAGTCCACTCACCAGCTTTACACTGATTTATATGAAGAACCTAAATCTTTTCATTATGGTCTCAGCAATGGGTCCAACTCCTCCAACCAGTTCCAGGAGTGAGGACTAAGAAGTCATGGTACTATCATATCACGTTACTTGTTAGAAATCAAGTGTTTGAATCTGATAAGACCCCCATAGACTTTTTCAGCACCCAGGGTCTAAGCAGATTTCACAAGCACAGTAACCAGAAGCCTTTTCTTTACACCTTTGTATCAGCTAGGTGTGTTCATTTCAAATTGATAGGCCTGCTTTGTCCTGCTTGCCATGGGCAAAGTGCCCCTAAGATCTCTGAGAGAGTCCCCAGTGTCAGTGTGTAGTACAAAATCTGTACCAGGGCCCCTCCTGGCATCTAACATGTGCCATCCCATTTAATGTTACCTAAGAAACAGGAACACCTATCTAAAATAAAACGAGGGAACTGCCTGCCAAAGCTATAGAGTGTTGGGCTATTCATTCCTTATTGGAGATGATGCACAAAGAATTAAACAAGAATCAAATCTCTTTTTCTAAGTTTATTTATAGTAAAAATATCTCAAATAAAAATACTAAGACTTTCTACCCCGCAATTAAAGCAATAGAGACCACTAGGAATACAAACAATTAATATACATGATTAAAAAGCACAAATCACTGAAGTAAAGGCAATGTGGTTTTCTAGAAAAATTTTAAGAAGTTGTCTGAAGCCAAAAAAAATACAGATAAAAAGAAACCAGGATTTAACTCATTTAAACATTCAGAAAGTTTTTGACAATATTCCTCATCAAAGACTTTGAAATACCAGAGTTTTCCAAATATCTGAATTCCCACTGGTTGGACATTCTTTTAAAATTCTCTTCCATTAAAAAAAAAGTATTTATCTTAACACTTTATTTCTTAAAGCTCTTTATTCACCAAAAAGCAACTTCTTAGATCAGGGTGTACCCAGCAGGGGGACCTGCTTCTGGAGGTTTATGCCAATCAGTTTTGCTTCCCAGGAATAGAAGGGAGGTTTAAAAAGATTTTTGTTGCTGGGCTCAGTAGAACATGCCTGTAATCTCAACTACTCAGGAGGCTGAGGCAGGAGGATCACAAATTCAAGGCCAGCCTGGAGAACCTAGTGAGTTACTGCCTCAAAATAAAAAATAATAAAAAGAGTAGGGGATATAACTCAGAGTGTCCTTGGTCAATACTCAGTACTGGATAAAAAAGCAGGGGGATTGTCATCTTTGAACACAAATTAAGTAATCAAGATAAGAAGTAAAATTGTTAGAAGGATTGGAGATGTAGCTCAGATGTAGAATAATTATCTAGCTTGCATGAGGCCCTGGGTTTGATTTCCTACCTCCACCACCCTCCCACCTACACACACAAATAAATACATTATCATTACAGGGAGATGCTATCTTGCTAATTTTGCACCGGGCATGAAACTACCAGGGACCTCTCAGTTGGCCAAAGAGAGAAGTTCTGAAGGGCTATCCTATGAGATGCCAGGAAGCTGTGTAGGACTGGCCCTTCCAGGAGGGCTATAGGTAGAGAAGAACTTCCTGCCTCTTCCCTTTAGCTTGAGGAGGGCAGGTTGAAGAAATGAGAGTCCTGAGAGCAAGCCAGAGCAGAAACCAGGCAGATCACTTAGATCCTGATAGTCCAAGAAAGCTCAGAAGCAGAAAATGCCACCACCCAGTGTCTGGCCAGCAGCAGACACAAGAGAATCCCAGCTTGGAACTGAGTACCAGTGAGACGCCTGCTCTTAAAGCACATTGTATCTATAAAGAGAGCTCACGTCTATTTCTTAAAGACACTTTGTGCATACTGAAGATGCGAACAGAGTTCATGAAATTACTATTGTGGCTACACAGCAATTATTAAAGCTAGCTTAATAATGTTCCCATTAGTTTGCCTCTACTATAAGAATTTAAGCAGGATTTATAAATGTCGTAAGTAGAAAATAGAAAGTAACCCTCAAAGGCTATTCTTAATCTTGGTCTAACTACATAAAAATTAAATATAAATTTTCCTAGCTTATAATTTTAAAACTGATGTAAATAGTGGAAAATATTATCAAAAGAAGAAATGCTTCTAATTTATTTCATTATGTTGGTGGGCCCCCAGCTTAGATATTGCTGTTGGCTAGCTGCCATTAGCCATCTAACAGTTTCAAAATCCCTGGGATCCAGCTATGAACCTGTGAACATCAGCCTGTTGACAGATAAGATTTTCTAAAGAATTGCTAACCTCGTGGTACCTACAGTCTTGTTTTGCTACTTACCGTAATTTGAACTGTGAGCGAACTTCCCCATGTTCTATTTGAATCAGTTCATTATAGCAAGCAATTATGCTGCTATTCTCCATAAATCTCTGAAAATAAAGCAAAGATAATACATAAGACATCTCCAATTATTTCTTAGAGAGTCAAATAGAAAAATTTAACAGTTGTTTCTACTCCCAGGTAACTTTTACGTAAGCCATCTAGTAGGTAGGATGAGATGAAATAGAAAAAATGTCAAGGAATTTGAAATGCTTATTTAAATGTATGAGAAACATAGAAGGTAATACTTACATTTAGCTCCCTTTATAACAAAAGTGGGATAAAATAGTTATAGGAAAATAAACACACAAGGGCTTTGAATGCCTCCCCCAAAGCATTAAAATACCAAAATGTCTTTGCTTCATATTGCACTAAAGAAAATCAGCCAAAGCCCCAAACTCAACATGTTCAGTATGCATCACACTATCAATGATCTATCAAGGGGAGAGATGTTCTTTGCCTCTTTCCAAGTGCCTAATGCAGAGTTCCTCAAAAAATCAGTGAGATCAACAACAAAAGAACAACCCAATGAAAGACTATTCAAAGAACTTGAAGAGACATTTCTCCAAAGAAAACTACAAATCACCAACAAGTACACAAAAAGATGCTCACCATCATCAGTCATCAAAGGAATGCAAATCAAAAGCACAATGGAAGCTGGCACAGCAGTGCATGCTGTGATTCCAGCCACTCAGGAGGATCAAAAGTTCAAAGCCAGTCTGGGCAACTTAACAAGACCATGTCTTGAAATAAAATATAGAGCTGGGATGTAGTTCAGTGGTACAGGGCATGAAACCATGGGGTCAATCCCCAGTGCCACACAAACAAACACACACACAAAATACTGTGGTATATACATAAAATGAAATATCATTCAAGCCATAAAATGGGAACAAACTACTGATATATGCTACAACATGCATGAACCTCAAAGAAAAAAAATAATAAGTGAAAGAAAACAAGCACACAAATTCATGTACTGTATGATACTGTTTACATGAAATATCTAGAATAGGTCAATCCCCAGAGACAGAATGTAGGTTGGTGGTTGCCAAGGTTGCAGGGAGGAAGATGGGAGTGACTCCTTAATGGGAAATGAGTTTCTATTTGGGGCTCATGAGAGAGGTGGTGGTCGCCCAACACCGTGAATAAACTAAATGCCACTGAACTGCTCACTCTCATACAATTAATTTCAGTTTCATTTTAATTGAAAAAAAGACTTTCGTGTATTTATTAAAAAAACAGTAGATGAGTGAATAGATAGATAGGCAAATGATAGAGCCAAAGAAAATGCATTATATAGTCATTCATCAAAGAAGCATTAAGCACCTACTCATAGGAGGCATGAGATGCTGAAGCCCAGCACTCCAAGGAGAGTAGGGTTTTTTACTTAACAAACCCAAATAATTTGTAAAACATTCCTTATATATATATATATATATATATATATCATATTACTTGTAGGATATACAAGAAAATGAGTACTTCTCTTATACAAATACATTGATAATGAGAAATAATTAACTCAGAAAATAATAACTAAAAAACATTAAGAAACAGATTTAAGGAAAATTCTACTTAAGAATGGGGACTGTGTCTTGCTTTGTTTTCCTTTTTTTGGTGGGGGGAGAGGTACATGTGTGTGAGTTTTACTGGGATTGAATCCAAGGACACTCTACCCCTGAGCTTGCTTGCTTGCTTGCTTATTTATTTATTTATTTGTTTGTTTATTTATTTATTTATTTATTTTTGAGACAGGGTCTTGCTAAGTTGCTCAGGTTGTCCTTGAACTTGGATCCTCCTGCCTCAGTCTTTCAAATAACTGTGATTACAGGTGTGCAGCACTGCACCTGACTTGAAAATATCTTGCATTTTAACTTATAAAAAATACACACTATGCAAATCTTTCTAAACATATAACTAGCAAACTATTAAATGAAAAGATAACCAGACTTCCAAAGTATTCCAAACTTCTCAATCACATATTTATCTCTCAGATAGTTATACAGGCAGAAAGGGACAGTAGCAGGCCCTGCTGAAAGACACATTTCTTAAATTTCCTTCAACCAAGTTGTTCAAAGAAAAAAATCATTCTCTCCTGTTCTCTTACACACACACACACACACACACACACACACACACACACACACACATTTTCAAACATCTGGAGCAAATGCCTTCTCCCTGGTAAATACCTTCAAGAACTTCCCAACTTTTCCTAAGCCACTGGTCCCTCACTATTCCATATAGAAGTTAAGAAGGACTATGGCAAGAACCATAAATATGCACAGAAGGGAAATACTTTCTCTCTTTTTTACAAAGCTAAGTTAAAAATGGTCAGGTTCAACTTGAGAAACTGGATGAAAACTATGTCTCAGCCTACAGCAGAGCTCTGATGTTTTGAAGAAATATTAAATTAATTCTGTGATAAAGTAAGTTTTGATAATGTTGGGATGAATGGAGTTAGCAGGCTTCTTGGACTACAGGAGCCCTCAGAGCATTCAATGTGCATTGCTAACATGCTCTGTGGGTTCTCTAGGGGAAGGAGAAATCAAGTCTGCACTGATTCCCCAGAAGGCTATTTCCATGAAACACCTGTTAAGAGTTTTTGGAACACTAGTGTTTCACGGAACAATTTGGGAAATACTACTTTAGTGGACCCAGGTGCATCTTTGGCTATGCCATAAACTTGAGTTCTGGCAAGCTATTTATTTGTTTTGAAACTGTTTTCTCCTCTGTAAAAACTGAGAAAATACTAAATCCCTCATATGTCAAGGAGGATTCAGTAAATCACTGGAACTAAGCCTGACAAATAATAATTTGCAGCTCTCCACTTCTTACTCCACAGAGATCCTCTCCAGGGAGAACCATATCCTGCAGCTGTGCCCCGAGAATGCCTAGCACATTGCATTGCACATAGTCAGAGCTCCATAAATACTTGTTGAGATGAATAAGCATCATTTTGAATAGAAGAACAGGCAAAGTTTAATGTAGGAACAGCTTCATCTTTATTAAGAAGCTAGTTTCTAAAAGGTGCTGTGTGGACTGAGCATACATTCAATAAGCCATGTGTATGGGGCTCCAAAGGCTTCACAGGGAGTTCTTGGGGATATTTGATGACACAATTTATTGATGGATCCCCACTTGAGGACCATGCACTGAAGCGCTGGCCATCTAGGTAGCTGAGATTCAGCAAATGATTTAATACAATCAAAACAACTCAGAGAAGGGAAACAACTTCACAGAAGTCAAGAATAGATGGCATATTTGGAAGGTGCTTGGGTAGAGATACCAAAAGAGATTAACAGCCACCTGGAGATCCACCTCAGCTGATCTCAAGCCATAGTAACTCTGGGAGCCACTGCAGGAATTGTATGCTTCCCTGGGAGAGAGCCCTAGTGACTGGGGACATGTAGACCCAACTGGTAAGTGACCTTAATCAGATCTGACCCAGCATTCAAGAACACCTGGTGGTCCCTGACAGGGCTTGGCTTTCATGACCCCCTACTCCCAAAGGTTTATTCATCTTGGCTGACTGCAAAAATCAGCAACACATCCAGGAAACAAATCCTTCCAGAACAGTACAGACAGGTTACCAAACACACAAAGAGGAACTGACGAACTTTTGTTAAATTTTCTTAAGAGCACTAAACACCTAAAGAAAGGCAATTGTTTTCCCCAAGCTTTTCCATAAGCATATATATATATATATATATAGTTTCAATTCTCCAGTCCAGATGCTATGGCTCCAAACAAAACCAATCTCAAAACCAGCTGGAGGAAGAAGGATCACTGAACCCAAAGCAGAATTCTGAAGGACCACTCCACAGACCAAGATGAGTCCTAATTGATAAAACACACAGTGTGTCCACACTGTTCTCCAATCATCCCCCGGATAATGAAGAAAACTGAAGACCTCACACTCAAGGGTCCTGACTCAGGCTTAAAAAGGACAGCACTGGAAAGGGGTGGAGTAGGATGGCCAATGTGACACTTGATTTATGAATCTGAGACTAGTTGTAGAGTTATTCCTCAGAAAATAAACAAGTAAAGAAAATAAATCTCAACCACGTGGCTTCTTTGTTGATTTTCCCTCTGGCAACTCTCCATTCCAAAACTCAGAACACTCTCTTACGCATCCTCATTAAACTTCTGTACATAGAGTAGCTTTCCAAACCAAATGCCAACCATTGGGAGAAGATGACAGACTTGAGAAAGTGCCAGGAGAGTATCGGTAACCAGACACATGGAGTCACTATGCTGCCTTGAATCTTTCACACAGCACGCTGCTTCCCTTGAAGCACACCAAGCACAAAGCAGCAAAGACAGTTTCTGCTCCTCCATGGTCTATAACCAAGAGGAATTTTCTTCTAAGCCTAGGAGAGCAAAGCACTATACTTAAAAAAAAAAAAAAAACTAAAGTAATTTTCTTAATCTACAAGGCACAAGCCTTTTCCTATTTTAGAAGGGGTATATTATACCATCTCTTTGAGATTCAGGGTAAGCCCAGTTATTTCATTGTTGGTAAGTCCACTTGGAGTAATTAATATCAATCTTAAAATTGAATATCAGCTTTATTCAAGTAGTTATCACTTGAAGAATTTTTCTTTGCTAATTTTTATAGTTTAAACTAGGAATTTTAAGGATGGTACAGGTCATTTACTTGAGTTTAGATTATCAACAAAACTTACATAAGTCAATTATGGATCTCAACCCTATTTTTAAGCAAAAGGAATTTTTAACTGGAATAATAAATATGTTTGTTATATTTAAAAAATGTCAAACTTATAAAGTAAGATCCTCTATGGCTTCTCTATAAAAACTTGCTTTCTTTAAAAATTATGAAATATGCTTATTTTAAACATTCACATTTTAATCATCTTTTTTTTAAAAAAATTATTTTTTAAAAGTAGTTGGACACAGTACCTTTATTTTATTTATTTTTATGTGGTACTGAGGATCGAACCCAGGGCCTCACATGTGCTAGACGAGTGCTCTACCGCTGAGCCACAATCTCAGCCCTTTAATCATCTTTTCCCGTCCTCTTTCTCTCCTTTTTAAAAATTTTTTTAAATGAACTCCATTATTTTCTTTCTATTTGCATGCACAGAGTTTGCCTCTAATTAAATTTCTACCTTAAGAAACCTGGCAAACCTAGATATTTCTAGGATAAGTTTCCTTGGAATCATCAGTTTTAATCTTCCAAGTTGAATATCAGTGTTTTTCACATAGCTGTCGCTCCAAGAATTTTCTTTTGCTGATGTTGATGGTGTAAACCAGAAGTTCACATGATGCTGTGCCCACCATAGGCCTGTCTAGAGCAAAAGCTGTGGCCAGGTCCTGGGGAACACAGAATCCCAAGTGCCAATTTGGTGGACTCATCTTTATATAATCACACACACACGTTAAATCTGATAAACTGAACTGATTTACATGAGACTACTTTGGAACTACAGAATCTTGATCTGATATTCTAATATGTATTTTTATGTCATTACATATCTGTTATATGGTGGAGAAAAAAAAAAGCAAAAGCTTAACTATCAATTGCTCATTCTAACCCAATGAAAACACAGCTACTTCCTTCCCCTCTCAATTTTGGAGCTCATGACCCTTAAAAGTTCCCCTGGCTATTTGCTTTGCTGTTATGGGAGGGTCAGAGGGAGGTCCCGCTTCACCTTGTACGTACCCGGTTGAAGCCTGCATGGAGGAGAGGAAGGACCGAGGCCTCTTCATGGTCATCAGATCTGCAGCAAAGCAGAAAATGTGGTCACTCAGCAGATACAAACCAGGATTCCTCACACTGAAATATGGAGAGAGAGCAATGAGACCATGGGCATTAGCTCTAAGAGTGGCTTCGTGATCTGTATGTGCCTATAGGGGACACTTGCCATCAGGAACACAGACCTCATATCTGCCTTTCAGGTGCAAACAGAACACAGGCAGTCAAGTCCAGTGGTGTGCCCGAAAGCGCCCCTGATACACATGAGTAGCCTGATCCAACTGTAGATTTCTCTTTGTGGTTGGAGCAGATATATCGAAACAGTACCATAAAGGTCACATCTGTTATGCTAGTTATCCTGAGACTGCTGGCCCCCAAGCTTCTGGAAGTATGACTCCCACCCCAAGGCCTAGCTACGCAACGCTCATAAACAACCTGGCATTAATGGCTGCGGGACCCCACAGCAAGTGGGAAAGAAGTGTCATCAAGAACACAAAGTTGGAAAGGAAGGAAACCAAAATTGATCCTTTTCACCCACTTTATGAGGTGATTTCCTATACTGAGCCTACAACAGTTGGCTTGAGTACAAGGTAGGGGTGGGGGCTGACTTGTCATGAAGATATCCTATACCTGGGCTGCTATTGCCAACTGTCCTGGGACAGCTAGCAAGTGGCATGGGGGTATATACCCTACCCTGAAAATGTGGGAGGAAAAGTGGTACAACAGGATTGGGTGGAAATGTTGACAGAAAAGAACAAAAGAAACTCCACTGTTCATTTATGGCATTGCCCACAGCCAATTTCTGCCCTACAGGAAAGTTCTACCTTCTTTCCACCTCAGGAACTTGAGGTTCTGACTTCTCTAAATGACAAATCAGGAGGGACGTGGAAAGGGTTCCAAAGATGTTAATAATATTCTATTTCTTAAGTTGGATAGCATAGAACCAGGCATTCATTTAATGAACACTCTCTCTAGATGAAATATTTTATAATAAAAACATAAAACAGATGAAATATCACAACAAATAAGCTACAGTAAACTTTAATTTTTGCTCTAGTGTGGGGAAAAGGGTGTTTTATTCTTGGGCCCATGAAGTAAGCCAGGCTTGAGGAAAGGCTGTGTGGCCTGGTGTGTTTCTGGTATCCATGTCCAAGGCTCTGGGGCTAGAGTGTCCAGAAGACAAATGTAAGGAAGAGGGCCAAAGGAAGCTGACCTCATGTCTCAGTTTCCCCCACTCCCTCCCTTTGGGATCTCATCTCCCCCCAGATGGCATGTCTAACGAACTGATGGGGACAATTCTTCACCTTCTTTGGACCACAGACCATGGTAGGTATCAAGTGAAGACTCAAGGACTAACATGTACATGTTGGAGACCTTGGTCAGCGCAGGACTTTGTAGCCATGATTTCCTACCACACCAATCAGACTTTGTCATGCAGATTTCACCAGTTTCCTGGGCCAGCTTGTCTGCAGGAGCCCTACACTTTCTCGTTAGAGTTGCTGGCTTGTTAATTCCTTCATCGCAGAATCTGTGCCAAATGCACAATGGGGCCAAGTCTGACAGGTCTTCCGCCTTAATTAAGGTCTTATTCTCTCTGAAGCTAATGAAAGCCATTCATTGACTACAACAAAATTTGTCACTTACAAAGATTCCTACCATTGTAGCTTATAACTTGTACAAATACTTGGGGTTTTTGGGGTTTTTTTTTAGTTTTTTCTCTTTTCTTTCTTTTGTTTTTTGGTGGGGAGAGGGCAAGTGGGGATTGAACTCAAGGACATTCTAACACAGAGCTATATATCCCCATTCCTAATTTGAATTTTGTTTAGAGACAGGGTCTCACCAAATTGCTTAGTGCCTCACTTTTGCTAAGGCTGGCTTTGAACTTGTGTTCCTCCTGCCTCAGCCTCCCAGGCCACTGGGATTACAGGTGTAGGTGTGCGCCACCACATCTGGATCGTTTTTTTCTCCCCCCTGTTGGCTCTTTTATTTTGCGTGCTGCCCATTTCAAATAATAAACCCAGCAGACCAGTTTCTCATCCCACAGTCATATTATGCCTATAGCTCACTCTCCTTCTCCTTCTCCGTGGTCCAATATCAATATAAACCCTACTCTCCTGCTTCCAGTCAAACGATGGTTCTCACATAAACTTCACAAGCCTTTTCTTGCCGTGGATGTAATGCCTCTTTGTTCTCATGCTATGATTTTTTTTCTTCTGAAATGAAAAATCAAGTACTTTCCTATTTCTTTTCTTCAAAGAATAAAGATTAACAGGAACAATGTTCTCTCTAGACCTCCTTTTCAGATTTTCTATTCATTTCTGGCATATAAGGATGATAAATAAATTTTTTTCCCTAAGGTATCTGAGAATGTGTTAACAGCAATTATATAAGAGATGAAAACTGAAATATTTCCAGAAACTTGTGAAATAAACAAAATCCCCAAAGCAAATTCTAAAATTGGTATCGTAGGGCCCAAGATATGCCCTGTGCATTGCTAGAGCAAAAACGGAATTACATCAGACAAATGTTTCAGAGTGAACGGTAGGACTTCCAGCTGGGGACAGGAGTTGAGCTTACGCTTGTGAAACCACGGCAAGGATCACTGTGTGCTCCGAGGGATTCGTGGCCCGGATCGACCTGCAATGAGAAGGCTCCAAGTCAAACAAGGTGATCTGGCCTTTGTTATATTAAGCAAATATGAAGCTACCTCACATTGAAAGTGGCCCCAAATCAAATCTTTCTCTAAAGAAAAAGTCTTAAAACACATGAAAGACAACAAAGAAAGATGTCCTTGTGGATTAGGACATCTCCTCATTTTTTAAAAAATTATTTTAACTTCTGGGCAATTATCCAACAAGGTCACACCTGCCAATTTTCCACTTCAAAAAATTGGTAAATTCCACTTAAATCTCATGGGTTTTTTTATTTATTTAATCCAACTCTTAAAAAAAAAAAGACATTGGCAATTCTTCAATTCTTCAGTTATTAGTTTGCACTAGAGAGACTAGTTAGGTTGAATCTTTTTCCTTTTCAAATAGTAGATAATTCAGAAAGCCACATCCACATATAAAGCCTCTTAAAGATGGTTCAAAGGGTTGCCCCAAATTTTCAGTTGTACTTTTGTGCTTAAATACATTAAGCAATTTGGTAATTTGTTGGGGCTGAGAAACATTGCAATATGGTAACTGTCACTAGATAATGATGTTTGTTGTACTAGAACCACCTGTATACAGTTAGTTTACTTCCTAGAAATTTCATAGGATGAAACTACAGAAGGATATAGAATTCTGAAGGAATCTTCTTAGAAAATATGCTATGCTGCAGCCCAGATTCTGGACTGCTCCAATCAGGGAACTATGAACAGGACATACTGTTAATAAAGGGACACCTCCTTAAATATATTAGTGCAAATCAGCATGCTTGTTTTAACCTATTTCCTGGGTATGGCCTCTGCTTGTTTTGAGATCCCTCAAAAAGGAACCACCATCACCAAGGACAGAATTACTCTGGAGTAATTTGTGAAACAATATGTATTTGTTTTTCTCTCTAGGTATAGGTATTTCTAGTCCTCTCCATATTAATGTGTCTGTGCTACTAGCTCCCAGAGACAGTGTCTCCTACTGCTTTATATCCTTCAACTCCAAAATTTCCTGACCCTTTTTAAAAATTTTACCTACTCCTTATCTTGCTCCTTGGGACCTCATACTGTGTGAGTACAGGCTCAGGAACATGATCAGCTGCCTATTCCTAGGAAGTTAAGTTTCCCTTGTGGGTAAATGGTATTTGAGTGAGCTCCTTTAAGGAGGCAAAGCAGGAATGCCAGTCAGCACCCTTTCAGGGCTGGCTCAGATCATTGCCATTCAGCCACCCCAGAGAGCAGATGCTGCCAAGATGAAGCTACTTATATCGTATACTTAGGAGCCCACTGGATACTCAGCAGAAGCACCAAATTAAAAACAACATGGTGTTTCAGAGGCATGCTCTGATCTCTCAGTAAACACCATGAACTCTAACCTTCATTCAATCCCAGGGAAGCAGCACGGGCACACTGCTAGGTCATACTTTAAGAGGTGAGTCTCAGCAAGTCATTAAAGCATGTATTAAATCTAACTGGTCTGGAGCATGCACTCTTGGCTTCCTTTCACTTCTTTCAGGTTGATTCTTGCTGCTTACCTCTTCCCTTCTATCCCTCCAAAGGAGTGTGTGTGGTAAGAGGGACCTAGACCTCCTCCTGGTTGAGAGACTTAGGATGGATGTGAGGTCCAAGCATGTACGCTAGGACAAGGTGCAGTCTAGATCAAAAGCCAGCGATCTAGGGTCATCAATGACAATAAAGAATGCACACCTGCCAGGAGTGTCCCCCACTATCTCCTTTGCTGATAGGTAAGCATTTGAAAATTTATTGCCAACAAGACCAGTAGTGGTTGGCAAACACACAGCTATGTACATCTGCCTTCTGAACTGTACAGATTTCCCCATTACTCTTTTGTGCAGCTGAGACAGAAGCCACACACTGGTTATACTCAATGAAGAATGTAAAGCTGATCTGCTGAATGGGGCTTTTGCTCAAAGTAAAGGAGTTCTTCCTATTCTTTTTTCTTTACAATGGAAGCTAACCTTAATCATTCTACATACGTACAAGGACTATGGTTTTTCCATTACTAACACATAAGAAAACTAAGTGAAAGCCAGGAAAAAGTTGACATAGTTACAAAGGACCCAATTCTAGCATGCAAATCATTTAGAAGGAACAAATATTTTCTTTTTTTTTTAAGAGTGGGATTTATTCAAACAGGAAGAAAAAAGACAGAGCTCTCATAGGGTGAGAGGAAACCTGATAAGAGTTGCCCAAAAATGTATTTCTTAATCTTAACAATAACATCCAAATATGCTAAGTGTGAGTTTACATATATTATTAAATAGGAAAATATTTCCTTTCAGAAAGATACAATTTAAGACCATTAAAACATTATTAAATTGGTTACTTAGGAAAAAATTCTTCTTTGGGAAAATGAAAATCATCAAGGAATCGCAAGGTAATACCTGGGACAAGAAACTTCTTCTAATACATTAATTTCTTGTCAGTGTACCAAAAGTTCTAGGAAGCAATTTCTCCACCTTTCCTCTCAGTAATATTCAAGAGAATTCCAGCTCCATATGTAACTGGACTCTGTCTTGGTCTAGCATTTAATTAGTGACCTCTTCCTGTCTAGCTTCAAAGCATTCCACTTCTAATAAATGGTTCAGTTCATCACAAGCAAACTTCTATGATTGTGCGTTTATTTATGAACAGGCATGAGTTTGCTCCCCAGAGTGCAGGCATTTCTGTAAACAAGCAAGGGCCTGGGCCCTGGAAGACTTTCTGCTACTGCAAAGTGTCTGCCTTCCCTCCATGTCTGGGAAGTCTGCAGCAGGATCTACCCATCTGTGTCACGCATGGAAAAATGTATATTCACACATTTCTGATGTTCATTTTGGGACAGAATAATGAAGTTTAAAATATCTTCCTTAAATCCAAACCATATCTGTGCAAGCCAAACTGTGTGAATTTTAATTTTTTTTTTATGAGCAGTACATGAGGTGGGAAGAGGAATACCCCTGAGCCCAGCTCAAATCTTGGAATTCAGCCCAACTCAAATGTGGAAAAACAGCAAGGTGGGAGAAACATCTATGAGAAAATCTATAGCTTTTATCACAGATATCTGTGCACACTTGCTCATCAAGGTCAACACAGTTTGTAGAAATGTTTGGGCTAGAACTAAAGATATCTATAACTTTAACCTTGAGCTGCTTGTTCAGTGGACAGTTAAGATACTAAGTGCCTTAGAAGGAGGAAGGTACCTGCACACTGATTCCGCATCAAAGCTCCGAGTTTGTCTGTGATCAATCACAATAATCTCATGATGCTTATCTAGAAAGCATTCAAGGGCTGACTCTGGAGTCCGAGCAATGTTGCATCTGTAACCGGCTCTGTCACAGGCCCACCAGAAGCCATCACTCTGGCTATCTTCCTTTGCAAAGATTAGCAAAACCTGAAAAACAGAGAACAGAGCATCTTGACAGAAATCTTTGTCCTCAGAGACTGCACTGGGAAAGGGCCTGTGGTCTACTGGTAAAACATGAGGCACTGGAGGGAAGTATCTGACTTCAAATGCAGGTCCTACAACTAGTTCTAGGGGTCTTAGAACAAGTTAATTCATCTCCTTGGTCTATATCTCTTGCTGTGAGATGTGCTTAGCAGAGCACCCCATAAGCTTAGTTCTAAGACTTGAATGATTAGACACAGATTGGTGCTCAATCACTCTGGTGGGGTTACTTGTTGCAATTATAAGTGTTCTTAAGATAAGAGGTAAACTTATTTACAGGGTAGTTCATGCGTATTAGGTGATGACTTTCATAGGAATATATCACTTGGCTCCAGAGCAAGTAACATTTGCCTCCAAGTCCCTGGAGCGCGCCCCCTCCTCTGAACTCACAACTATAGTACCTATAAAGACACAGGAACTCAAAAGAACTCAAGACAACCTCAGAAACTAATTTGAACATTTAATCTTTGCCAAAATGTGCAAAAAAATGATCATGAAATGTGAAGTGGATGGAACTAAACTGAGGAAAATGTGCTTCAAGTTGCTTCATTGCAAAGTGCAGCTCCACCCACTGAAAAGAAGGCAGCAGTGCTTCACACCATTTTCCCTCCTCATCCCCTGGGCTCAGGAACACAGACTCTCTGCCAACCAGAAAGCCAGAGACAGCCGTACCAACATCTGAAGTTATTTACATATGCTCTATCTCCCCTACTAGATAATAAAGTACCAGAAGAGCAAGGACCTGCTGGCACTGAGTAGCTGTTCAGTAAGTACTTGGTAAGTCAAAGAATAATAACTCTAAGGATTTTTCTGAGAAATGTAAGAGGTCTTTATTTTTTATTTTATATATTTTGTTTATTATTTATTATTTATTGGGTCAGGATCTCCCAAAGTTGCCCAGGCTGTTCTCCAACTTATGATCCTCCTGCCTCAGTCTCCTGAGTACCTGGGATTACAGATGTCTGCCACTGTGCTCAGTGAGGGTTTTACTCTTAATACGAGTAAGACTACCTCCCAGAAAGAGGTCCAGTAAGAAAAAACTTAAATATCTCAAAATATTGGTAAGGCATTTAATATTCTTCAGCAGCCACTACTGGTTTAAACAATTAGGAATTGAATGTTAGTTTCTCAGCATGAAGGGCTTTTAAACCAATAGCCAATATCATTCATCACCCAGTGTGTTTCATTTACAGTCAGAAATAGGCCAAATTGGGCTGGGGTGGTGGCTCAGTGGTAGAGCGCTTTTAGCACACGTGAGGCACTGGGTTCAATCCTCAGCACCACATAAAAATAAATAAATAAAGTTATCATGTCCATCAATGACTAAAAATTTTAAAAATACCAACAATGTATTAAATAAATAAATACACCAAATTGTCCAATAATTACTATTATAATTAAGCAGTATTTTATTATTTGAAAATCAGAACTATCTAGGAGAGTAGATACAATAATAAACCTCATGCACCCATCACCCAGCTTTCTCAATAGCCAGCTGCCTACCAATGTGAGTTCATCTCTACACCTCCCCCTTCCCCAGTGCTCCTGTTAGATTGCAGCAAATCAGATACCGCACCATTTCATCCATACACTTCTGTTAAACACTTTCCTAAAAAAAAACCACACTACTATTTCATACCTAAACCTTCCCAATAATTCCTTTAATCACTAGATATCCAAATATACATGTTGTCTTATACTTTGAAGCATTTTCTGTTTTCTAACTGCCGTGTTTCCGAAAAAGAAATAATGCAGTTTTTCAGTATGATTTTGACATTCGTTTCTTCACATGTGGCTTAAAACCACACAGCAGTAGCACTTGGGGCAGTCATACTTACTAAAGGCTCACTTTGGTCAGAGCCTGTCACTCCTCAGTCCAGGGCACTCCTAATGTCTTCAGACACAGAGCTCCTACAAGGGAAAAATGGGAGATGCATCTCCCAAGAAAACTGAAGGGCACCACCTTTTGTACCTTCACAGTGAAAAGAAAGCCTTCAAACCAAACTATTAACAGGGGAGCCACAATGAGAAACAGCAGGTAGAATAAACCAGTTTGTAAAAAAGTCAATAGCCCTTTACTTGGTGTAGCTGTGGGATTAACCTGAGAAACCCAGTGTGCAGAGCTGCGGAGCCAGAGAGTAACAGAACTTCTTGTTTCTCGTCTGTCTGGCTGAGTGATGGATTTTCAAACATGAATTTCAACAACTTGTATTTCCTTGATTTAATCATGCCTCAAAATTTGACTAACACAATAAGAACACAATTCTATTCTTACTGGACATTTCTACAGATACCACTAATCTCATTTTTCTTGTGTCCTTTTAAGACCGAGTGTTCCACTTTGGGGAAAATAAAAAGCACTTTATTCAACAACATCTGAACACCTAATATTCCTGAACATCTGCTACGTGGCAGGCACTGTTTTTAGTTGATGGACAAAACAAAGATTCTTTAATTGTCATAGTAGAGGGACGAAAACAATAGTACATTAAGAAAGGAGATTGTGTGGTATGTTAAAAAGTGCCAAGTGCTATATAAAATGCAGTCGAGCAGTATGGGGGGGGCAGGAGTGGGGGATGGTAGAGGTATGGAGTGAGTGGCTGGGAAAGGAGTTGGCGTCTGAAGGAAAAGCATGCCAGGTAGAGTTCCAGAAGCCCTATAGGGCCATGACTGGGCCTGAGATGTCTGACGGACTGTAAGGGATACAGTATGATGGACGGGAATGTGAGAGAGCGGAAGTGTGGGAGGAGGTCAAGTTCACGGCAGCGCTGGATCATGTTTTAAGTGTAGGTCATTTAAAAGACTTAAAAAAACTTCACATGAAAACTTTCAAGACACATTAATGGGAAGGAGTTGTATTAACCATATCTTTTTATTTTCTGTGTTTTGGATGTTTTTTGACATTTAGGGCCTTGTTGACATCGGAGGGACAGCCTCTCCCAGGGTAAACTAATTCCTAGAGGTAGGAAAAGCATTACCTGTAATCCCAACAATTTGGGAGGCTGAGGCAGTAGGATTATAAACTCCAGGACAAGTAATCTCAAATAAAAAAAAAATAAAAAGGGCTGGGTGTATATTCAGTAGTACGGTGTCCCTAGGTTCAATCCCTGGTACAGGGGTGAAAAAGAAAACACCTCTCCTGTTAGCTCTGCTTTAATATGCAAACCAATACACCCAGAGCTCACACTCTAACCACCTCCTTTATCTATCTATAGGTTCTCATACAGGACTTCACCCTCTGGGCCACTACTCTCCTGCCCTTTTCATCCCAGGATTAGGTACTAGACAACTAGAAACAAAACAAATGTTCTAGACCCCCTAAAATTATCCAAACTAGCCAATTGCAAACCAGCTGACCCTCTTGCCCATTCCTTTCCAGGGCAATGATAGTAAAGGCCCTTGCCCAGGCACTCCCTGCTCCCTGGCCTCTGGACTGATCCTTATGCCTCCCTGGGTGGCCCTATGTAGCATGGTATGTCTTTCCCCTTAGGACCCATGTGATATGCCTTCCCCCTTAGGACAGTTGAATGTCAACTGTCCCCTGGGCTGTTGACCTTGCCATCCTTAAATAATAATAAAATCTGCATTTTAAAATTGGAGTATTCATATTATAAAGGTACTACTGGAGAATTTATTTGAGTAGTATTTAAAATTCTTCCCATTACTAAAAATTATTTTAGAAAGGCTACTTTCCAATTATTCAACTTCTATGCAAAGTGAAAATCTATAGGAATAAAAATACAATATCTAAGTTAAAGTAAAAACACTGTCCTAATCACCTTTTTTAAAATGTTTGCCTAGCTCTAAAAAACTATGTCTTCTCCAGGAGGATGGATCTATGTGACCAGGGTTGGACTCTGTTTCCATCTCCCAGGCCACAGTGAGACTAAGGATATTGTGCTTCCAGGAGATTAGGATTTGAACAAAAAGATACAGATCCATAGAATGGGACCTCTGGCCCACTAACAGGTGAAGACACTGAGGGGAGACTTTTCATCAAGTATTCCATGGATTCTGAAAAAAATTTGCATTATCTTTCTAATGGACTTTCTGACTCCTTTATTTACTTTTCTTACACAAGGCAGCTGTTACTTGCCAACAAAAAATATTTTTAAAATCTTCAGTAATACAGCTTTAACATTCTACATATCAGTATTTGTAGTTTCTTTGTTGGATGTGGTCCTTTGTTAAGCTGTATTGACCATTTACTAAACAAATCTTGTAAAATGACTTGGCAAAATACATTCCTAAAAAAATCATTAAAGGCATAAAACTGAACTTGATTTGTAACAAAGAAAAGTAAATGGATCCTTGTGCATGATATACATAATACACTCAGCATTCATTCAAAATATTTATTGATGACTGATAATACAAAATGTTAAGAACTGGAACTAAAACCATGACAAAAACTGCCACAGGCCAGTCTTTCCCCTTAGGACCCCAGCAGGGGAGAGAGTTAGGAAAGCAGATGATTACAATAAGTACTAATAACTAGTGTCCAAATATCATGCATGGACAAGAAACCAGGCACAGGAGAAGAATCAGAAGGACATCTCACTCCAACAACAGTAAACCTAGCAAAATGTTTTGATAGAAGATAAAGAATGGATCTGGGCTGACGCTTGAACAATGAGGAACTGTCTTCTTTTCTGCAGCAGACTTCAGCCAACTTGGGTTCTACCTGGGGTCATAATTGACATGCTCACTTTGCATGGGAGTGCAAAGTGCACCTCATAAAATGACCTGAATGCAGCATGATCTTAATAAATGATGGTTCTCTGACCTTTGAAGATTTTTGTCAGAGCATCATTAAGCAGTTTAATTCTGGGTTACAAATGTATAGGGAAATTCTAAAAATGTAAAATGAATATTCAGTATGTTGTGATTTAAAGCATTAGAAACGTGGAGATTTAAGATGTTTTGTTTCTTTTAAAAAATTATCAAGAGTAGTTTAAATAATGCTTGTCACCTTCTAGCCATATAAATTACTGCAGGGACTAAGCATCTTCTCTCTTCCTTGAAGAACTGTCATCCTTCTAAGTTTGGATCAGCTTCCAATATTTTACCTTCTGTGCTTCTAGTGTCATGCAACACCCTCAGAATTCCTTTAATGAGTGTGATGTGTTTTGCTCACCTCACTTCCTCTGTGACATCTTCATTCTTCTTGTCACAAACACTGTTCTCACTGATGCCAATGAGCTTACGTTCACTAACTTCTACTGGCTACATGTCCAGAGTCTCCCAGAGGTATAGCCCCATCAGCATTCCCGTGGCCAGCTATTCCTCTTCTAATTCCATTTCCATTCAGTTCAAATTTCACTTACAGAATCATCACTTGGCATTTCTTTGCTGTGCTTTCATCTTTGTTGGCTTATTTCCTCTCAATGGTCTACTTTTTCATAAAGTCGTGTGGGTTTATCACTGAGAGACAGGAGGAAACACAACTACACACTTTGTTGTCTGTACTTAAGTTGAATAACAGATAGGCTTGGACTAATTACAGAGACTCTGAAATATTGATGTGCGTGATCACTGGTCATGCTGCCCATTTGTTATTTACCTAGTGATCTGTGGACTGAAGAGCTTGCAGTGATGTTTGTACTTTATGCAATTATCCACAGTTAAAACACCAATGTAACTGCCATCTGAAACACATTTTGGGGGGGCCTGGTGCTAATCTAACTAATCAATGAAATCTGTGCACCTTAGAACTGTGTAAAGGGGAGGGCTACCTGCACTGCTTTTCAAATGGAACTACGAAGACCTCTCCCCTCTTTCTCCAAAAGAATATTGCCTAGACCTTCTTGGAACCACAAGGTTTAATTCATCTTCACCCTAAGCTTATGATGAAATAAGAGCTGACCTAGGGTTGGGCAAGAGGAGGTGGAGGGGTCTGCTGTGGGAGACTGTGGAGGCGAAAAGCATAGGGACCGCAGGTGATGGCAATGATAGCAACAGAGGCCACGGCTCTCAGGCATTCAGAGCAGACTCTGAGTATGACCCGTCCAACCCCACCCCACAGCTGAGGTCAGAGCCCTCTCTAGGAAAGCAGCAGCAGAACTGGAGCCCACATCAATTCCATCTTTTCCCAGCTTCGGTCCATATCACCTGACTTTTCTGGAAATCCTTACAACCATGTTTTGTACAAGTCTTACCAAGAAAGAACAGAGAAATCTCTTTTTGAGGAGAGCAATAAGCTAAGATAGAATGAAACTATCTTTTTCTGGTAAAGACTAAAAATGAAAAAGATAAAAACAAAACTAACTTTTCCTTAAGTGGAAGAAGATAGCATAAGATAAGGGTTTGTTCTTACTAGTATTCTAAGGCTGGTTCTACAGAGCTCCAAACGGATTCTCAGTATCTTCTATCAAACAACCCATTTTCAGAATCCTTGGGTTGGCCTTAAGCCAAACCCTGATAACAAGGACCTTCTAGACTAGACCACGTAAGTTGCATCCATATAAATATAGCATTGAACAGTGGTCCAGTTCCTTCAGAGCAGAGGCCGGTTCAGATGAGGGATGGAAAAAAACTGTGAATTTTCCTTAACTGTCCCTAGGAAATGGTGCTGATATGAACTATAGCTTGAGACATTCATATTATACCCAAAGTACTGGAAATAATCCTCTCACTTCATAAACCTTAGTGACTCCATGGAGGTGGATGCCATCCAGATGTAACAGACAGAAACTAAGGCTTGGATGGTTAAGAGACTTGTCTATAGCCGCACAGGTAGCAGGAGGGGAACTGAGGCTGCCTACCCCCAGAGGCTTTGAAATCATTATTTGGGTAACTTACTCTCTTGTGTTTTATTTGTAATCCCCTAAAATATTGGATCAAAATTTCTAACAGCTCTGTGGTCCCATGAGACTGGCTGTAGTAGGCAGAAGGCACAACGTGGTGGCAGCAGGAAGGACAGATGGGAAGGAACATGCTCACTGCAGCGAGTTACCCCGTTTGCCCATCTGCACCAGTCATCTGCATCGCTCGCTTCACTTAATATGTGGCAGTCAGCTCCCCACGAGGCATGGGATCTCAATAGGTAAAACCCCCAGTATACAATGTTCTAGAGAAATCCATGCCCATGCAACATGGAAAGATAAGTTTTGAAGGGCAATGCTACCTTGCAAAAAAAAAAAAGGAAAAAGCTTCAACCACCAGCTAAAGGGGGTCTGATCCCCATTTCACTGGGCAACCTAGCATGAGGGAGTGGGGACGGGACCCTCTAAGCAGAAACACATCATTTCAACACACTGGGGAAATAAGTGTGCTCCAGGCATTGATGAAAAAAAGACCAGTTGACTTTCAGACAGTATCATGTTGATATGAATTTACTGCCTCATAATATTTCCCTGACTTTCTCAGTGACTCACATCTACTCACCCAGGAGAGATGTGCTGTACCGCACCACGCTGCACTTGCAATCCATTCCACTCCTACCCGTGCTCCTGCCAGTTCTGTGTGGGGCATTCGCAGCCCCATGTTCCATGTCCCAGTTTCCCCTGGTGAACTCAGAAAGGCACCCTCAAAACAACCACATCCTGAAATATTCTTATCAAGCCATTTCCTCCCAAGCCCTAAGGGCTCCTGGCTGATGTAGCTAATTAATATTTTTGGCATTCCAGTGAAGTAACAAAATAGATATTTTTCTCCAAGGAGAAAAAAAGTAAAACAAAGATGCCATCCTTAAGACACAGCTTGATTTTTTTTTAAGACAGTTGCAATATGTGAAGCACAATATGTGACTAGCTACCAAAGCTCCTGTTATTAGAGGGTTATGAATAATAAAACCCCTTTCCAGACATCTGTGTGTGGTTGGGGAGCACCATACCATCTCTGCCTCCTGAAGTACCTAGCATGGAGCCTTGCACATAGCAGGTACCCAGTAGATTCTTGCTGGATGAATCCATGAGTCAAACTCTATGTTTCAAAGAGACCAAGTAGTAGAGGCATTCTTGGTCCTAAGTTGAACATCTTATTTTTTTTCTAAGAGCCTCAATTATCCTGTCCTTCACTCAGAGAGGAACACTCGACTGCTTGAGTCTGCTGTCATTTAAAGCAAAATTCATCCAACCAGGTGGGACATGTAGTAGCACTGGTTACATTTCAGTCCTTGCTTTGGGTGGTGAGTTCACAGTATTCATTTTATCATTATGTTTCAAAGTTTGAGTATAAATAAAAAATATTTTTGTATGTTTTAATATATCAAGTGTAATAAATTCAAAATTACAGACAACTGTTTTTTAGTTATGGGGGAGTAGAGCTGTCAAGGGATATTTAAATCCTGCAAATGACTATACCATGTTTGAAAGGACAGAAATACAGGATAGCTTGAGACTTTGTTATAAAATTTAACTGCTTAGCATGTATTATATAATATAAAATTAAATAAATATAAAAAATTTCCTCATCAAAAGCCAGAGTTATGGAAATTAATAAAAGAGCCACAGTATAGCCAGGTGTGGTGGCACACTTCCACAATCCCTGTGACTTGAGAGGCTGGGGCAGGAGGATTGCAAATTTGCAGCCAGCCTCAGAAACTTAGTGAGACCCTGTCTCAAAATAAAAAAATTAAAGAAAGGGCTGGGGATGTGGCTCATGGTTAATCACCTCAGTGTTCAATCCCTGGTACCAAAAAAAAAAAAAAAAACAATAGATTGGGAGAAAATGAATGTTCCCAAAATCTTATGAAGGATATGTAAAGAAAAAATTAATCCAATAAAAAATGAACAGAAGATTTGACCAAACACTGCATAGAACAGAGCCAATAAGCAAATGAAAAAGAGCTCATCACTAGTCAAGGAGAAATGCAAATTTAAATCACAATAAGAATACTATTCATCCACTAAACTAACTAAATTTTAAAAACTGTCAACATTGAATAGTACTAAGGATTTGAAGTAACCAGAAGTCTCATGTTGACTGTAGGAATATAAAATGATACAACCACTTTGGAGAAAGGTTTGGAAGTATCTTTAAAAACTAAACATGCTGCCAGGAACAGTGGCACATGCCTATAATCCCAGTAGCTCAGGAGGCTGAGGCAGGAGGATCCCAAGTTTAATCCATCCTCAGCAAAACACCAAAGTGCTAAGCAACTCAGTGAGACCCTGTCTCTAAATAAAATACAAAGTAGGCTGGGGACGTGGTTCAGTGGTCCAGTGCCCATGGGTTCAATCCCTGGTACCCCCAAAACAAACAACAACAACAACAAAAAAAACTAAACATAACATTATTCATAAACTAGTCTTAGGCAAGAAAAAAATTCATCCAGATTTTGAAAGGAAGATATTATGACATGATCTTGCACATAGTAATAAACTCTCACATTTATGGGAAGCTGATTTTTAACAAAGATGCCAAGATAATTCAATGCAGAAAGAGGGGTGTTTTTAAATAAATGCTGCTGGAGCAACGAGGTATCCCACGCAGAGAAATGAAGATGGATCCCTACCTCACACTATAGACAAAAATCAACTTAAAATGGATCATAAAGTCAAATGTAAAAACTAAAAATATAAAGCATTTGGAAGAAGAAAAGACAATGAATTCTTAGATATGACATCAAATGATATTGGATGAAGAAAACAAATTTCAGAACGATGCTTAAAATGTGACACCTTTCAAATAAAGTTTAAAAAGAGTCAAAACAAGAGTGAATATTATGAATGGATTCATACATATGAAGAAGGAGTATCCAAATATGTATCATGGTTATTTTCAGAGAGGAAAGGAAGGAATAGATGAAGGGCTAAATAGTATCTGCAATCCGTTGTTTCTGGAGCTGGGGGGACCTCTCTGAAACAAACAGGGCACAATGTTAATATCTGATAGAAGTGAGTGTGGACACATATCTACGAATATTTGAAATATTTTCTAACAAATTACATTTTTAAAAGAATGAGACATCCTTATCATGAGCATTCATTGCCAGGGCAGCATAGAACGAAAGGAAGAGGAAGACAAGTGAGATTGATCTGCCTGTATACTAGTCCCCCAAGAAGTATTGCAGGAATTGCTTTGGGAATAAATTCCTGACACCAGCTCCTTTATTTGTTACTGCCTTTATTCAAAACTGGAGTACAAAGTACATGCCCTCAGAGTGACTACTGGAATTTTCCACTTGTTTGTATTCTACACAAATAGTTGTGGCTTGTGTTTATTTTCTTTCTCTCTGTCTGTCTCTCTCTCTCTCTCTCTCTCTCTCTCTCTCTCTCTCTCTCTCTCTCTGTCTCTCTCTCTCTCCCCTCCTAAATTTGTTTTCATCAGATTTTCCCAAGCTAAAACTCTTCCTTTTGTTTTTTCCTTTCCCTAGATTTGCATTTCCTTTTCCAAGCATCTAAAAAAGCATCATTTTCTTTTAACTCAAATAGTGCATTTCCTTAGTTTGCTTCCCCTGTCATCTCTATGTTGGCTGGTTTGTCTACATCTTGTAGGCAACCCAAGCACAGGCTAAGCTTCCAGGTGCTAACAAGCTACAGCTGGTACAAGGAGGAGGCTCATTTATTTAGGACTAATAGGCTGATTTATATGCTGATGAGGATTTTAAAATGATTTAAACAGGTACAAATTTCCATTGTACGCGTTTCTCAAACACGGGCATAGGAAACTGACAGGAAGACACGCTTGCTGTCATTGTTAGAGCCAGGTCAGCCCTGTGGGTGGCTCAGCCTTCTCTCCTGGGACCCTGGTTTCCTCCAGGAGCCCAGTAGCCACTTGGCTTAAGTCACATGGACATGAAAGGGAAGACTTTTGTCCTCTTTTATTCCCAAGCAACAATAATAGCTCTCATTTTGCCATCCCAGGCACCCCGTGCTATTTCATTTCATTCACAGCTCCCTATGAGGAAAGCATCATTGTCTCCACTTTGCAGAAAGTGCACTGGGCCACTGGGGTGAACCAATACTTGTGAGCTCACACAGCTGATGAGAGGTAACGCTGAGATTCACACCTGGCCCTGGCAAAATCTGCCCTCACCAACATACTGCTTCCTCCTACTCTAGCTGCAGCCATTTTTTGGTAGAAAAGTTGTTCTTCCTCACTATTCACCAGGGAATTTACTCATTATATCTATACTCAATATGGAACAATATTTAGTCTTCGAGAAAATAATCTGAGCTGAGCTCAGTGGCACACACCTGTAATCCCAGCTGCTAGGGAGCCTGAGGCAGGAGGATTTCAAGTTCAAGGCCAGCCTCAGCAACATAGTGAAGCCCTAAGCAACTTAGATCCGGTCTTAAAATAAAAAATAAAAAGGGCAAAGCTGTAAAGCAACTCTGGGTTCAATCCCCAGTACCTCCTGCCAAAATAAAAGTTAAAAAAGAAAATAATAAGTCCTCAATTATGACATTAATAAAAGCAAACATTTGCAAACACACACACACACACACACACACACACACACACACACACATATATATACAGCCTGTATCTATGTGCGTGTATGTGGGGCAAGGATGGCTATCTGAATCCCTTCGTGTAACCATGTGCCCTGACAATAAAGTCCCTGCTAAGGAATGGAGGCATACCTGGATAGGGTCCTGCGTCAGTCTCATGGGCCCAATGCGTACCTCCGCAGAAGACACCTGCTAAATAAAGGAGAGCGCATGAGAAGTGTCAAGCCTTAAACTACAGCAATTGACAAATCCTCCCACACAACATATTATGCAAATTTGCAGACTCTAATTGGAAGGATCTAACTTACTTACCTAGAGACAGGTTACAGAATATCATGTACAGTACAAACCTGATTCTATAACAAAATATATACATTTATATTTGCTGGAAATATCTGGAAGGATATATTTCCAACTACTAAGTGGTAGCTTTGGGTTACTTCAACTTTCAGGGCCTAGATTTATACAAAACATGTACTATTTTATGGAGAAAGCAATTCATTAATCATTCACTGAGCACATAGTATATGCTAAGCACAACTATTATTATAATTATTGTTAAAATTCAAAAGAGAATAAAAGTTTCCCTTGACCTTAGAAGCTAAAGTATATTTATGGTTTAAAAGCTATTTCTATATTTGAATCTTATTTTTCTTATCTTCATGTTTTAGTATAAAGAATAAACAGCTCACTCTCACCCACATTTACCATGAATATCTTATTCATCTCAGTCGAATTTCCACATCATGACTAAAAGAGGCTAAACTCTGCCCTGTTGCTCCTGCAGTGAGTCTGGGTTCTTAGGTGTCCACTGGACCATACCATCTGATCCCCTTTGGTTGCAGGCAAAGAGCAAATACTTGTCTTTATTTTGAATTACTTTACTTGAATTTCTAAAAATGACTTTTCTCTAGACTAATTTTGTTGAAGGTCTTGACCTCACCTCCATGGATCCAATTTGTTTTTCTCTGAAAGGTTCTAGTCCCTTGCCACCACTTGAAAGCTTACCCTGTGAGCTACATACTGTACTGGCCCCTTGTCAGTCATAAGGAGCCCTGTCAGCAAGCATCAGAATTAATAGGACCACTGCAATGACCTGGAATCAGATGAGGCCTTTTCCATTAAAATAAAACAAAACAAGAAATGCAGAAGTTTCTAGAAATTATATTTCAGAGGACTAAAAACTCCCCTTCTCCCTAGCTCTCTCTTTTCCCACGTTTAACTCTGGCCACTCATGCTGTGAATGCTCTCCAAAGTTTCAACATTCTTTTCCTGTGTAGGAAGGATTCTCCCACCCTACCCTGACATCACTGTGTAAAGAAATGAGGCTGAGTGCTTTGTCCTCTCACCAAACTGGTCAGCAGAAAACTCTAAAAGCCCTCTCACGACAGCTCACCTGAGGTTGCTGGCCCTCTACGGTGATTCTCAAGTAGGCAAAATTGTCCCTCCTGCTCCTCTGAAGTAGATGTCACCTCCTTGACTGTGGGTCTGTCAAGTGAAACTGACTAGGCCTTCAAGTCCCTGAGCCTATGAGCCAGAGACAAGTTCCTTCAGCATTTTACTGCTGTGTCCAGGTAAAAGTGACATGCTTGAGTTGTGTGTGTGCCTCTCTTACACTCCTTTTCCCTGAGCAAAGCAGTATTTTGCAAGGTGTACACACCGACACCAGCAGCCTCATGCATGGTCCCAAGAATGAAAGGCACATCCTGGGGCCTCCTGCCTCCCTGAGCTGCTGGCCCCCACCCAGCTCCACTCCCAAGGCTGATGCTGTTGGAAACACATACCCGCCTTCAAACAGGACTCAGCTTAAAAAAAATGGATTAAAAAGTGAAACCAATTTGGCTCAGATAAGTGCAGCAATCTGGGCTATCTTCTCACTCTCCCTGTGAGCTCTCCAGAGTTCACAGCATCCATCGTACACAGGAGCCCCATCCAATAAGGCCACTTGTTAGTGGTCCTCCAGCAAAACTGGGTTCCTAAAAGGGCCGTCCAGGGACAAAAAATAAATTGATAAAATAATAAATCAATCAAAGTTTAAAAGGAATGAAATAAAAAGCCACTTGCTTTGGAAGACTAAGGGACTGAGAGGAGAAGGGCACAAACTATCCCCCAAATAAAGATAATTCTCCCCAAACTGATGTGTTGCCTGTACTTCTTTTTAAGTACAATTATGCACATGAAGTAGTGATACAGCGCACCTCCTCGGTGACAGGAGGCAGCTAATTTACACCTCACCAGGGGGATGCCTGGTGACTAGGAACATTCCCTCCACCCCTGTCCTGGGCCTAGTGCTAGGCACTTTCACATGTGTGCTCTTAGCAGGAGACAGGAGACAGCCACCACAGGGGAGCATGGAATTTTAAAAGGGACATTCTATCCAGAAAACACCATTTTCCTACCTAAAACTAGGAAGGCCCCATGTTTTGTCCCCTAGTCGGTCCCCTGCTCATTTTAACTTTGATCCAACTTAGCAGGAGCCAAGCCTTGAGCCTTCTCCCAGCCCCCACTGCTCCCATCTCCACCTGTCCCTTGCTTTTCTCCGCCCAGTCCCATGTCACTGCGACCTTTCCCAGTGTTGTCACTCTACCACCAAGTCCAGCCTGGGTGCCTCAGTTCATCATCTCCTCTAGTCCTGACTCCCCACCCCACCCCCCACTTGGCTTGTGTCTCTTGGTTTCTCTGTTCCTGCTTAGGCTGTGCTCCAGGTCATATGACCTTGCCTTCTATGTCCAAAAGAGGTCAACTGTCCCAAAAGAACCCTGGCACCTGTCCTTGCTGGCTATGTGACTGGCCCCAGACAGTGGAAACTTGCAGCAGATAGAAACTGCACACAGCAGTTTTTTGTTTCTGACAGAGGAGTTCTGCTGCCTCTATGTCACCAAGTTATCATTCAGCAACTGTGTACAGACACCTGTGTGGCCTCACCGAGGCTTTCAACTTCAAAGAGTGAACTCTGAGCAAATATAGATGTACAGATCCTCAATTAATATCTTAGCTCTACCTCAGGATGCAATCATGTTTGCCAGGGACAAAGAAACAAGTGTAGGGGTGAAGTCAGGCAGCAAAGTTCCATTGCTTGAGAAGAGGGGAGGACGGGGCCAGGGAATGGAGAGACATACTTCCCAGCATCTCCAACCATGGCAGTCCCCAGTAGTCTAAAAAGGAAGGACTGTTGAAAATACTGTAGTTTTAACTATACTGTATACCATTTGTATTGTGTGTGTGTGTGTGTGTGTGTGTGTGTGTGTGTGTATGTAGGATCACCAATTTCCCTTCAGATAAACTGGCTTTTATTTATTTATTTATTTAGGTACCAGGGATTGAACCCAGGAGTATGTAACCACTGAGTCACATCTCTAGTTTCTTTTATTTATTTTTTTCTCAGTTGCTTAGGGTCTCCCTAAGTTGCTGAAGCTGGCTTTGAATTAGTGATCCTCCTGCCTCAGCCTCCCAAGCTACTGAGATTTGCAGGTGTGCGCCACCATGCCCGGCTCAGATGAACTGGCTTTCTAGTAGGGGAAAGAGTCCTATTTTATAGCACTTGCTGATTTCCATGATTTAAATAGATGTGCCATGGCTGATCTCAACCTAGCAATGCAGCCTGGCTACGTTGAAATAAAAAGATATATTCCTGGACCGTGGGAGTGGGAATGCATCTTTTCATTCATAGAGTTTGAGGGGCAAACTCCTTCAGTCTTGGTTGATCTGCAAATGTTTGTTGCCCACTTTCTTTTGATAGTTTAGCTGGATATAGAATTCTAATTACAAGACATTCTCCCTCAGGCTTTGAAGTTGAGAGAGAAGAGGTAATTCTGCTTTGGGAGGCAGGGAGATCAAGGAAGATTTCATGAAGATGGGAAGGTAGTAAACAATAGGAAGACAGAGATTCTGGTTTGAGGGAGGAGATTCGAGGCATGACAGGACAGCTCAAGCAAAGTCACAAAGGCAGAAAAGTACAGGTGCCCATGGAGAAGAAAAGAAGTGTCTGAAGGGGCTGGAGTATAAAGTGTAATCAAGAAAAGATTGAGTGAGCTGGGGTCAGACCTTCAGAGAGCATCTCCCTTTTCATTCTGTAAGTACCGATCATCACATTGCACATTTTTGAGCAGAGGACTCACAGAATCAGATCTTTGACTTGAGAAAATAAAACATTTGTTTTGCCTATTTTCTGAATAAACAAGAACAGAGATTTAGCACAAACAAAAACAAACAAAAAACTCCTTTGAGTCGGAACAATAGCAATGAAAAACAAGTGGGAAATTATATAGTAATGATCAAGAAAAGGAATTAGAGGAACAAAAAGCACAGCTTGGCTTCCCTTCAATAGAGAGGGAACTCCAAGACGCAGCCCAGCCGCTGGGGGACAGGCACACGAGACACACAATATCATTCAGGCTGGATCATTCAACCGTCATGACACCACATTCTCGAGAGGTGATTGCCACGACTCTTTGGTAGTTTGAGCATTGAGAATCTTGTAAGTTAGCTTGGCACTAAGTTTTAGAGCTGTCCTGAGAGCAGCTGAGAATTCAGGGAGGAAAGTGATTGACCTAGCAAGCCCTTCCCTCCCTCAGGGGCTCAGCAATTTGCTCATCCTTTAAGGGCCTGCTCCAGTGGCCTCTGCCATCTGAAGATGCTCAAGCCAAGCTTCACTCCAGTGGAGTGGGTAACACTGATTCTTCAGAGCTCCTTCTACACGTCACAGCTCTTATTTCATTAGTCATTTAACCATCTTGCTCCTTGGCATGACTGCAAGTTTCTTGAAAACATAGATGGTCTTTTTCAACATTTTATCCCCAGTCTCTAGAAGGTGCTCAGTAAAAGTTTTACTTTTTTGGAATTGGAGTTCACCGCTGAAGATCACACAGATTTTAAGTAATTTCAGGAATAAGACTTCATCCTCTCTAACTCCCCTTGTACTGTTCTTCCATTAGGCTCCGAAATTTCACCATCCACCTTTTTATTCAAGTTCTCTGGACTCCATTAATAATTCTGCATATTAGATGAGCAGTACCAGGCGATCTCTGCTCATACCTTCGGAGTCTGTTCACAGAGCTCCACATCCCTGAGAAGGAAGGGATATGGGTGTGTGTGTGCACATGTGTGTGTTAGGGAGTGGGATTCATGACTTCCAGAAACCAGCTCTGTCTAAATCTTCTCCACCTCAAAGGACTCCCTTTTGGAATCCCTTCCTTCCCACAATCAGCAGGACTGAGTATTCACACAGAGGCACAGACTCACATGGCTTAGGGCAAACCTGACCATTTCATGAGGGGTACATGGTGAAGACCAGTTCTCACTCATAAGAGGACCCTTTGTGGCATGGGAATTCTCATTTTTTCAATGTGCCCTTAACCTGCTCTGCCTACTATACTTTTAGTTCTGATTTTAAAATAAAACTGAAGTATCTCAAGATGTCCCCTGTCCATCCTCCATTCTCAGGCTGACAAGGTTCTCTTTTCTTTTGAGCTCTGGGCAAACAAAGGTTGTGTTTGACTTTTGCCTTTTGAATGAGTTGCATCCACTCCCTGGCTGCCAATCAGAAAGACCGGGACACTGCAGCATCTGGGTGACCCCATCGAGAGGCTGGGCATCTCTGTTCCAGACTAGGACAACTGTTCCTCGTCCCACCACTCCAGCCACTGTGCTCAGCTGCCTTCTGTCCTCTCAGGCACGGCCCACTGGTTGGCTTGGCCCTCACATAAGCCTCCAGCCCTCCCCTGGTTTTGATCTGGTTGATCTCCAGGACCTCCTGGAATTTCTGACACCCTGGACCCTTCAGGGCCCAAGAGGTCATAGCGTGGCTCATGATCTTCCCTACTCTTCCTGCTGAAACTTCTGGGATGGACATTCTCCACCTGACCCTGGAGAACTATTACAATACATCACAGGCTGGATCTAACCCCACAATAAGAGAAGGAGGATTTCTGTGCCCAGGTATCAGCACTTTTTAAACTCCCCAGATGTACCAGGGGTTCTGAACCACTGTTCCCTTAACCAGACCCATGCAAAAAAATATCCATTAATTACAATCAAAATCAATAAAAATATCTTTTGTAGCCTATTTTTGCAATACATCGGTAGAAGATTAATCATAGTCACTAAACCTTGACAGTAGGTGACATATCTAACTACTTGATGTTTAATGTCCTGCTGTTTTGAATATTACATTAATTGGCAGCATGATGTTTAATCACATAAATATACAAATATCTACTCATCAAAAGTTATAACAGTTAAAGAAAAGATTTATTAATTTGCTTTATAATTATAACTTCTGTTCACCACCAACAAAAAAGACCACGATAACAAAAAAGAAAAGAGATTTCCCACTTCCAGAGAGATGAAATCTAAAATACTGAAAACCCCAAAATATTAGTAACCAAAATGTAAAATAAAAAAATTTAAAATGGGAATTGAAAAAACAAACAAGAATAAAGTTGGACAAAAGTTTTTAAAAGATTCACACACAAAAAAAAGGAACACAGTATAAAGAGGAGTTCAACCTTGTTAGTAATCAGCAAAAATGAAAATTTCAAATTACAATGGGACACTATGTAACACCCAACCAGTTTAATCAGGAAAATGGTGAAGAAATCAAATGCCATCTAGCAAGGGCAAGAAGGTAGACCCACAAGAATGCTTATACCTTGCTGGTGAGTGTGTAAACTAGTTTGGCCTCTCTGAAAAATAATTCAGAAATTTCTACTAGAGATGAAAAAAGAGTATATTCTATAATACAGCTTTCTCTGTGAATATAAAGACGCATTACAAGGATCAGCATTATTTACAAAAGCAAAGTTTAGAAACAGCCTAATTCACAATCCACTGACATCTACCATCATGTGAAATTGATAAATATACCAGGGAATATCCATACAAAAGGAATACTATGCAGTTATGAAATGAGTCAACTAGGGCTACCCATTCAAAATGGACAAATCTCTCAAACAAACATGAAATTAAAGGCTACCACAAAAATGTAAGTTTTAGGAGAACACATGCCTTAAAATACCACTTAGATAATTTTTTTGAAATATTAAAAACAATACTAAATATAGTTTAGGAATAGTACAAAAAAATACTGACAAGTTCCCAGTTGAGGCAAGTAGTCCTGCAAGTAGAGAGGAGGATGTATTCAAGGACAGAAATACCAGGGGCTTCAACTATCTTGTTAATCATTTGTTTTTTTAAGCATTGTGTAGTGACTACTCAGGTGTGTATTAAACGATGCTCTCTATCTGACTGTATATATTAAGTATTGTAAAATTTAAAAATATATATATATTAAATTTTATTGAAAAGGTCACCTTTTATTTGGGGCTTAATATTAATTAAACAATATCCCCTATGTAAATATTCTACATTTACTACTTTATTTTCCAGGGAAGCCATTATTTGGTGAAATAAGATGAGATAATTAAGATTCTCAGAATATAGATAGAGTTCCTCTGGAACTTGGTAAAATAAAATCATAGAAAATTGAGCTGAGACTCTAGGGATCTTGTTCAAGATGAGTGCTCTGTGTCCCTGTAGGACAAGAGGCAGCTGATGAGTCCCTCACTTACATCATCTCATGGACTGGTCACTGCAATCCCACAGTGAGGCCTGGGCCCTTGTCATACTGAAGGAGTTAAAGCTGCAGAGAGGGGAGGTGACTTTCCCAGGGGCTGGGGCTGAGGCTGCGGTCCAGGCCTGCCTCATGGGGAAGACCATGCTCTAATTCATGTTTTCACTTATGCCTCAGTTCGTCCCAGAAAGGTCTTCAAATGGGGTATGAAGTGACTCTAAATAAGTAAGAGGGTTCTTTTCATGACTTATAAACAAGATGTAAATAAGCTCCTGAGAAATGACAATCTGGGAAAAGATGAAGTGAGTTGAGAGGTAAGTGTCCACAGCATTTGCCACCAAACACACACTCCTGCAGACATGGGCTCCGAATCCATGAGGCTGCACTGCTGGGGCAAAGATGGAGATGATAGCATCCCCATCCCCACAGCCTGGGCCTCACCACGCACTAGACACAGGGACAGGCCTTCCAACAGTCCAGCTCACACTGGCCCACCCATGCAGTCTCCTCCACTCCCCATTGCCACTATTGTGGACAAGGCTGTTCTTTTTTAGGAAGTTCTATCACTGACTGGCCACACACCTGTAATCCCAGCTATTTGGGAGGCTGAGGCAGGAGGATCACACAAGTTCGAGGAGGTCAGCCTTAACAATTTAGTGAGACTCTCTCTCAAAGTTTAAAAAAAAAAAAAAAGGTGGGGGGGGAGGAGATGGGGGTGTAGCTCAGTTGTACAGTGACACTGGGTTTGAATCCCAGTATGAAGGAGGAGGAAAATGAGATAGAGAGGGAGAAGAGAGAGAGGGGGAAGGAGGTGGAGAAGGAGGAGGAGAACAGCTGCTCACTGCTCTCTGGGAGCCTTACTAGTTGAGAGGAGGAGAGCGTGCTGCTTCTCACCCTGCCTGGAAAATATGTCAGTGAGAAAAGATAAAAAAGGCCATACTCATGTCGCTCTGAAGCAGTGACTTAAAAAAAATAAACAAACACAGAAGTCATGCAGATGTCATCAGATCCAAACAGAAAATCTTGGCTGGCACCCTCTCATGAAGAAGTCACTTCCCCTATAAATATCAGATGAAAGAGAGAAATAATTCACACAACACAGTCATGTCATCTACAGCCATGAAAAAGGAGCTCAGCCTGATATCGATTATGTATTAAAATGGAAAGGAAAAAAAATGGTCTAGACTATACCCCGAGACATGACAGCACAAAGAAGGCTCAGAGAGTCAACCACAGAGGAGGCCAAAAGACCCCAGTAACAAAAGGTTTCTCATCACCAGTGCACTAGGCTGAGTGTGTTAATACAGCTCCATTCCCAGGTTCCAAAGATCAAACCCAGGGTCCAACAAGGGGACCAGAGGAATTTATAGGCAACGGCAAAAATGTGACATCTCTAACTTCCTTCCTTTGATTAGGGACACTGCTGGTCATAGACACTGTTGATGACTTCAAGCATGTAAAATTGCACTGTGTAAACCAGAGAATAAGCAAGAACAGCTGACCTCTGACTACTGGGCAGGCAATTACACAGACTGGAAAAACCCAAGCTTTCATTTCTGGTCCTCCTGCGACCCACCGTAACAGATGCCTGCTCTTCTCCTGAGCATTAAATGAAGAAGGGAGAAAGTAGAGAGGGAAGATATTCAAATCAGTCAATTTTGCTCCACGGTGAGCAGTTCTGGTAAACACATTTGATGGCCAAGGAAACAAACCATCTGCTAAAAATGAGTTTTAGAGATTTCCTGTGGATTTCAATTACCCATTTTGCCTCTGCCCTCAATTTTACCATTGACAAACCAGAGCTGCCTCAGAGAACCAAGAGTGAAATGTTTTCCTCGCTTGGCTCCACTCGAACCTCACATGAGGTCTTCCGTGACCCTGAAGCAACTCTGAATTTTCCAGTCATATCAGGTACCCCACCAAGAATTCAACCAACACTAGCTTTCCTGACTCTGGTGCATCAGGGCCACTCACACTAGGATGAACCATGACCTTCAGGCACTGAGTCCCACAGGTCACATGGTCCTCAGGGTAATGAATGTACCCTGGGCACCGACTCCCATTAAAAAAGTAATCTCACCCAAACGAATCCCATTTAACAGAAGCCCATGTGAGGTCACATGAAAACTGCCAATGCCCACTTTTTTGGAAAGGAATTTTATTTACTTGGTAAAAATGATCATGATTTTAAGTAGTTACTCATAATAAGTACCCTTCACATGCAAAAGAATAAAACCTGAGTAAAACGCTACACAGTTAAAACCTCAACATTTTTAGACGTTTAGCAAAGATGATAGATGCCCCCAGATCAGCAAAGCTGCCCCTGGTAAGGTCCCCAAGAACTCAGACCCATCCCCAGCCCCTCTCCTTTAGCTAAGGCATGTGGAAGATAGTCCCCCCTGCACTTTGATCCTCTGAGACCAGGAAGACAGCACCCAAGACCTTGCTTCTTCCTTACATTATTTTTAAGATGTAGAGAGGCGGGCAGGGGAGCAGCATTGGTTATGAACAGGCAGCTGATCTGAGGAAGGGTTCCCCAGTAGTACCCCTCTTCCTCCTAGAAACTGCTTAGTTGGAAAGGGGTACAGAATGAACATGTTCACAGCAGGGGGCAGGAAACTTCCACAGCATAGCAAAGGGTTAAATAAGTCTCAAAAGACCATTCCATGTTCAACCAAAGTACATCTCTTTTTTTTTAAATGGTCCAGATTCACAGCCTACCATGCTTGGATCCACTGACCTCTCTTGGCTGAGAACAGGCTGGCTTACTTTGACTCTGCCTAAGAGAAAGAGGGCCAGCGACTCCCTTTTGTTCCTGCTGTATAGTCCTGCCCATGTGCTTGTTCTGAGAGGCCTTGGGTTCTCAGCTTTCTGTACTCAAGGAAATTTTTTTTAAATGCCTTCATCAGAGAGAATATGAGTTCTGTGCCCTGACCAGGCTCTGATCACACTGCAGAATTCAGGAATAAGGCATCACATACTTCAGTCAGACACTGAGAACATTCTGGCCCATGCTGTCCAGCACGTGAGAACCCCTGATTAAAGAAGACTACCTCACAAGCCATGCACTCCCAGGCCTTGCACCCCCAATCTCTGCAACACAATAAGCAGGTCATGAAAAGTTACTGTGGTAAGAATCTTGGACTTTCCCAGGTGGACTGAGTTGTAGCACTGTTGGATCAGTGGTTAGCTGCAGAGTTCTGGTAAATGTGGAGGTAAACTGAGAGTCAGGACTGGAGGGCCAGAGATCAGAAAGGAGCTGCTTCAGTGGCCAATCTGGTGCTTCTCGAGCTGGTTCCTGAACCCACAGCATCAGCATCACCTGAGACTTATAGAAGTGGATACTCTCAGTCCCAGATGGACTGAATTCGAATCTCTGGACATAAAACCCAATGATGCATTCCCTGACTGGCCTTTAGTAAGACGTGGCACTTACTAAAGTTTGAGAACCACCACCAGTGTAGACAGAAGACACTGAGTGTTTACCCTAGGTGTAGTGGTGAAGGAATGGAAAAAGGGGGGCGAATTAGAGGCAGATCGGGCTCAGAAAACCAACTGAGACTGGCGTGGGCAGAGGAGAAGAAAGAAAGTGAAGTTAAGGACTTTGGCTTGAGTGACTGGGTGGGTGATCAAGAATACAGGAGGTAAGCTGGTGCAGTGGTGCATGTCTGTAATCCCAAAGGCTGAGGCAGGAGCATGGTGAATTCAAAGCCAGCCTCAGTGACTTAGCGAGGCCCTAAGCAACTTAGTGAGACCCTGTCTCAAAATAAAAAAGAGCTGGGGATAAGTACCCCTAATTCCCTGGATTCAATTCCTATTGAAAGAGAGGAAGAAAGGAAAGGAGGGAGGGAGGGAGGGAGGGAGGGAGGGAGGGGAAAAGAAAAGAAAAGAAAGAATATAGGAGGTAAAGTACACTTGTAGGGGATAATGAGTTAAGTGCTGGACGTGCTGGACATGCTGAGTTTGAAATGCCTCTGGGCCACCCACAAGGAAATGAGTATGAGGGTCAGAGAGAGACAGAAGTATACAGAAGAGGCAGATAAAACTCTATCAACACTCAGAGCAGGCAGAGTCTGTTTCCCGGACAGCTCTGGCTAATGCCATTATCAGAGGGCTGAGGACAGGCGAAGAAAGAAAAGAAAATCAGGCTGATTCTCCCAGAACCTCAGTTACTTCCTCAGGACCTGGTTAGGTAGGTTGTGTCCCCTGAGAGTACCTATTGATATAATGCACCACAATCTGTACCACAATCAATAAGTCAATACATGGTCATCTTCAGAGATGGCAAGAGAGCATTTTCATTTTTAAATTCCTTTAATGATAATGTCGCCAACATCCATCCCTTCTTTTCTCTTCAGGGGTCACTGATTTCTGTTTGGGATCTGTGTGGTTCTAAAGAGGACGTATGTATATATGTGAACACAGGTGAGCATTTCATTTCCCTGGCCTCTGCCACTGGTGAGGGCTTGTCATGTGACTGAAGTTGGTCAAATATAAATTCACCTCAGGATTTTGCCAACAATGCTAAGAGAAAATACACACACACACACATAAGTTGTTGCTTATAACATGTGTGTGTGTATATATGTAAGTTGTTGCTTATAACATGCTGACACCACGTAAAAATGAAAGCAACACCATGCAGAATGGAGATGGAAAGAAACCCAGATCCTTTGGAATACCCCCAAATTACCAGCCTTGCTTGAAGCTGTGTCTACAGTTTTGTGAGCCAATAAATTGCCCCTTTATTCCTATTAAACAAGGTCAAATGAGCCTTTCTATGCTTAAAACAGGAAGCATCCAATGAAAACAAATTACTTCCCCTTGTTGATATTTGAAAGAGATCTGATAATATGTATCCTCTGAGTGGAGAACAGGCCACACAAACTACAGCTGAATTGGTGTGTGGCTTCCCAAAAGGAAGGATATGAAACAATCATAACCCACAGGACTGGGAACAAGGCCAACAGCTGAGCAAAGGGGAAATGGCATTCCCACTGAGGGATAACAGTCCACATTCACAGCTGTCTTTGGATCAGGAACACTTAAGGGAATCCAGGAAAGTCAGGGGTTGCACAGAAGCCAGGGTTCTAACGCACCCCAATGTCTCATGTGCCAATCAGCAGTCCCCATGCCAAGCTTCTCCAGTCACAGTGGCTGCCAGAAAATTCCTCCAGAAGGATTCGCAGAAACTCATTCCCTAAGGTCTGGCATGTTCAAATGGCTTGCTGTGGATCTTATACTTGAAGGTCACTTCGGCTACAGAGAGAATAATTTTTCTTTTCTAGATTATCTTTATGTTTCTCCATTGTCTTCTGGCTTAAAGCATTGCTGTCAAGGTCTGGTGCCAGTCTGACTTTCTTTTCCTTGTAAAATAATCGGTCTTTTGGCCTGACCCCCAAAAGATTTATTTATTTTATAGCAAAATTATTTTATTAGAATATGTATTGATGTTTTACATTCTGGATCAATCTTGCCAGTACGCAATGTGATTTGGTTTTTGTTTTTGGTGACCTCTATATAATAAAAATGTATGTAGTATATATTACATACATCTATGTGTTTATGTAGATATTCCATTTGTGATTACATTATATAATGGGTCATTATGTGGATTATATGGATTTCCCTTGCCTGTGCTCCACATTTATTGCTTTCTCTCAAATATTTTTATCTGCTTTTTCATTTTGTTTCTTCTTCTTCTGTTCTCATTTCTATTCCCCTTACAGTGTTTCAGCAGAGTATGTTCATCCTTATATTATTTCCAGTTGGATCTGAATTTCTTAGATTTCTTTTGCTTTTATTTCTACTTCTTTTCTTAGCCACGAATTCTTTCATATCTTTCTACTCTCTGATCTGTTTTTTTTTAAATTTGTATTCATCCTGTTCTTTCAAAACCTTTAATCATTTTCTTAATTTCCTCTAGATCATTTCGAGACATTAGGTTGCTGTTTTTCCTCTGTTTTATAGGCATATTTTTCTCATGGACCTTCACTACCTGCCAGTTGGGCTTGTAAAGCCACCTCCACTCTCAGCTATTGCTTTTAAGTCAATACCAAGTTCTCCACTCCCAGGGTGACTGCCCCACTTCCTGAGATAAGTGTTAGAGGCAATATCTGGGATGCCCACCCTTCAGGGTCACCGGAAGTCATTGTCCTTCAGCCATTTCTTCCTGCAGGGTAGCTTGTGGTAACTGGTGTTTTGACTCCAGTTGCTTGTACTTCTGTGTTCAAGGACATACTTAGATAATTAGTTTTATAAAAGATGTTACTTGTGTATTGTATGCTTCATTTACATTATTTTTTCTGTTTTTATGAGGAGATATAAGAAGATATTTTAATCAGACCATAAAAGTAGTATCCATGTCATAAAAAAATGGCTAGTTAGATTTTATTAAAATTAAAAACTGCTTTCAAAAGACACTATGAATAGAATGAAAAAACAAACCACTGATGGGGTTGGGAATGTTTTCAAAACATATTTGATAAAGGACATCTTACACACAAAAGACACAAAGAACCCTTGAAACTCAACATGAAAACAAACAACCAGAATTTAAAAATAGGCAAAAGATCTGAAGAGACAACTCACCAAAGTAGATACGAAGAAAGCTTATGGCAATGCCCACTTTTTAGGTAAGTTAATTGAGGATGTGGACTGCACTCATTCTCAACAGCAAAAACAAAAACCTTAAGAAACAATTGTTTCATCCAAACATTTCTTTAACAAATGTTTACTGAGCATCCACTAGATTGCAGTCACTGAGGAAATTAACATTTGCTCCCTGATGCACAAGCTAATTAATGAATTGATTTGAACTTGAACTCGGAGTCTCTGCCTCCAATCCCTGTGCTTATACCTGCTACATTAGCCTCCAGGTAAGCTGCATATTACTAGGGAAGTAAATGAAATGATCCATTGTCTTTCTGGGGGAAGGAGGAATCAGTACTGAAAAGATGTCAAGTCTCTCCTAAATTAATCCACATAGTAATTACTATAAGTATCCCGGAACAATTATTTTTCTATTTAAAAAATTTTAACGACACATAATTGTACATATTTATAGGGTACAGTGCATAATGATCCATCAAATTAGGGTAACTGTCATATCCATAACCTTGAACATTTATCCTTTTTTGTCCTAGGAACACTCAAAATCCTCTCTGTTAGCTATTTTGAACATATTCAATTGTTGTCAACCTTAGTAACCTACTGTACTATAGAACACTGGAAGATACTCCTCCTCTCCAACTGCACTGCTGTGCCCATTAACCATCTTATCACCATCCCATTTTCCCTCACACCCTTCCTAGTCTCTGATCACCACCATTCTATTCTCTACTTCTGTAAGATCAACTTCTTTTTGTCATTCGTCTAGGAGAACATGTAGTATTTGTCTTTCTGTGCCTGACTTACTTCACTTAACATAATGTCCTCTAGTTCCATCCATATTCAAGTACAACATTTTCAGCTTCTGAAATGATTCTGAAATGCTTGTAGAAGAATAAATGCTAGCAACTTCAAAGAAGAATTATGATTCTTTTGCTCTGCCAGATGTAAAAATATACTGCAAAGATACAATGATCAAAATGATGTGATTCTGTTATCAATAAAAGATAACAGAACCTATAACTGACCCAATACATGTATGTATATATAACCTCTCTATATATTGACAAATAAGATTTTAGTATACTATAAAAGTGTCATTTCCTATCAGTGAGGAAGAAGTAGACAATTCAATAATAATATTGGGATAACTATTTAACTATGTTTTAAAAAATGAAGTCAATTCCATGTGTCAGGAACATACCCAATTACTTCCAGATAGGTGTAAAATTTCAGATGAAAAAAAACTCAAAAAAATTGAAAAAACAATTCTGTTGTCATGTTTAACTGACTAGAACAAATAATTGTTTTAAAAAAGTAAATGTATATGCATTATCTTTGGAGAGACGAAAAACATATATTTAAAAATAATTAAAGACATACTTTTGCTAAAAATAACATCAAAGACATAAACCATGCAAGAAGATATTATTAGATTTTTACTAATAAAAACATTTAAAAGCATAATAAATATTAAAATACAAAAAAAAACAAGAAAAATATTAGTAATGTAAATATAAAGGCCTTGACATCCTTATTAGAATTTTTTCAGGCTCTAATAAGATTTTAATTAAAAAAAGGCAAGCACCCTAATTAAAAATAGGTCAAGAAAAGAACAAGCAATTCACAAAACAAACATACAAACAGGCTGTAAAAATTATGCAACAATGCTCAGCCTCTCTGGCAATCCAAAAATGCAAATTAAAACAACTAAATTCCACTTTTTGCTCATCCAATTCTAAAGATTATTCAATGATGATTGTTGGTGCTGATGAGGGTCTGAGGTGACCAGTGTTTTCACACCTTGCCTGAGGGAGAAGAAAACTTTCCCAGAGATTCTGGATACCTTCACACACACACACACACACACACACACACACACACACACACACACCATGCCTTTCTGGGCCTCTGGGCCTTGGTAATAAACAGCTAGAATCCTAAACTATGTCTGAGACTCTTTCAATCTTTGTCTCCTTTCCTCTGTTTATACATCTGCCGTTATATTTATCACGCAATAATTTGGTCACCATAACCACAAACTGTTGGGCACAGGAGGACCCTAGGAGAAAGATGCCAGTTCTATCCAACCACAGTCAGGGAACCAATAAATGATCAGCTGTGACAGGATGCATATCAGCACCCAACGCCCAGATCCATCTGCTACAACCAACGCTCACAGATATTTGGTGAGTGGGTGTTTAATTTAATACATCATTAAAAAGCTGAAAAAGCCCTTGGTAAATGGAAGATTACTTTGCTCCTTGGCATAAAATGCGGGCTGCTGGAGAACTAAAGCTGCCAATGTTGCTACTTGGTAAAAGGTTTTTAATATAAAACCAGACTGGAATTCCTTTCTCCCATGTATAGCTAAGGGATAATAATACTTGCCCCTTGGAGAGGACAGATGTTGAATCTGTATTACTCATGGATGTATCTTGGCACAGCAGGCAGGTGATAAATGATAGATATTATGATGATGATTTCTCATTCATTCTTTTGGAAAATTCTTACTGATCCCCAGAGTGAGCCAGAAATGAAATAGGTGCCTTACATTTGTTATCTCTCTTAATAAGCTAGGTTATCATAGCATAAGCTCTTTCTTTAGTACACAGCAAAATAAAATCCTAGAACATTTGACCTGCTGATTTTAAAAAAAGCAGATGTCAGCTTCTAAATTAGCTAACTTTAGCCACTCACATCCCAATATCACAGAGAAGAGTTGCTTTATGCCCTCACTTTTATTATTACAAAATGTCCTTTAGATGCTGTCCTCATGGTGAAAGATGACTTCCAAGGATCTGGGAATGGCAAGGCTTCCAAGAGGTCATCATGTCCAACCTTTTGTTTTGTAGGTTGTCCAATAATGCCTACGAGGGTGGATGGCATGCCCAAGGCAACACACAAATGGGACATCATACTGGGACAACACTGAGGTCTTCGGGCTGCTGGCCCAGTGATTCTTCCACCTGTTCCACACTTTATTCCTGGTAACCACCAAAATGCCTTCCTTCCAAAAAGAGAAGTATGAAATAGCACATTTTTAGGCATAGGGAAAAAAATGTGACTTTGGGTGCCCATGCTCTTCAAGGCCATTGACCATTCTGAAGGCAGCAGTTGAGAAGTTGAAACGGGCTTTCATCCACTTCACAAATATGGAAGGACAAAACTGGTATTTTGGGCTCATCAGGAAAGAGGGCTCTTGGAAACATGAAAGATTTTCAATGGGACTCCAAAGGGCTATAATCTAGGTACAGGATTGACCTAGAAATTGACCATCCTCCATATGGATGAAACCCTTCTTCAAGTCTTCTTACTTGTTAAATTATCATCACCTGCTCCTTGCCTAGCAACCAACTAGAAGCAAAAGTAAAATCTGTCTGGAGAAATATGTCACCTTGAACATCAATTTTTTTCTAAAATTGCTATAATTTAATGTTCAACACTCAGCAAAAACCATCTAGGATTACAAGAGGAAAAATTGATCAAGAGCCAAAAGAAAAAAATAAAATAGACACATAGAAGATTTAGATACTTGAGTTATCATAGGCAGACTTAAAAAAAAAAAACGGTTTGTTAACATGTCCAAATAGTTAAAAGAGACAATATAAATTGTTTGGAAAAACTAAGGCTACTATTAAAAATTAAGTGGAAATTTTAGTACTTAAAAACACAATAAAGTTTGTCACTAAATAGTTGGGTTTATAAGGATATTCAGCATAGTGAACAGAGAACTTGGGAACAGAAAAAGATATGGAGAAACAAAAGGATGGCAAATATAAAGAGTGTCAGAAACATCTGGGACAGAAAAGATGTCATATACATGTAAATGCAGTCCCAGGAGGACCACAAGGAGACTATGAGACCAGAAACAACATTTGAAGAGAAAATGACTAAGAATATTCCAAAGCTAAAGAAATAAATCAAGCCAGGAAGCACAATTAACCCTAAGAAGGAATAAAAAGAAAATAATACCTAAGTGCATGATAGACGAACCATTGAGCACAAAATACAAAGTAAAAAATATTTTAAAATGGTCAAGGACAATAACAAAATTAGCTTAAAGGAGCAATAATAATAAGACTAACAACTAATTTCTTAACAGAAATAATGGGAGGCAAAATACAATAACACTGAAATATGAAAATAAAATAACATGCCAACCTGGAATTCTAAACTTAATAAAAATATACTTCAAAACTAATAGTAGGATAAAATTTCCAAACAAAAACTGAGAATTATCACTAGGAGACTGGCACTAAAGAAAATACTAAAGGGAGATCTTTAGTCAGAAGACAAATGATCTCATCTGGAGGCTCAGAGGTGAAAAATACCATGAATGTTCCTGTAAAAAGGCAATTTTTGAGTAAATCCAAATAAACATTGAGTCTAGAAAACAATAATAATATGTTCTGAAATCTGAAAATATATAGAATTAAAATGCATGACAATAAGAACATAAAATCAAGAGGAAAATAACTGAAATTTAAGTGTCCTAAAGCCCCTCTATTGTCTGGAAGAAGACAATAAAATACATGGGAATCATTGTAACAAAAGAGATGAAAGACCTCTACAGTGAAAACTACACAACACTAAAAAAAGAAACTGAATAAGACCTTAGAAGATGGAAAGATCTCCCATGCTTCTGGATAGATAGGGTTAATATTGTCAAAATGGCCATTACTACCGAAAGCATTATACAGATTCAATTAAAAGCCTAATGTCATTCCTTTATAGAAATAGAAATAGACCATTTACTGATCCTTAGTCCACTCTTCTTTCTAAGGATTACTTTAGCTATTCTGGGTCTCTTATTTTTCCAAATGCATAGAGACCCAGAATATCCAAAGCAATCGTTAGCAAGAAGAGTGGACTAAGGATCAATAAATGGGCTAAGGAGCTGAACAAACACTTCTCAAAGATGATAAACAATCAATCAACAAATATATGCAAAAATTTTCAACATCTCTAGTGAATAGAGAAATGCCAATCAAAACTAAGATTTCATCTCACTCCAGTCAGAATGGTAGTTTATGAAGAATACAAAAAACAATCAGTGTTCGAGAGGATGTGGGGGAAAAGGCACACTCATAAATTGTTGGTAGCACTACAAACTGATGCAGCCAATATGGAAAGCAGTATTGAGATTCCTTAGAAAACCTGGAATGTAACCACCTTTTGACCCAGCTACCCCTCTCCTCGATCTATATCCAAAGGACTTAAAAACAGCATACTACAGTGACACAGGCACATCAATGTTTATAGCAGCACAATTCACAATAGACAAATTGTGGAACCAACCTAGATGCCCTTCAGTAGATGAATGGATAAAGAAAATGTGGTATATATACATAATGAAATATTCCTCAACAATAAAAGAGAATAGAATTTTGGCATTTGCAGATAAATTAATGGAGTTAGAGAATATCATGCCAAGCAAATAAGCCAATCCCCAAAATCCAAAGGCCAAATGTTTTATCTGATAAGTGGATGTTAATCCATAAGGTGGGGGGCAGAGGCCATGGGATGAGTGGAGGAACTTAGCATAGGGCAAAGGGAAGAGGCGAAGGGGGAAAGGGGGTAGGAAAGATGGTGGAATGAGATGGACATCATTACCCGAGGTACGTGTATGAGTGCACAAATAGTGTGATCCTACTTTGGGTACAGCCAGAAAAGTCAAAAATTGTGCTCCATTTGTGTACAATGAATAGAAGAACATTCTGCTGTCATATATAACTGATTAGAACAAATAAATTTTTAAAAAATCCGGCTAATAGATTAATAGTAATGTTGTAATTTTTACTGATTACAAAAAGAATAAAACAGTAAACTAGCAAGTTAATAGAGAAAGAAATGAAGTTAAAAATTTAAACTGAGGGGTCTGGGATTGTGGCTCAGCGGTAGATTGCTCGCCTAGCATGTGCAGGGCCCTGGGTTGGATCCTCAGCACCACATAAAAATAAATGAATGGAAGGTAGGTATTGTGTCCAACCACAACTAAAAAAAAAAAATTAAACTGATAGAAACCAAGATAAGAAAAGAAACTCTAAACCTAGAATAGGTAGGGAAAATAGAAAGCAAATAGTTGGAATAAAGCATTAAATGCAAATATATTGCTAATTATATTTACTATAAATGAACTAGGTTCCTCTTCCAGTAAGAAATAGTAAATTCCAAAACCACCAACCCCGTCTCCAATAACAATGACAAATTCTAGAAAAATACATAAAATAACAACCTACGGGATCTGGAGAGAGAACAAAAGCAAGCAGATTTTGGAAGTGAGCTTGGAGAAAGAATCCAGTATCTGTTGAGTTTTAGATATGAGGTGTCCTCCAAAAGCTCATGTGTGAGACAAGGCACAAAAGTTTAGAGATGACATGATTGGGTATGACCCCCTTAACCTAATCAGTGCGTCAATCCTCTGATAGGGATTAACTGGGTGGTAACTGTAGGCTGTAGGGTGTGGCTGGAGGAAGTGGGTTGTGGGGGCATGCCTTTGGGATTTATATTTTGTCCATGGTGAATGGAGTCTCTCTTTCTGCTTCCTGGTGCCGTGTCCTGAGCTACTGTCCTCCACCACATTCTTACACCATAATGGTGTGCCACACCTTAGACCCAGAGCAATGGAGTTGGCTATCTATGGAATGAGACCTCTGAAACCCTAGCCCTGACATTAACTTTTCCTCTAATTATTTTTGTCATGTCTTTAGGTCACATCAGTCAAAAAGCTGACTAAAATAGTTCCCCAGGTTTCTGTGGGGTTTTTTTGCCCCCAGTGCTGGGAATTAAACCCAGCTCCCTGTGTATGCTAGGCAAGTATGCACACTATCTTCCTGTGCACAGTATCTTTCTGTGCATACTATTTGTCTGTACTAATTCCTGGACCCTTAGAGTTCCCCAGATTTTCACTTTTGCCATGAGAAGAGGACACAGTCATAGTGTGGGATGATCAAACTCAATCTTCAACATTAATATTGCCTCAGGAAACAGAGGACAGAGCCTTGGCTGCCCCAGGGTTCCCAAGAACAAGGAAAGAATTCCAGCAAGAAGGTAACTAGAGAAGGAGAAATCTAAATTGTGTGCAGAGGCTCTGCCCAAGTCCCTGGCTGGCCCCAGGATCACAAATGCACAGGGGTCGACCACATTGGTTACTGAAGTCCCAGCCAAAAAGAAGAGAAAGAATGAGAGGAAAAAGTCATTGGAAGACACAGACTGAAAAATATCTAAACTTGCTGAAAGATATATGTTTACATATTTAAGAAGTCAACAAACTACAAACAAAATAGATTTGAAGAAAACCATATCTAGGTACATTATAATTAACTTGCTAAAAATCAATAATAACGAGCAGCCAGAGAAAAAATACACATCATACATGGTAGAACAACAATTCAAAACAGTGAATTTTTATGAGGAACTATGGAGCCAGAAGACAAAGGATCAACATTTCTGAACAAAGTAAAGCTAAGACAATTCATTGCCCACAGACCTGCAGTGCAAGAAATACTAAAATAATTATTTCAGGTTTAAGGAAATGGTATCAGAAGGAAACTTAACTGCTGAGGAGAGAATAAAAAGCATAAGATATGGTAAATATAAAAGTTTACTTTATCTGAGTTACCATGAAAAAATAAATAAGGTAAAATAATACTACTTCTAAAAGATAACATAGGATACTGTCTTCATGACCATGGGGTAGGGAAAGATTTCTTGGGACTATATTAAATGACTATTTATCAAGAGACAGGTTTTCTTAATGTCAGAATGTCATTTTTTCTGAGACATTTTTTAATGGCTCAGAAGGACACTCCTGAGAATGAAAGGGAGCACAATTCATTATTACTTTGGAAAACAAAGTATAAACTGGGACAGTTAGGCACAAACTAGAAATATATGATGCTACCTATGTACTCCAAGGTGAGAACTCAACAGGAATATGCCTCTATGTGCATCAAAGGATATATACAAGAATGTTCAAGCTGCATTATTCAAAACAGTCCCAAATAGACATTTCAAATATCTATTAATATGAGAATAAGTAAATAAATTGTGGTATAATATAACAGAATATTATATGGCAATGAACATATTCAATACTGTAACACGTAACAATACGGATTCAGCTCTGAAGTGTAACATGAAGCAAAAGAAGTCAGACATAAAATAATACATGTTGAGTGAATTTATTTATAATGGTAAAAAACAGGCAGTGCTATAGTTTTACAAGTCAGAATAAAAAGGGAGAGTGGAATGATCAGGAAGAGCACAAGGGGCTTCTACAGTTGTGGATCTATTTCCTAACTTACATGAGTGACAGTTATGAATGTGGTTTGTGTGTGTGTGTCTGTGTGTTTGTGTATTTTTACTCCTCAGATTATATACTTACGATTTTCTATTTTTTCTGTGATAATATTGTTCTTCAATTAAAAATTAATATAAAGGAAACCTAGACCTACATATAATGCCCCAAGCTATAAAACTCCTAGAAGATAACAGAGGGGAAATCTAGGTGACTTTGGGTTTGGTGATGACAGTCTAGATATGACACAAAAAGCCCAGCTTACAGGAGAAAAAAATTGATCAGCTGACTTAAAATTTAAAATTTCTGCTCTACAAAAGATATTGTCAGGGAAATGAAAAGACATGCTACAAATTAGGAGAAAATATTTTCAAACTATATGTTGACAAAGGATTATTACCCCCCCAAAGAAACATTTTTAAACTCTTAAAACTTAACAGTCAGAAAACGAACAACCGATTTTAAAATGGGCAAAAGATCTGAACAGATACCTCACCAAAGAAGATATACAGATGGCAAAGAAGTGTAGGAAAATATGCTCAGAATCGTGTAATCACGGAAATACAAATTTAAACAACAATGAAATACCACAACATATCTATCAGAAAGGCAAAAGTTTCAAACGATGACAAAATCAAATACAGACAAGGATGTACAGCAACAGGAACTCTCATATATTGCTCATGAAAATGCAAAATGGCAAAGCTACTTTGGAAGACAGTTTGTCAGTTTTTTTTTACCAAACTAGACATACTCTTACCACATGATCCATTGATTGCATTCCTTGACATTTACCCAAATGACCCGAAAACTGATATCCACACAAAAAACTGCACACAGATGCATATCATAGCTTTATTCATAACTGCCAAAACTTGGAAACAACTAAGAAGTCCTTCAGCAGGCAAATGGATAAGCTGTCTTATTGTCTGGTATGTCCAGACAATGGAATATGATTCAGAGTTAAGAAAAAATGAGTTATCAAGCCATGAAAAGACACAGAGGAACCTTAAGTACATATTACTAAGTGAGAGAAGCCCATGGGGAATTCTATATAGATTCCAACTGTCTGACATTCTGGAAAAGGCAAAATGATGGAGATATTAAATGGATCCGTCGTTCCTGGGATTAGTGGGAAAGGAGGGATGAATAGGTGGAGCACAGATGATTTTTAGGGCAGTAAAATTACTCTGTGTGGTATTGTTAATGGTGGGTTTATGCCATCACACATTTGTCAAAACTCACAGAATGTATACTCTTTCACAGTAGGAGCGAACCTTAATGTAGATTGTGAATTTGGGGTGAGCATGATGGGTCATGCTCAAGGTTGGAGTAACGTGACCATCGGGTCATCAGCTATGACGAATGTACCACTCTGGTGGGGATGTTGATAACAGAGGAAGCTGTGAACCTACTTGTGGAATCAGCGGGTATATGGGAACTCTGTACTTCCAGCAGTTTTGCTAGGAATTTAAAACTACTCTAAAAAATAGTCTGCTAAAAGAAGACCACTTTGGTGCTTACTTTCATAATTTAAAACGTGGAAAAATGTGTAATCTCATCAATAGTATATCCATACTTTTGTTACTTAAAATGTATTTAAGTTACATGGAATTTAATAAGACTCCTACTCTGGGAGAATGTTCCTGGTGCCGCAGGCCTGGGCTGGAGGACTCTGAGCCAGGAACCTCCCAGCACAGGAAGCCTCAGGAACACTCTCCAAGGTCAAGGTAGGATTTAAGTGCTAATTCTCATTACACATCCTTTGGCTTGGCATCTTATGGTTTCACCATAAATATTCAGGACAGGAAGCCTTTCAAGGAAGCTCAGCTCTACCAGCCACATAGGGGGCTATCAGGCAGAGAGTTCTAGATTTTCAGCTTCCCTGAGTCTGTTGGACATTGATCCACCAGGACTTGGAATTCACTGTCAAAAGGATGACTCATGGCCTAACAGCCTTTTGCAAAACTCCAGCTGCTTCTGTACCAGCAGTAACCCTGCATCTGTTGCCAACATTGCCTTCTAAATGCAAACAGAAAGCTCTAGAGAGTATCAAAGCAATCAGAAAGATGGAACGGTCTCCTTGCAGAACAGGGTGTGAATGCCCTCCAATGTGCTCTAATGTCTGACTTCCAGCCAGGGGTGTTTCATGACACGCCACGCTTAGGCTCCTCAACTCTGTGCATCCTGATGGTAGAGAGACAGAAAGCTCCTCCTGGCTGTCCCATCTTGGGAAGGTACATTCTGCAAGGTGGCAGGGAAGGAAAAGAAGCTGGGACCACAGGGCCAAGCTGTAGCAGGAGCCCTGCCATGTGACAGTCCTTGGGGAGAAAGGCATGTTGTAGCTCTCATCTCAGGGTCTACCTCTCATAGAGAGGGTAAGAACTCTGGCTCTAGAGCCAGACTGCCCAGGATTGCTTGCAGCTCCCCCATTAATTTTTCATGAGACTTTAAGCTATTAAACATCTGATTTACTTAAGGTTCAGCTTCAGCACCTACTGTTGGAAGCCACAGGACCTGGGTTGTTCTGAGTATTAAATGGGGGCAATCTACAAAGTCCTCAGCAGAGCCTCTGAAATGCAAATTACTCACAAAGTATTAACTGCCACACCAGCGCTCCCAGACTCTTGACAACTCAGACCACCCCACAAATGACTCCATCTCCCAGCTAGTCTAGTGTATTGCGTGCGTATGTGTGTGTGGTGGGGGTGGGAGGACAGAAGAAAACTTACAGTGAGTTAGATGATAAGGACATGAATTCCCAAACCTGGTATTGGTAGGCTGAATAATCTCCTCCAAAAAGATGTGGTTCCTAATCCCTGGAACCTGTGACTTTTACCTTATGTGGCAAAAGAAACTTTGCAGATGTGACTAAGTTAAGGATCTTGAGATGAAAAATATATTTTAGATTATTAGGGAGGGAGGTTCCTACATGTAATCGAAAGTATTGCAATAAGAAAGGGACAGAGGGCTGGGGTTGTGGTTCAGTGGTAGGATGCTTGCCTAGCACGTGTGGGCACTGGGTTCGATCCTCAGCACCACATTAAAAAAATGAAATAAAGATATTGTGTGACCACCTACAATAAAAAGTAAATATTAAAAAGAATTTATTTTTTTAAAAAGAAAAAGATGGAGGGAGATTTGACAACAGAAAGGGAAAAGGAGACATGATAATGGAAGTCAAGGTTGGAGTAACGTGACCAGGCGATGAAGAGTGCTGGAAGCCACTAGAAGATATAAGAGGCAAGAAGTAATTCCCCACTAGAGCCTCCAGAAGGACCAGCTCTGCCAACATCTGAATTTTACTCCTTAAGACTCACCTCAAATTCTGGTCTCCAAAATCGTAAGAAAATGAAGTTCTGTTGTTTTAATCCACTAAATATGTGGTAATTTGTTACAGCAGCAATTAGCAACTAATACATTGGATTTGAATCCTGGCTAAAAATCAGGCATCCAGACAGCAGAATCTAAGGCAAGATGCTGAAAAGAACTTCTTAGCACTACAGCCACACAAGCTAGGGTCAGGGTTGGGTTCTAGACCCAGGAGAAACCAGACTGAAACTGGAAGCTGGGTTGGAGGCCATGTTCCAAGGACAGAACTTTCATGGAGGCCAACAGGGAAATGGCACTACAGCATACACAGTGGTCTGGGGCTTGTCCAAACATCTGCACACTAGTTACAGCAGCAAGTGCAACTCCAGGCCCACTGCAGGCAGACCTGAGACCATGTAGGAACTGTCTGCTGAATGAAAAGGGGTCATCTATAATGTTCTTAGCAGAGCATCCGATATGCAAATTACCACCAGCTGTCACATGAGAGCCCCCAGACTCTGACAAGTCAGATCACCTCACAAAAAATCCCACCTCCCAACTGGTCTAATTGGGGCAGTGGGGGTTGCACAACAGGAGCAAAATTTACAGTGGGTCAGATGACAATGACATGAATTTCCAAACCTGGTATTGGTAGGCTGAGTCATGTCCTCTGAAAAGATTTAGGTCCTAATCCCTGGAACCTGTGAATTTTGCCTTATATGGCATAAGGAACTAATAATTTAAAACTCAGGGCAATGCGAGGCACAACTCCATGAGCTCTTCAGCGTCCTGGTTAATACCCAGTCCCCTGCCCTCACATAGCCTTGGGAATGAGCCCATCTATCAGATGATAAAGAACACAGGAACAGCTCTCAAGTGCATGCCTTTCCTCACGATGATTTTCCTGCTTAATTGGGCATATTGCAGTTACTTGCCCTTCCTTGGTGTTTACCCACCCAGAGCTGGGGTGGCAGATTAACCTGCCCAGGTGGGAGACACTACTACCTATAATCCAGAAAAAGGAAAATCCGTGCAGAGGGAAGAAAATGACTATCCATGCTGTAATACCTATATTGCTCCAGTTCTTTATGCTTTTCTCACTTGTGCCTCTGGAGAGCCTCAGGAGAGATTGTCACTCTCACTTCACAGAAATCCCAAAGTTGGCTCAGACAGCATTGGAGGTGGTCCAGGACAATGAGTCAAGGCAGGCTTTGGAAGACCTGTATTCAAATCCAATTTTTATCCCTAACCAGCTGGAAACCCAGAGGGTGATTTAAGCTCTCTGAGCCTGAGTTTGCATATTTGTCGATTGTGAATACTAATATCTGCACCAGAGTGCTCTGTGATCACTAAAGGGAGCAATGTCTCAAAAACATTTGAGACAGCTCCTGGATCAAAGTGCACAGTTAAAGAGCAAAGGAACCAGTGTTCCTGGCTCTAAGGACTGTGCTCTTTCCAATGCTTATGGTACCACCATATATATAGACCCATATATATAGACATAACATCTAGAACATCATGAAGACAAAATATAGCAACATAAAAGTAACTGACTTGAGAATAGTAACTCTCGTTCAATTCCCATACTGTATTTTGTAATGCAATAACCATTATCCTGTTTATAATACAAATCATTAAAGAATTGGAAATTCAGAATTAAGTTTATTTTTTAGGTGGTGTCCCCACTGAATCTAAATTCCCTTTTCTTATATACACATTCATCATATCTTCACATAATTACCAGTACTTAGTGAAACATGACATAAAAATATAATTCTGGATAGAACAAAGATTTTAAAATAGCAATTAAAATTATTTCACAAGGTGTTATGTATTCATTTTATTTCAGAAATTTATAGTAATTAAAGTACTAAACAAAGCACTGTAATAATAAGTCGTCATATGAGCCACAAAGCTTCCCCACTGTATATTTTATATCCCTAAAAAACTTGGGGGATTTTTTAAGATACCAATTTAAATTAAAATAGTATTTATCAGAAAAAGAAATGAAAATGATGAAGATTGATTTTGTACCATGTTTTCAGTTTGGAAATGATGAAGGCTGATTTTGTACCATGTTTTGGCATTAGTATGCAAAAACATCCACTCAAAAATTTGAAAAACGTATCTCTCTTTAAAAATTTAACATGGAACCTTGCTATGATCTCAAGTAGAATTCTTCAGCCATCATTAAGGGCTAAGTGACTTACAATGATAATTTAAGAAGAAATCCCCCTCTCCCTTTAGCCAGAGGTCATGTTCCTACCTACCATAACCTAAACAAGAAAATGAACCCGTGGGACTTATGTATATAGAAGAAGTAGAAGAAAATTTGGGCCCTAACTTAGCTGACTGTGTTTATAATGAGGAATACTCAGAAACTACAAAGACCCAGATGGTTGCAGGAACTAGCAGCTGAGACAGGTAAGCAGCAACTGACAGAGACAGAAGAACCTCTGGTGCCTAGGAAAACCACTCTCGTGAGCTCAGCAGCTTCCAAACCATCCCTTTCCAGCCTCAGACAAGACAGGAGGCTCATGAGGCTGGCCTTCACCCAGTCAGGAAAGTTGTATGTTCTACAGAGTCTATTTAAGAAATAGGGAAGTGTGGAGTGTACTTTCAGCCATGATTTAAAAAAAAAAAAAAACTTTTAAAGTTGTAGAAGTTAATGAAATAAGTCTCACCAACTGGAAAATGTGCTCACTGGGAAGTCTTAATCAAGACACACTGCAATATGGGGGAAGTAATGCACTGATAAGACTCAGCATCTCTGCCCTTCCATTTCCCAAAAAAATGGAAGAAAGAGCACATAAAATAGAAAAGATAATAACAGAACCCAGCTTTCAAAAATACAGCTACTTGATGGCACAGTGGCACACGCCTGTAATCCCAGAAACTCAGGAGACTGAGGCAGGAGGATCCCAAGTTTGAGAGTAACCTCAGCAACTTAGCAAGGCCCTAAGCAACTCAGCGTGACCCAGTCTTAAAATAAAAAGGGCTGGGGATGTGGCTCAGTGGTAAAGCACCCCTGGGTTTGATCCCCAGAACCAAAATATATATGTATACATTAAAAAAAAGTTAGGTCTGAATTTTAAATATGAAGCAGAGGATATTGTTTTTCACATCAAGAAGAATAAATCTAGATGTGAAATCCCCATCAAATAAACATAAATTTTTTTCAGTTTGATCCTGCCACTCCTGTTGTAGTGGTTTGTCTTTCAAGGATTCATATATTGGAAGTTTGTCCCTAAGTGTGGCAATGTTGCTGGGTGGTGGAACCTTTAAGAAGTGGGGTTTGATGGGAGATGATTAAGTCTCACAATGGATTAATGCTGGTCTCCTGGAGTGAGACAGTAGTTGAGAGAGTGGGTTGTTATAAAAGTAGGAGACCTGGCCCCTTCCTGGCCTCTAGCTTACTCAATGGCTTTATCTCTCACATGCCACCCTGTCATGAAGCTATCCACCATGATGTGATGCAGCCAAGGGGGAGCCTCATCTGAGGTCAGACAGATGTGAACACTGAATCTTGGACTTTCAGTTTCTAAAACTGTAAGCTAAATAAACATTTCTTTATAAAGTACCTAGTGTCAGGTATTTTGTTTTAGCACCAGAAAACAGACTAATACACCTTCTGAAGAACTTTGAATGGAAACATAGAAATAATGAGCAGAAATAAAGGACTCAAGGAAGGAGTGACCAGTCTCCTTTCTGTTCCTTAAAATAAGTCTTTCCTGCCTTGGGACCTTTGTACCTACGGACACCCCCACTCCTTCAGGCCAGAATAACTCCTCTTTGGACTTCAGGACTCCTTTAAACCATTTTCCATGAAGAAAATGGTTTAAATTTTTGCATCTGACAACTCATCATAGATGATAGCTGTTTTCTTTAAAGGTGACTTCATGGAACGAATATACACAGGTGATTTCATGGCAAAATAAAAAATATTCATAATATTAAACTCTGCAAATGTAATTTTCAAAAAGTCTCCTTCTATTTTCTACTCTGTCACCCCTTAGTGAATCAGGAATATATTTGGATAACTTCAGGTTCTCACAGAATGCAGGGCCAGGATGACAGAGGACATGGTGGGAACCTCCACCCTGGATACCTTGCATTAGCTGGGAGAGGTCAGTGACTAGGACTTCTGTGTCCAGAGCTAGGGAAGGAGTCATTGTTGGAGGAAATAGGTCAGGGTTACAGGAGAAGTGGCATCTTTGTGAGCACAGAGAGAAACCAAAATGTGGATGGAAAAACCATACCATAAGGTCACTTCACAATGAGGGCCCTGCCACCTTACGGCAGGGTAGTTCTATTTAAGAGAGAGGTTCCTATGTATCAAGGAAGATTTGTATCCAGATTTAGCAAATACCCTTTAATTGTGTATTTATATCTAATATTTTAAGTAAGTCTGAGTATCTGAGAGATGCAGCGTTAATCATCTGAAAACCTCACTGAGACGGCTATGGTTGAGCAAAGCCCAGCACAGTGACTTACACACAGGAGACACTCAATACATGGCTGATGCTGAGCAGATAAATGAAGAAATGAGGGAGGAGGAAAGAACAACTGGGGAAGCCCTTTATTCACTTGGCAGGTATTCACAGAGGAGTCCACAGTCCACTGTGTGTCCAGGCAGAAGCCTACCTTGAGGAATCAACAAACAAGATAATGTCAACTATGGCAAGTGTCAGGAATCCGATGAAATGACAGTAACTAGAGAGAAGACACTCTGGATAAAGTGTTCCTGGCAAGCTCTCTGAGATGGAGGCCTGAAGTCCCAAGAGGAGTTAGTCTAGCCTGAGGAAGTGGGGGTGTTATAGGCACAAAGGTCCCAAGGCAGGAAAGACTTGACTTATTTTAAGGAACAGAAAGGAGACTGGTCACATTTTCCACACTAAGTGAAGTAAAGCACACAGAAATGTCATACCCTAGAGACAACTTTCAGATAATTTCACTAAAATCGACAGAACTCTACAGATAAATGATGTACATGACAAATGACAATCACTAGCATAATTTGGGCAATTCACCACACAGGAACTCCACTCATATTCTGAACTTTATTTTTTATGTAACTAATTCAGCATAAAGGATAATGCATGCTACTTGCTTCCATTCGGAGGATAATAGTATAGAAATCATAACCCACGTTCTATCCTCTTTAAGTACCCTTTGGTGTTTTCACAGGATGGGATAATAGTTACTTTTAAGCTTTTCAGTCTCATATGGTTAAATTTTTTTTCCTTGTTGAGATATTTAAATGAAATTCAACATTTTAAGAAACATCTTAGAAGCACTTTTCACTTGGGATACAAAGAATTGTAGACCTCATAACAATTTCTCACAACTTGTCAAGTCTGACTTTAACTGTGGGTGGATTCTTACAAGTTCACTGAGTGACTAGGGAGAAATGTGCAGCAATTAAAGCAATTAAGAGCAAATCTATAACTGCTTCTTTGGAGTCATTGGTAGTATTTTAGTTGACTCACAGATATTTCTATTCTTCACCCAGGTTTCACATACTATAGAAGGCTGTCCCCAGCTTAGCGTAAGATCCAGTTTCACAGCTTCACCTACAGTGGCTGAAAACCCTATTGGTGTTTGCACCCTCACAAGAGCACCTTAAAAACTGAAGATAAATTGATTAAGGTAACCAAAGACATATTACATTTACAAAAGGCAAATGCAGAAAATATCCTCTTCTTATAAAAAAGAAAATAAAGACTGTGTGTGCAAACTTAAGTAATAGGATTTGTCAACATAAGTAACAAATTCAAAAAAGATAAACTCCACATTATATGTATGAAAATACCCCCTCTTATTATCTACTCCTCCAAAATGGGGCTGGAGGAGTAGATAATGAGAGGGGGTACTTTCATACATATATTTTTTAAGTGATATTATGGTTGATTTTTACATTATTTTTTGTTTCTCAGCATTTTCAAACAAAATATTTTTTAAAATACACCAGTAGATAAAATTTCTGGCCATAAAATTTTATCTGGTTGTCAACAAAATCTCTCCCTCTTCCTCTCTCTCTCTCTCTGAAACATTCACATGAACTTTCATCTGTATTACAATCGGCATGGTACAGATGCAGTACCCTCTTGGGCACTCAGGTCTACATCTTTTAAAATTGTAAACTACTAACATTTAATAAAATATTTAAGCTGTAGGTTTTGCCACTATGGCATCTATATAAGCTCTACTTTTCCATCTATGATTTCTCAGTAAGCACTGGGCCTTTTCTAATTATTGATGGAGTAACCAATTAAGTCATTTGATGAGATCAATAAGGCCCATTAATCCTCTAATTGACACTTAGTTGGAAACCTTTATGTCCCAGAAGAACTGACTTTGACTCTGGCGCCTCCATGTGTGCCACACATTCAGCAGGGAACATGGCACAGCTGAGCCGTGTTACTGGGGAGACAAGATGGCTCATCGCCACATCCCCAGTACTCATTAAAGATTTGTAGAATGAATGAATAAGTGTCAGTCATTGTCACAGGAAGGCAGCAGAAGTGGTGAGGAAAGCATGAGCTTTAGAATCAGATAGATCTATTTGGATCCCAACCATGCTGTGTACTACACGTTGAGTGAAATGACTAACTTCTCTGAACCTCAGTTCCTCTACCTGTAAAATGAGTATAATAACACTTCTCTACCTCAAAAGGGATTTGTGAGGATTAATACCATATATATAACAAAGTGATGGCATTTGCTGGTAAATGGATACAAATGGAAAATATCATGCTAAGTGAAATAAGCCAGTCCCCAAAATATCAAAGGCCGAATGTTCTCTCTGATATATGGATGCTAACCCATAACAAGGGACAGTAGAGAGGGGAAATGTATACATATTTAAACATCAGTATTCATTAAATGGTAGATTTTCCTTCTTGTGGCCACTTAAACTTTAAATAATGAAATCATCTGGCAATTCTCTCTTTTTTATCACAACGTGTTCAGGAAAATCAAAGTTTATCTTTATATACTATTTTGTACACCTAATTTTGTCCTATTTCTTCCTGTCAAACCTAGACCTAACCTCAAGGTCAAAATGAACCATCAGCTTTGCCTCAAAGCATTATCCCCTAGCCCTATTCCTGGCCAAAAGTGGGTTATTTTCACTCAGCAAGCACACACTACCCTGCCTGTCTTACGGCATGTCTTACATGGTTAAGCTTATTGGCATCTCTTCCTGCAATATCTCCCCTTCTAGGTTGTAGGCTTCCTGGAGGACAAAGGTAATTTCTGGTTCATAACTGCATCCCTCAAAAGCATTTTCCATAGTGCTTTCCAGGTAATAGATACTTTGTGAATTTTTAAAAATTAAATTACTGAATGTAATTATATTTTACCCCAGGAAGAATAACATAATAGGTGATTACATGCCTGTTTAAGAAAATGATTTAAATTACAGATGGAGTTAACAGGAAAGACACAAAGAATCAAACTGTAAAACTTTGCAGCTGATAAAATAGGGCTTCAGATTCCACAAAACACACACAAATGGAAGACATACACAGCATATTGATCACAAGGCTTTATAACACAGCACAAAGACATACCTATAAATTAAAAACAAAACTGCCACGTCATAAATTTGTCCTAACTCCTTATAATCAGATATAACAAGTACAAAGCTTTCTTAAAAGTAGAATTATTCAGAAGACCTAGTTTCTTTAGATCAGTGCCTCCTTCTAACCCATTTTACAACTGACCTTGCAGCAAGCACAGCCATTCAAAACCATTCCACATATATGTATATCAAAATATCATGTCTCCCACCTTAAAAATATACAATAAAAATGAATTTTTAAAAAACCAACATTTCAACATTTTTCTTGTCTTCTCACATTTTTGTTCCAGTACAGAAAACTCTTACTCAGCCCTTTCAATATGGCTCTTGCTAGGTCCTTTGGTTTTTCTTCTTTCCTCCTTTTATATCGTGCCACTCTCTCTTAACCATGTGTTCTTCTAACTCTCAACTCTGATTGGTTTCACTTCTAGGCTAATAATAGAAGCTAGTATCTATGTGCCAGACACTATGCCAAGTTCTGCAATGATCATTTTCCAGCCACAGTCTTGCTGAGTAGCAAGTAGGAGCATGGAGAAGGGGGCCCAAACCAGACCAGGGCCATGGATGGCCAAGGATGGCTTTCCTGAAGAGGAAACTCTCAAATAGAGATTTAAAAAGTCAAGTCAAGTTGGGAGCTGAGCTGGTCTGTGCCAGGTAGGTCAGGGCCAGGCACCAAGATTCCATCTCACTCCAGTCAGAATGGCAATTATCAAGAGTATAAGTAACAGTAAATGTTGGCAAGGATGTGGGAGAAAGGCTCACTCATACATTGCTGGTGGGAATGCAAATTGGTGCAACCACTACAGAAAACAGTATGGAGATTCCTTAGAAAACTTGGAATGGAACCACCATTTGACACAGCCCATTCCTCAGCTTATACCCAAAGGACTTAAAATCAGCATACTACAATGATGCTGTGTATAGCAGCTTAATTCACAATAGCCAAGCTAGGTATCCTTCAACAGATGAATGGATAAAGAAAATGTGGTATATATACACAATGGAATATTACTCAACCAAAAAGAAGAACGAAATCGTGGCATTTGCTGGTAAATGGATAGAAATGGAAATATCATACTAAGTGAAATAAGCCAGGCCCAAAAAAAACAAAGGCTGAATGTTCTCTCTGATATATGCATGCTAGCATATAACAAGGGAGGGTGGGGAGGGAAAGTATAGAAGTTCATTGGATTAGACAAAGGAGAATGAAAGGGAGGGAGGAGGACGGGATTAGGAAAGACAGTAGAATGAATCAGGTATATCTTTTCCATGCACATATATGAATACATGACCAGTATAACTCCATATCATGTTCAACCACAAGAATGGGATCAAAATTGTAATGGATTGCATTCCATGTATGTATAATATGTCAAAATACATCCTACTGTCATGTATATTGAAAACAACAAATTATAATTTTAAAAATGTCAAATCAAAAGAAAAAGAGAAGGAATTATGTGTACAAAGAGCACAGACAGACTGTGAAATAGCAGGGCCCGTTTAAGGCACTGAAAATCCTTTGGTAATATATCAACCAGTTATAGTTTGACATTCCTACAAGAATGAATAGCTGAGAAAAATAGGAAAATCTAGAACAAACTGAGGTTATATATGGGCATTCACTCTGAAAATACAATTATATCAACTTATCTGAAGTCATTACCCAGTTTAGTCATAACCAGTGCATTAACAGGTATCGTAACCTTCTAGAAGCTTTCTCTTTATACAAGCCATCCTGTTCTTATGACTGTTGTTCCAATTCCCCCTCCAGTCTCTCCCTCATCCTGCTCCCTGACCTCACACTCAGCAGGGAACCAGGCCAACATCCTCCACTCCAAGGTTAGAGGGGCAGAGATTTAGACCAGGGGTCTCTCAGTCTTCAACATGTGCAGATATCACCTGGGGGTCTTGTCAGAGTGAAGGTCTGATTCAGTTGGTCTGAGAACAGAGCTGACCCTCTCCATTTCTAATAGCTCCCACGTCGTACCCATGCCGTGTTTCCAAGAACCACCCCGGACCTGCAAAACTTTGCCACAGCAGACTCTGTCAATCACATCGGCTGGACTCACATCCCTCTTCCCCATTTTTCACCTGGAAAAACATGCCCTAAGTCTCAGTTTTCTCACCTGTAGAATATGCTGGGGAAAAAAAACAGGTAAAAATGTATAAGAACCATCTAGCACCCGGTCAGGCTTCAAGGAGGAAGTAGTGGCTTGTATTGGTCATGGTGAAAACCTGTATGGATATCAGGCTTCAAGGAGGAAGTAGTGGCTTGTATTGGTCATGGTGAAAACCTGTATGGATATCAGGCTTCAAGGAGGAAGTAGTGGCTTGTATTGGTCATGGTGAAAACCTGTATGGATATCATCCAGAGCCACTTTGGTCTCTCTCACCTCCTCGAACTTGTTCTTGATTCCTCTCCTTCTGGCCTGTTCCTGGACTATGACCTGTTAATTATTATCCCATTTATTAATATTTTCAATATCCCTCTTCTCTACCTTCAATAGTGTTTACCATGCCAGGTGTGGTGGCACATACGTATAATCCCAGTGGCTCAGGAGGCTGAGGAGGGAGGATCACAAATTCAAAGCCAGCCTCACAAAAGCAAGGTGCTAAGCAACTCAGTGAGACCCTGTCTCTAAAAATACAAAATAGGGCTGGGGATCTGGCTCAGTGGCCAAGTGCCCCTGAATTCTATCCCCAGATAACCCTGCCAGAAGAAATAAGTGTTTACTTTTCACATCCTAAGAAGTAAACTGTGTGACCTTCAGTCACTACTTTATTTCACACAAATAAGTAACAGTTCAACTTGAAATATGAAATACACATATTTTGGCTGCTGTCTCAAAGCTCATTGCCCCACAACTCCTTAAGCCTTTATCACCTTTATCATTACCCCCACTAATCTATGGAAACCACACTCTCAACAGTCCACCATTGATCATTGATCCTGGAATAGGGGAACCCTACAGTCTTATGAATTGCCATTTTCCTTTACTTTTTATATTGATGACGCATCACAGAGTGACTTGTGAAAAAGCATGTTAAAGGAAGGGCCCTGGACATTTAAATGATATAGCACATCCCTTGCAGTATGGACTCCCTTCTACTGGAAGTGGACAATGCTCCCCATGATGCCATCACCTCCTGGATTCCATGAATAGGGTTATTCCTCTAGGGCTGGCTTGATTCCTGAGCAAATGGTAAGGGACAAGCCTATGAGCAACACTGGAAAGGGCATAGTTTCATTAGATTTGGTTTCCTATGTGGCTCTAGATTCCTCTCAACTCCCATCTGGCTGGTAAGGTAAGCCTGGCCAGGAAATGGAGTGGCTTCCAGAGAAAGCCTGAGCCAGGACCACACCAGCACTGCTTGCAAGTCAGAGAAGAGATGCCCCTGGCTGACCCCTCCACTTGCCAAAGGAGCAGAAGGATCAAGGAAGATTCAGAGCTTCAGGGTCCCTCATCCAAATGCCACCATCAGGTTACTGTATCTCTTAAGAGGCAGTAGCTCTGGTGATAAGGATATAAAGTAGAGGTTAGAGTAAAGGGTTAAGAGGCAACATGGGAGGGAATGAGACACTGAAATCATAAAAGCCAATGAAGGGGTCTGGGGCTGTGGCTTAGTGGTAGAGCATGTGAGGCACTGGGTTTGATTCTCAGCACTGCATAAAAATAAATGAATAAAATAAAGGTCCATCAACAACAAAAAAAATTTTAAAAATAAGTAATGAAGGATGAAGGTATCATATGGCCACTGGTAGTTTCTATTTCCTTCCTGAACTACCTCTCCCATTCCTAAGAACCAACCACCCTTCCACTGGGGTTTTTAAACCTGGTAAATAAAGATAATCACTAAGCTGATTCAACATGAAAGTACACACTGTTGTGTAAGAAAATCTCTTCAAGGGATTGGTTGTGTGTTTCAGAAGACATTTTATTCTAATCTCAACCTAAACAATTTCCCAATCATCCTATAGACAACTCGTTGGCTCAATAAAGACACCAACCTCAACTGAACTCTCCTTTCTGACCGCTCTTGTAAACAATCTCTGTGTAATCATTTCACATAATATAAGCAGCCTTGTGAAAGTTGACTTAATCACTACCCATTGTCTGGGGATTGGCTCAACATGATGGCTTGTGAGAAACAAGCTCAGATTAGGATCAAGAGTCACTAAGTGATGCAACAGAAGGCACTGGCTTCAAAGTGGGTGGCACCCTGGAGCTTCAGCCTCCAGTAGAGACACGTGTCTCTGACTCTGCTGCTGTGACTGGAGAGGGCAGGTATTCAGAGCAGCCTCCTTCTAGCTCAGGGAGAGAGCCACAAGCTCAGAAATAAGGTAAACCTTGCCACTGAACCCACTGTGTAATGCTTTCCTGCTATTTTTTTAATTCTAATTTATTATATATGAAAGCAGAATGCATTACAGTTCATATTACACATAAGAGCACAAATTTTCATATCTCTGGTTGTATACAAAGTATATTCACACCAATTCATGTCTTCATACATCTACTTAGGGTAATGATGTCCATCTCATTCCACTGTCTTTCCTACCCCTATACTCCCTCCCATCCCCTCCCACTCCTTTGCCCTATTTAGAGTTGTCTAATCCTCCCTTGCTCCCCCCCCAGACCCCTTATGAATCAGCATCTTTATATCAGAGAAAACATTGGGCATTTGGTTTGGGGGGATTGGCTAACTTCACTTAGCACTATATTCTCCAATTCCATCCATTTATCTGCAAATGCCATGATTTTATGCTCTTTTATTGCTGAGTAATATTCCATTGTGTATATATACCACATTTTCTTTTTCCATTCATCTACTGAAGGGCATCTAGATTGGTTCCACAGCTTAGCTATTGTGAATTATGCTGCTATAAATATTGATTTGGCTGTGTCTCTGTAGTATGCTATTTTTAAGTCCTTTGGATATACACTGAGGAGTGAGATAGCTGGGTCAAAAGGTGGTTCCATTCCTAGTTTTCCAAGGAATCTCCATACTGCTTTCCATATTGGCTGCACCAATTTGCGGTCCCACCAGCAATGTATGAGTGTGCCTTTTTCCACACATCCTCGCCAACACTTATTGTTGTTTGTATTCTTAATAGCTGTCATTCTGATGGGATACAATCAATCAACAAATATATGAAAAAAAATGTTCGACATTTCTAGCAATTAGAGAAATGCAAATCAAAACTATTCTAAGATTTCCTCTCACTCCTTCTATTTTTAATAGTGATGCTAAACCTCCAGGAAGTGGGAAACAGTGAATGAATCACTCAGTTGATCAGCAAGTAAATCTGAATGCAGGGAAATGCGTCAGGTGGGGCTTAAAGGATCTAGAATGAATCAAATTCCATTGTCAACTTTCAAAGACTCATGATGAGTACATAAATTTTGATGTTTGGAACAAACATCATGGAGATGACTTGGGGACTATTTTTTCAAAAAAAAAAAAAAAAGCTCAATTCAACACCACATAATCTTAACTTGTCTAGTAAAAATCCTCCAGAGAAAACAGGACCAACAAACAAAAAGCCCCACGGCTTCATCCTAGAGGGCATGCTGCCCACAAACGGGAAGAATCCTAAGGGGAGGAAAAGAGACAGTAGACTCTCATTATCGAAGCAGTTCTGTTCCATAAAGTCATCAGGTCAGATGTAAGAATTCAGGTAAGACCTGTGTCTTCACTGAGCCAACAAGTTGTCTATAGACTGACTGGGAATTTGTTGAGTTCAAAATTAGATTAAGATGTTTCCTGCAACATAAACAATGAGCAGAGTCTTTGATGAGATTTCCTTACAGAACCGCATGTGTTTACATTTCAAATCAGCTAAGTGGTTATCCTTCTCTTAAAGGTACCTTAAATAGTGAAGTAATAAATACTGAATCATCGCTCCTACGGAGAAAAACAGGCTTCGGTTCTTGCAAGCCTCTGGCCACATGTTTTTCAACCAATCAATTCATAATTTTGTTTTATGTTTGTTTCCATTTTAAAGACATGTCACCAAATAGATATTTTTTATTTATTAACACTGAAATCATGGCCAGCAGTGCTATAACTTGCACCTTCACAAAGTTTATCTAACAATTCTGGCATTCAGGAACAACAGACAGCCCTGCACGTGGGGGCCACTGTAAACAGTGAGATCACCAATGAGTAGCACAAAAAAGCTGAAAAACATGGCACTAAATAGGCCCTTGGAAAAGATGCTTTTTACAGTATGAGAGCTGAAAGAAGAAGCAGAGCATCCCTTGTTCAACCTCATCTTGGGAACACGCATACCAGATGACTAAATCTTTCACCACTCTGCCCATGTTCACAAATGACTGCACAGATACTGAGGATACTGATGATTGAATTATAAATTCTGGCAAGTAGGTAAATTCTCAAATACAGAATGCACAGAAAATGAAGATCAACTGTTCTGTACTCACTTTCTACTTTGGGGACAATGCTGTCACACAGCTGGGTGCACAGGGCATTAGGTCTCTCTGAGGCAACCCATCATTGCTATGGTAAGCACCCCTGATCCCCTGAGCAGCACAGTTAGGCAGTTTGAACTAAGTCTCAAAAGACCTTAGGACCATGGTAGTTACCTCTTTTTTGGCAGGGTTGGGGTAGAACTAGGGATTGAACTCTGGGGCACTCAACCCCTGAGCCATATCCCTAGCCCTATTTTGTATTTTGTATTTTATTTAGAGACAGGGTCTCACTGAGTTGCTTAGAGTCTCACTGGGCTGCTTAGTGCCTCACTTTTGCTGAGGCTGGCTTTGAACTTGCAATCCTCCTGCCTCAGCCTCCCAAGCCTCTGGGATTACAGGCGTGTGCCACTGTGCTGGGAAGTAGTTACCTCTTTAGTTCTTGGGGAATTACTCCTACCTGTTCCCCCAAAAGATGGACAACAGTGAGACCATTCTGCATCTACACACTTTAGTCAAGGAGAGCTTTGGAGATCTCAAAGAGTCTGCAGTTTAGACTTGAGGCCATTTTCCTGCAGAAGATTTAATATTGAGATAAATGTCTCTTTATCAAGCATTTTGCCTTTTCTAATTAAATTCTGTAAGAACATCCAAAGAACATTCTTACGCTTCCCTAGCATGACAAAGGATAACCCCAGATACTGGCGAGCCTAGAGAAGGGCGGCACCCTTAAGAGAGCCAATTAGCTAAATCAAATCATGAGATTTTTCAGGAGGCCTACAATACTGGCGGAAAAAAAAAACAGTTATACTTTATGGGTGAGAATTTTGAAAAATTATTTAAACTCTAACTTTCAAAATAAATTGGAAGGTGGCTAATGTTTTTAAAAACCTCATAAAATAAAGACAATTAAAATATGATTAAAATCATTGGAAACAGCACAGACGTTTTTATATTCAAAATATTGATGAATTAGTTACTCTGGCTAAACAACAACAACAAAAAATTATCTCTAAGCTTTCTGTCAGCAAAAGGGAAACATTTAGATGTAAGTTTTTACCAATAGATAAAAGGAAACACACCTGATCACCTAATCTAGAGAAAATGCATTTCATGGGTATTAAAGTTCAGTAGGTATTTATTGCGCCAGCACCACCGATTATTTATGATGTTTTGGTTTCTGGGTCAGCTCATATTCACAATGTTCTTATGGCGTCACCTCACCATTCCATAGGAGCACTGTGAGCTATTACCAGCCCCAGGAATCAACTGCCCCAGTGAGAGGGCAGAGGCTGGAGAATTCCACACAAGACATTTTCCAAGAACAAGACCAGCTGACCACTAATAATATAAAAAAGAAATAAGATGACAAATATTTGCGAAGCCTGTAAATCCAGAGATGTATTTTGGTGTCAAAAAAAATGTCCCTGGGAACAAACAATAGTAAGAGTAATTGAGGATCTGACTGGATTATCTGTTACATATTTGTCCCTGGAGCCAATTTTGAATGAAATGGCTACGGTTCACTGGGTAGCTATTTTACCTATTGAGCATAGAGGATCTATTGTTGCATCTTCTTATTAAGAGAATATAACTGGCCAATGTAAAAATGATCTTGTGTTTTAAACTTGTGCAGTTCTGGGAATCTAATCAGAGCCTCACCATACTAGGCAGGTGCTACCCTACTAAGCTACATTGTCAGCCATAAAATTATTTTAAAGGGCTTTATTCCTTTCAAAATAAATGTATGCTTGATCCTTGGAAACAGTAATAATTACCCCTGGATATTATGATAAACCTGAATGAGTTCTCTTGTTGACTAGATTCAACTGCTACTACTTCCTGGCACTTTGCTCCACTCCTCCCAAACCTCACCCTACTTGCCCCTCTTTTGCTCTTCAGAGTAGGCATCATTGCTCAGAGCTGCAGAGAAATCAAATGTCCTAGTTAGCTCAAGATATTCACACCTGGATCACATCTGGTAGTAGTGCTCACTTTCATTCTCAAAATTATCTCCACTAGAATAAAAAGATAAACACTAACAAATGTTAGCAAAAATCTGAAAGTACTGGAACTCTCCTGTACTGTTGACGGTAATATAAAATGGTATAGCTGTTTGCAAAACAGTCTAGCAGTCCCTTAAAAGGTCAAGTCCAGAGTTGTCACATGACCCAGAAATTCCACTTCTATAAACAAATATACCCAAAAGAAATGAAAACATATATACACATAAACATACATGGATGTTTATATCAACATTACTCAGTGTGCCTTCTTGGAACATAGCTAAATAAATAAAAGCCTTTGTTCTTGGATCAAAATGTATAAATATTCCAAATGTCCATGAACTGAATAGACAAATAGAATGTGGTATGTCCATGCAATGCTATGTAATCCAGCAATATGAAGGACTGAAGAACTGATACAAGCTCTAAGATGAAGGAGCCTTGAAAACATGCTAAACTGCAAAAGCCACATACAAAAAGCTATATACTGTATGAACCCAATTACATGAAATGTCCAGAATAATCAAATTAAAGAAATAGAAAGTAAATTTATGTTTTTCCTGTGGCTGGAAGATAAAGAGAAAAATTGGTAATGGTTGTTAATGCATAACAGTGTTTCTTTGGAGGAACATTTAAAATGTTCTAAAATTGATTGTGGTGGATAGTTGAACAACTGAGAATAAAATAAAAACCAACACGATGTGCATTTTAAATGGGTTAATTGCATAGGCAAATTAAGTCTCAATAAAAAGTTCTATAAAAATAGCAACAAATAACTTAATAATGACAATTTTCAACAGGAAATTAGTTATATGGCCACTGTACCCTGTGTAAAAACCAACTACTCAGACCAATTGAAAACCTTTAGCAATGATACGATGAGATCTCTTCAACTTTAATAAATCAAATCACATAAGCTAATAATCATATTTTCAAATCACCCTATGTTGATGGGCACAAAGGGAAGCAGGATGATGAGTTCCTGTAATTTAGTCTTTCAGTAGAGAAAAATCAAATTTGTTCCCTGTGAAAAATTACTTACCAGAATCTATAATAGCAGATCATTTTAAAAGTTCTAACATAGCTTTGTAGCTCTTAGTACTAAACAGTAAAAACCTTTATTCACTTAAATACATGATCCAAGAACAAAGGCTTTTATTTATTTAGCTATGTTCCAAGAAGGCACACTGAGACATCAGAAAATATTATTTAACCTACTGCAAGATCAGCATTGGAACAGAATTTCTTATTGATCTCAATTTATTAATAACAGAACCTATCTTATTCAATAACAAAAAAGTATTCAGTGTGCTGATCACTCAAATATTCTCCATGGTGGCTTCTGTAGGATCCACTAACCACTCTGTGTCCTCCATCTTCTATTTCAGCAAAAAGTTGCAACACCACCTATAAGATGTATGTCTTAGAGTCAACTTGACCTATTTCTACGAAGTGATAATCATGCTCATTTCAAGTTTAAAAATATTTTGAATAGCATAATTGCATTTTTATTCTCCTTTTAATTTTTAAAATTTATTTGTTCTAATCATTTATACATGACAGCAGAATGCTCTTCGATTCACTGTACGCAAATAGAGCACAATTTTTTACTTCTCTGGTTGTACACAAAATAGGGTCACACCATTTATGCAATCATACATGTAACTAGGGTAATGATGTCCATATCATTCTACCGTCTTTCCTATCCCCATTCCTCCACACCTCCTTTGCCTAATCCAAAGTTCCTTCACTTATCCCATGCCCCTTCCATTATAGATCAGCATCCACTTATCAGAGAAAACATTCAACCTTTGTTTTTGGGGGATTGGATAACTTCACTTAACATGATATTCTCCCACTCCATCCATTGACCACTAAACACCATAATTTTATTCTCTTTTATTGCTGAGCAATATTCCGTTGTGTATACACCACATTTTCTTTATACGTTCATCTATTTGAAGGGCATCTAGGATGTTTCCACAGTTTAGCTATTGTGAATTGTGCTGCTATAAGCATTGATGTGGTTGCATCACTATAGTATGCTGGGTTTTGGGTGTGTGTGAAACTGTATTTTTAACTTTTTTAGTTGTATATGGACACAATACCTTTATTTATTTATCTTTATGTAGTGCTGAGTGCTCTACCACTGAGCCACAACCCCAGCCCCTTAGTATGCTGTTTTTAAGTCCTTTGAGTACAGACCCAAGGAGTCAAATGATGGTTCCATTCCAAATTTTTAAAGGAATCTCCATACTACTTTTCCAGATTGGTTGTACCCATTTGCAGTCCCACCAGCAATGTATGAGTGTGCCTTTCCCCCCACATCCTCATCAACACTTGTTGTTTGTATTCTTGATAGCTGCCATTCTGACTAGAGTGAGATAAAATCTTAAGAGTAGTTTTGAACAGCATTTCTCTAATTATTAGAGATGTTGAACACTTATTTTTTATATAGTTGTTGATCAATTGTATATCTTCTTCTGAGAAGTATCTGGTCAGAAGTATCTGGTTAGCCCATTTATTGATTGGGTTATTTGTTTTCTTGGTGTTTTTTTGTGTTCTTTATATATCCTGGAGATTAGTGCTCTATCTGATGTGCGTGTGGCAAACATATGCTCCCAAAATGCAGGCTCTCTGCCCACCTCATTGTTTCTTTCTTTTGCTGAAAAGAAGCTTTTTAGTTTGAATCCATCCCATTCATTGATTCTTGATTTTATTTCTTGCACTTAAGGAGCCTTATTAAGGAAGTCAGGCCTAATCCGACATGATGAAGATTTGGGCCTACTTTTTCTTCTATTAGGTGCAGAGTCTCTGGGCTAATTTCTAGGTCCTTGACCCACTTTGAGTTGAGTTTTATGCATGGTTAAGGAAAGGGATTTAGTTTCATTTTGCTACATATGGATTTCCAGTTTTCCTAGCACCTTATGTTGAAGAGGCTCTCTTTTCTCCAATGTGTATTTGGGTACCTTTGTCTAGTATGAGATAACTGTATTTATATGGGTTTATCTCTGTGTCTTCTATTCGGTACCATTGGCCAAAGCCCTTTAAAATTACTAAAAATTACAATTATATCAGAAAAAAGAAGAAATCTTCAGTTAAAGATATTATAACATAAGTGAAATGAAAATGAAAAACCAATGCATACTTGGCCTTGTGAAAGTAGTGGAATATGCCTAAGTGGAAGGGTCAGGTTCCACTGCTGAACAAATTAAGTCCTTGGGTCATGTGGTTCACAGAGCAGACACCGGGAAGAAATCAAGAGTCTCCCTTGATTCCAGCAAGCCTCCATGGGAGGTCCTGTCATTATGGGCTCCATGGTACAATAAGTGTAATAAAGACAATGTACAGTCAATTCACATGTGCAATAAAAATGCTATCCATAGAATACAACTAAATAGAATCGGATTTATTTTGTGCACAAATACTGAATAAGACATGCAATGTATGTACTTGATAATAAGTTTTTAAGTATAGATATCAATTTTTGTGTAATGGGTGTATAGTCAGCCCTGTTACTTTCTATTTGTGTAATCATGTATTTATGTAAGCATGATACCTCCACCAGAGTCTTTCTTCAGTATTTCAGTCAGGGTACAAAGTGAGAGGGATACTTGTCTTTCTCCCTTGGTTCTATTTTTGAAAAATAATACTGATTGTGCTTAATAGTCACACAGGGAGATTGTAGACAAGCTAATCAATGAGCTAAAGAACATTTTTAAAAATATAGAACCTCTACTGTCTCCCTTTTCTGGGTGAGTTACTATTCTGTCTTCCCATTCTCTCCATTTTCTGTCTTTTTGCCCACTTTTCTCACCAGACTTTCGTTTGCACCCCCCCCCCCATTCCTGCATGCAGGATTTTTTTCATCTTAACTGGCCACAATATAGACATGAAGTATATTGTTATTATTTGTATAAAATGAATATAGACTTGAGTTTCCTGCAACTGTTTCTAAGGCTTAGTATTCTCACTTTTAAAATACTTTTCACACACCCAAATGAAAACATAAAAGCATAGCTCAAGTTTTTTTTTGTTTTTTTGTTTTGTTTTGTTTTGTTTTTTTTACCCTGAACAAAGCTGCAGAAAGGAAAAACAGAAAACAGGAGACTGCCAGTGACATAGAGAGATGTCCTCAAATGTTCCACAGGAATACAAACAGCTCCCCTTGGAACAACAGGCACTTCTCAGAAAAGTCCTCTGCTGCTAGGGGCACAGAAGTTGAGCATAGAACTAGCCAAGCATCTGTATTCAGAAGGACATCAGGACAGTCTTTCTCCCATTTGGACACCCTGAGGAGAAGCACTACTGAATCTTCTTGCATGTCTGCCAGTACTTTGCTGGTGTGGAGTATGGAGAGCAAGCTCTGTGGCCAGCAGCTGCCATGAGGAAGAAGGGGATCTGGCAATGGATGGAGACACGGCTGGATCTCTGATATGGGGTGGGAGAGGACTGACAGTTAACAGCAATCAACTGTCTGTTAAAAGGCTAATGATTTATTAGAAACAAAATGGCATAACTAAGAACAAAATGTAGAGAAATAAGTGGTTTTTTCCAAGTCTTGCCAATCTTCAAGAGTTATCTATTAGTGCTTCATTTCATCTTGACATTGCATCTTGAAGAGAAATGTTTAGCAGTACTTTCACTTCCACCTGTCAAAAAACCCGGGCTTGAGGGACATGATGGCACACACCTGTGATCCCAGCTATTAGGGAGGCCGAGGCAGACCAAGGCAGAAAGACTGCAAGTTCAAAACCAGACTGGCCAACTTAGCAAGACCTTGTCATAAAATAAAAAGTAATGAGGGCTTGTAGCTCAGTGGTAAAACATACCTACTTCAATCCCCAGTACCAAATAAATGAATAAAAACAAAAACAAAAAAAGGGCTTGGTCTTCACACAGATCCTAAGGGATTCGAGCTCTTCCTTCCTGGTATCTTTCTCCTCCCAACAAAGGAGACATTCCTCATGATCAAATATGGACGCAACGTCCTGTGAGACCCTTTAGTGAGGACCACAGGCTGGTTTTATTACCTCCCTGGGAAAATTCCAACAAGATGGCTTCTGACATTTTTTAAAGCCACTAGACTCTTTTCTAACTTATTATTTAAAGGTTATCATTTTTACTTCTGGACATTTAAAAGCGATAATACAAATAGCTTTCAAACAGATTTTGTTAGTCTTTCCACATCCCACAGAATTAATAGGCGACCTTGATCAATAGGTTCTAATTTGTTTCTCCATCTTCAGTATTAGAACAGTCATGACTTGTTTTTAAATCACTTTTCTAATAAAAAAAAAAAAAGGTACTTTGAGGAGAGAGACTAACAATTGATTTACGGAGTAAGCTTCAGTGAAAATCATCAGTACCATGCCTGAGGATATATTTATTTTTTATTATAAAATTAATATTTGATGTCTATAAAACTGATATCTATGAAAGTACTTATTATTTCCTAATTTATCAAATATTAAATGTTATATACAAACTTTCCAAAAGTATCTACATAATTGGTGGTTAGTTTTTTAGATAAAAATTATTTTATCTAGGGCTGGGGCTGTAGCTCAGTGGCAAAGCGCTTGCCTAGTATGTATGAGGCCCTGGGGTTTGGTCTTAGCACCATGTAAAAATAAACAAAATAAAGGCATTCTTTCCATATACAAATATAAAAAATTATTTTATCTAAAAAAAGTATCTACTTTTTGTGGTCCTGGGGATTTAACCCAGAGGTACTCAACCACCTCAAGCACCTTTTTAATTCTTTTATTTTGAGACAGAGTCTCCCTAAGTTGCCCAGGCTGGCCTTGAACTTGCAATCTTCCTGCCTCAGCCTTTTCAATTACTGGGATTATAGATGTGCACTGCTGTGTGAGCCTTAATTTTTAAATGTCACTTTTAAAAATATTCCTCATAGGAAGAAGCCTATTCCTTTCCAAATCAAACAGTAAACTGATGAGCTGATTTCTGAGGAATACTTTTAACTGAGCAAGATTTTAAATTCCTAGCACCATATTGAGTTTTTCAGAAGAATCTTGAGCAACCAAATTAGTTGGTCTTTTAAATTACATTAGAGCAATTAAGTAAACTATGAATGACAGCTATATTCCTATACTGAAACTTTTTTTCTACACAAAACAGGACATTAAATGGCTAAAGGATGAAATGTGGATTCACACTATAAAGACATCTCTCACCTCCATGGCACTGGGTTCAATTCCCAGTACCAAAGAAAACACACACACTCTGCACAGTCAGGACTACTGTAAAGCTCCCCCTACTTATTTATTTATTTATTCTAATTTGTTTATTTACTTATTCTAATTTGTTATACATGACAGCAAAATGTATTTCAATTCATAGTACACAAATGGAGCACAATTTTTCATGTCTCTGGCTGTACACACAGAGTCACACCATTTGTGTCTTCATACATGTATCTAGGGTAATGATGTCCATCCCCCTCCTTCTTAGAGTAGGGAAGTGGTGAGAACCTTTTCTCTCTAAGGGTAGCAACAAGAAGATAATTTCCCCAAGAGAGAGGACATACTTGCCCCCAGGAGGCTGGCAAGTAGATCATTCAGGCAGAATCCTTGCTGGGGTACAGGAAAAAAATTAAAATAAAACAAAAACAAAAGCATAGGCCTCCCTGAGCTACTACCACTAGAGAAAGTGTACAAGAGTTCTTAAGAGAGCTGAAGGCATATAAAATAAATTACAGTGGCCTAGAACTACCCCTGAAGGGAGAGGGCAAGAGGGAAGGGAGAGAAGTCCACATTCTAATGCTTGGTGCGGCAAAGACATTACCTTCCCTGCACCTGGCCCACAATGCAGAAGGTAGCAGAGGACTGGAGCTACTTTGAAGGAGCCCGATCCAGGAGGGCCACCTGCCACTGTTCTGGAGTGGTACCCCCAAATGCAGGAGCCAATAAAAGGGTAAAACAAGAAGTCGGCAGGAAAGCCCATCCCTCTGGTGAAGGGGTAGAAGTGGGGCGGGGGGGAATACACAGAGAATCACCAAAATACTCCATGAGAGAAGGCACTCACTAACAAGAAGAAAGCATTAAAAGATTCCAAAGGACCCCATTTCCACCTTTCTGCTTCTCATTAACCCTGCCAAGATCCTGAGGGGCCAAAAGCCTGTGCCGAAATGTGTGGAGGAGAAAGAGAGCTGAGCTCAGGGCCATGCGGCTCTGCAGGTCCCCGGGACACAGACGGCCCTGAGCTGAGGTAGGGCAGGAGCAGAGTCTTGGATAATGGTTGGGGAGGGGTGATGTAGATCAGACCAGACTCTTTAATAACTAAAAATAAGATTCAAAGTTGTAATAGATCTCTGAGATACAATCCAGAAATGCAGAAGGAAAACTTAGCAGTACAGGTTTCAAAAGTGATGGGAAAGAAAAAAAAAAATCTGTTTCCTTATGGTATCCTACCAGATTCAACCTGTTCTTCAAAGAACAGGGCTCTCTGTTACCTATTGTTTTCAGTTTTAGACTGTGAAAAAATTCTAAAAGCCCCCCTGCCCCAGCCAGGAGTAAAATTCTAAAGCTTCCCCCCACCCCAGGAGAAATCAAAGTTACTGTATGAAGCAAACTTAAATTTTTTTTTCTTTTTCTTGGTTCTTATTAGTTGTACATCGCATTGAGGTTCATTTTGACATATTACAAAGGCATGGAACAAGATTTGCTCTCAGTCCCCAGTATTTCTCTGTTCTTTCCCTTCCCCCCTTCTCCTGTTGCCTGTCTATTCTACTTACTCTACTGATCTTTCTGCTACTGACTTTTAGGGTTTTTGTTTTGTTTTGCTTTTTAGTGACTTACTTAGTGATGGTGAGATTCACTGTGGTATATTCATATGTACTTAGGAAGGTTAGGTTAGATTCATTCCACTGTCTTCCCATCCCTTTTCCTGTCCCCTCAATCCCTTCATCTAGTCCACTGATCTTTGTTCTATTTTGATGAAATCCCCCTTTCCTTCTTTCTCTCTTTTTTCTCCCCCTTATTTTGGACTCAGCTTCCACATATCAAATATTTCAGCCTTGATTTTCTCAGTCTGACTTATTTCACTTAGTGTGATAGTCTCCAGTTCCATCCATTTACCAGCAAAGGCTATAATTTCATTCTTCTTTATGGATGAGTAATACTCCATTGTGTGTATATATCACATTTTCTTTATCCATTAATCTGTTGAAGGCACTCCAATTGGTTTCATAGCTTGGCCATTGTAAATTGCCAATAACATTGATGTGCCTGTATGACTATAGTGAGCTGATTTTACATCTTTTGGATGTATACTGAGGAGTTGAATAGCTAGATCATATGGTGGTTCAAGTCCTAATTTTTTGAGGAATCTCCATACTGTTTTACAGAGTGGTTGCACTAATTTGCAGTCCCACCAACAGTGTATGACTATACCTTTTCCCCCACCTTGTCACCAACACTTATTATTATTTGTATTCTTGAAAATTGCCATTCTGACTGGAGTGAGAGGAAATCTGTAGTTTTGATTTGCATTTCTCTGATTTCTAGAGATGCTGAATGTTTTTTTCATATATTTGTTAGGCATTTGTATTTCTTCTTTTGAGAAATGTCTGTTTAGTTCCTTTGTCCATTTATTAATTGGGTTATTTGGTCTTTTGAGTCCTTATATATTCTGGACACTAATGTCTTATCTGAGGAACAGGTGACGGAGCTCTTCTTTAAGCTCTCTCTCCACGTTCTTAATTTTTTCCTTTGCTATGCAGAAACATTTTAATTTGATGCCAACCCACTTATTGAATTTTGGTTTTATTTCTTGCACTTTAGAACCTTATAAAGGAGTTAATTCCTATGCCAACATGTTGGAGTGTTGGGCCTACATTTTCTTCTAGCAGTTTCAGAGTTTCCAGTCTAATTCCTAGGTCTTTGATCCACTTTGAGTTGACTTTTGTGTAGGGTGAGAGATAGAGATCAAGTTTCATTCTTCTACATCTGGATTTCTAGTTTTCCCAGTACCATTTGTTGAAAAGGCTATAAAGCAAACATTTTTTCTCCCCAATTCTATTTTGTGCTTTTTCAAAGTCCTTATAAGGGTCCATTAGATCCTTCAAAATCCAGAACCTCCCTGTCTCCCTGGTATATCATAGACAAAGCTCTATCAACTTGCTCTGCTGCAAACATACTGGCTGCTTTGGGTTCTTCTAATACTAAAAATCTTTTTAACTTCAGGACCTTTGCATCTTCTCTTTTGTCCAGAATATTCTTCTCCAAATTATTATTAAGAAAAGGATGTTGAGGTCTCTGACTATAAATGCAAATATATCTATTTCTCCTTTCAGTTCTACCCAATTTTAGTATTTTTAAGCCTTATTGTTAGATGTATAATCTTTTAGTAGTTTTATGAACTCTTGATTCACTGATCTCTTTTTAACAAAGAAGTTATAATATTTACCATTGACAATATTCCTAGTTCTGAAACACATTCTATCTGATATTAATATAGCCATTTCAGCTTTCTTTTAATTCATGTTAGCATGATATACCTTTTTCTATACTTTTAGCTTGTCTTTTTATTTAATATAGGTGTCTTGATAACATATAATTGGGTCTTGCCCTTTCTCTTATCCTATGTGGTAATCTTTGCCCTTCAATTGAGATATTTAGACTATTCACATTTAATGTAATCACTGAAGTGGCTGGGTTTGAATCTATCATCTTGTTTATTGTTTTCTACTTGTCTCTTCTGTTCTTGATTTCCCTTTTTCTTCTTTATCTGCCTTCCTCTGAGTTTACAACCTGTTTTTTAAAAAGTTTAATGTACTCTATCTTCTATGTTAGGTTATTAGGCTTTTCTAATTTTTAAAGTCTAATTTAACCATCACAATCTATCTATGCTATCATTCAATTCACTGCTATTACTCTGTCACCTAGAAAAATGCCTAAAACCTAAAGGGGTTTCAATAAATTATTGTTAAATCGATTGAAAAGCTGAGCCAAGAAAAATACCAATTAAACAAAATTCTCAAAAAAGGAAGCATTCTAGTTAAGTGGATTTCTAATCAAATGAAGATTATCCGGAAAACTATATTCTTCAATCCTTTTTTGGTTTTAGGTTTTTTTCTGAAAGATAATATTTGGCTATTCATGCCTTAGAAGTTTGTTGTACAGGAAATAACTCCATAGTACCTCATTAGCACCATTCTGAACAGCAATGATAACAATGTTCAAACACAGAAAAAGAAGTAAAGGTGTAGAATAAATATGTCTGTACAGAACTCAGAATATACTTACAAGAGTTATTTATTTTATCTTTTTTAAAGAAAATCTTCCCACAATTGTGTTTAATTATAATGTGTGAAAGAAAGAAAGAAAGAAAGAAAGAAAGAAAGAAAGAAAGAAAGAAAGAAAGAAAGAAAGAAAGAAAATCTTTCTAGGAGAAGTGGTGCATGCCTGTAATCCCAGCAATGCTGAGGCAAAAGGGTCACAAGTTCAAGGCCAGCCCCAGCTACTTAGTGAGACCCTAAGCAATTTAGGATACCCTGTCTCAAAAGAAAAAATAAAAAGGTCTGTAGCTCAGGGGTAGAGTGCCCCTGGGTTCAATATCCAGTACCAGAAAGAAAGAAAAAAAAATCTTAGAATCTTAAAATCTGTGTAACCTGCCTTTATACTTAATACAGGAGGGGGACATTCCTCAGGCACTAAAGACTACTTAATTCCAATAAAGTAGAGTATTTACTGTGTGGTGAAATAGAATAAGACAAAAAAACCATTTTGGTGTTAGACTTACAGGAAACCACTATAGAATTTTAGAAATAAAATGGAATCAGATGAGATTATGATAAGAATAATGATGCACTAGTAAAAGTTGAGTGCAATATGAATTTGCCCACACACTTACACTTAGTCAAGGCATAAGGAAAACAAATGATACATCAGAATAGCTCCCACGGGGTTGTACTTCTTTTATGGTACATAAAATATGACCTACCTTTGCTTTCATGTATTCCCACCGTTTACATTCCTCTAGGGAAAAAGCTCTTCTGAAGATATAAAAATAATCTTATCACTATAACTAATAATTAAGTGATGATGAATAACAAATAATTATAAATAAAAATGTTGGCAGAGATAAAGAACATTCATAGATTTAAATAACATCGCCTGAAATACAGGTATTAACAGTGATGAACAACAAATGCAAATCACCTTCTAAACCTGAAAATCCTTGATTCAAAGAGAATCATCTAAAAACTGCAAAATCTGAAGATCAACCAAATTAGCATTTTCTCTGTAAACCACAGCAATAATGAACATCCATTAGCCAGTAGATATTCTCATGGAATTTCCAGAAGATGGGGTAAACAGAAGGTTATCAAACAGGGTCCTTAAGCATGCATCTTTTTTAGTTTATTTCTCCTTCATGATTGGGCTGTTTTGGTTTTACTATATCTAGCACTTTTATGATAGTATTTACTTAATGATCAACATCAAGCCTGTGTATGCTTGTGTAAGGGGGTGTACATTTGCATGTGCATGCATGCACATGTATACACATACACATATACAAAGAAAATAAATGTTAGAGTAGTCCCTCCATTTATTGATGGGAATATAGAATTCCTTAATGAACTGCTAAACTCCTCACTCAAAGTGTGCCAAGTCCCAGGCTGATCCATACTATCACTGTCCCATCACCTAATGCTTCCAAGTTTAGTCAAATAGACAAAACAGTAAATGTCCAAGTTAGAAATCAACAGGATTTGCCAACTCCCTATCTCTGAACTCACTAAATGACTCTTAAATCTGGAAAACAAAATTGTCCCTTCTGCTGGGGCCTAGCAAGTATGGGGCAGATAAGGCCTGGAGGTTTCTGTTTGTTGGTCTGTGTTTTGTTTCATTTAAGGTCTGGAGTTCTTAAGAGGCTAGAGTGGGTCCTGCCTTTGTAATCTGTGATACATGACATCTAGGGCCAACATCTGTCTTCCCAAAAACGCAAAAGATGTGTATCTACATGTATGGACTTGCATATAGGTTACTCTACCCACCGACTGCACTTTCAAGGCTGAAGAATAAGAACGTTCCTCAATCATCATTGAACAGATATCTCTATCTATCTATCTATCTATCTATCTATCTATCTCCTTTCCTTCTTCCTTCCCTGACCAGAGACTGCCCCCAGCAAAGACTACACCCTCAATGCATTGGTGCTGAGGGCATCAACCTAGAGATTGGTGAAGAAAACCTACAATCCCTGAAAAGAGACTTGGTTCCTAAGAAAAAAAGATCAAACTGAAATCAGATAGACCTCACTGATATCAGAGCCTACAGCAAACATTGAAGGACAAAGGAATACAAATACCTAAAGTACTGTAACTAGAATATTTTAAAAATATTTTCTGAACTAAAAAGATACGGGAAATATTTTAAATTCAATGACCTAACTGAAAGAAAACATTCACTCTTGAGAATAAAATACATCGTCTGGAAGAGGGGTCAACAAACCTTTTCTTTAAAGGTCCAGTTAGTAAATATTTTTTTAATTTGTGGCCATATGGTCTCTGTGGAACTCGCTCAGTTCTGCCACTGTAGCATGAAAGCAACAATAGATAACACATGTACAAAAGAGATTGGCTATGTTCCAATACAATTTTATTTACAGAAATGGACATCAAGATGGCTTTGGCAAGGGGCCTGAAGTTTATAGATTCCTGGTCTAAAACAAATAAAAATATATCAAAATACATGAAAAAAAAATATTGAGAGTAGATCTAGAAGACAAAAAACTGTGAAATTACTAACTCTAAAGGAGAAAAAGGAACAGATGGAGAACACATAATTGAAGAAATAATACATGAAAACTTTCCTTAGAAATACTTAAACCTTTGGGCTTAACAAGGTATGTTCTTCTAAAATACATGAACTACCAGAATAAATAGAAAATTTTATAAGCTTTCATTTAAGAAAGAAAAGCTTGGCAGGAGTTGTGGCTCAGTGGTAGAGCACTACTTGCCTAGCATGCATGAGGCACTGGGTTTGATCCCTGAAACCATATAAAAATAAACAAATAAGATAAAGTTTAAATTAAAAAAAGAAAGAAAAGCTTACCCAGAAAAGAGAATTAGTACATATTAGACTTTTCAGCATCAACATTGAAAGTTTCACAATAAAATAATTTTAATAAGGTGGCTAAAAATAAGATAAACAAGTGAAAACTAATAGTTTTCCCCTATAGAAAAAATAATTCCATCCATAATAGCAACAACAGGTATAAAATATAGTAAGGAAACTGATAAATATTAAGAAAATCACATACATATTTTAAATTAATATCTCAACTTTAATACATAAAATTCCATCTAAGTCTCAATAGAGTTTTTAGAGGAAATGGGAGCAACTATTTTAAAGTTCATGTGGAAGAGCACTTTAGAACTGCCAAGATCTTGCAAAATAGACAATAATGAGACAATATTTGTTTCACCACATAAAATAATATTTTATTTTAGCTCTGAACTAAAACAATATCCCTTGGCAGAGGAGTGCACAAATTTATTAGCAGAACAGGATAGCAAATCCAGAAATAGATGCAAGTATACATAGAAACATAATATAGGATGAATTACAGAAAGGAATAACTTCCTTCATAAATGATACTGGCTACAATAATTACCTATCTGAAAGGAAACAAAATTATGTGAGACACAAAAATAAAGTTCATGTATATTAAAGAGTTTTAAATTCTTATATTTAAAATAGTTTTTAAGTGTTCTTATATTTAAATAGTTTTAAATTTAGAAGACTTTTTATAACTTTAGCATCACAATTTCTTCAGCAAGTCAAGAAACACTGAAACAACAAGAAAACAACAGATGTATTTAATTTTAGTGATTTAATGGCAAAGATATCATGAAGTCAAATAACAAATGGTAATTGAAAAAACTCTTGCCAAATAGATGAAAGAGGTTCATCGCCCCAGTGTTCTGATAGCAAAATATATACAATGGATGAATAAGAAATTAACAGGAAAGGAAATGCAAGTAGGTAATAAATATGTGAGAAGGAACTTGACCTCGTAATAATTATAAAAATGCAAATCAAGACCACTGTTCATATAAATAATAATTTACAAGACTGATAATTTCCAGTGTTGGCAATAGTATGGGGAAAAGGGCAATTTAGACACTGCTGGTGGGAGTGTGAATCCCTCTAATCTTTTTGGAAAGTAATATGGACTTAGTATTGAACTTTGATTTTAAGGCATTTATTATCACAAACTAAAATCACTAGATGTAAGTATACAAATAACAGAGACTTATTTGCTGCCTTGTTGATAGCACTAGAATAGTGGAAACAACTTAAACATCCAACATTACAAGAGTTTCAAATAAATGATGGAAATCTATGGATAGAGAATATTATGTTATTAAAAAGAATGAATTGGATCCACATATATTGAAATAGACTTTCAGGTTGTCAAGATATAAGCATGTTGGCCATATCCCTAATAATTCCACATGCCTTGAGTGTATGTATGTATATTGTCATATATAAATATGTAAGTGTGTATGTGTGTATGTAAGTTGTGTGCGTGTTACATGATCACTAATAAAAATCTGGGAAGATCACATACTCAATGTGAACACTTGTCACTTTGGAAGAGAGAAAGATCAGAATGTTGACTTTTACTTTGTAAATATGTTACTTGTTTTGTTGCAAACAGCATGAACTGTTTCTACAGTAAGGAAAGAAAATCAATAAAGCAAAGGAAATCAGGAACTTCCGATTTCTCAGGAGATAATGACAGCTTCCTCAGTTTGAATCTTTCTGAAAACTTTTGAAATCAACCAGGAGAGCAAATGATACATAACTCACCAATAACTCGACAGCCAGGGCCCATCATGAAATGGACAGGGCCCAATCCAAAATTAAAATGAGGGATCCCAGCTGGGGACAGAGAAGTCAGTCTCCCCTTCTTAGAGGCCTATCACCTTAGAAATTGTAACTTCTCTTCGGGGACATGCTATGTACCTGGGTCAGCCATGGACAAGAGGACCCCACTGAGTCACCCACTGAATGCATAGTGTCAATGCCAAGCTGAGACTCCCAATCCTTCCCTTACATGCTTCCAGGCCCTAGTGAGCTAGAGGACTAGACAGAACGTGGACCTCCACCCACGATGCAACCAGACACCACCCCAACCAGAGGACCACAGTAAGAGCTGGGCCAGGCTGGTAAGTGACTGAGAACTCATCCAGGGAGGTAAGAAAAGAGGCCTCAGGAAAGGGGGGGCGGGGCTACATGGAAGCCAAGGCTTTGAGGTTCCGGCACAAGCTTCATTGTCCCACCAGATTTCAATAACAAAAGACACAAATTCTAAAATCAAATTATTAAGAATTTCAGGACTGTAACATCCATCATTAAACCCCAAGCATGAGGCTCTCTGAGAATGAGGCTCTGTGCGACTACATTGGTGGCCTGCCTATGAAGCCAGCCCTGCCCACCACACAACAGGAGATGGAGCATACTCCAAGCTTCAGGTAACACACAGGGAGAAAAATGAACACCTGAAACCAGCAGAAACCTTGCCAGGAAAGCGAGTCAGATGGCAGAGCTTGGTAGTGGAACAGATGAAAGTCATCCCCAGTAAGCATGCCACCTTGAGTACAGAAATACAGAGAACAGGTCTGATCTTGACCACAGAGGAAAGGCTGTGCTGGAAGGTTTGCAGGACCCAAGAGGGCAGTCTTGAGAGGACAAAACACTTGGGGGTGGGAAGCAACTTAGGGGTCATATCCCCTGGATGCTTGATGGTGAAAAGAAGCAGGCAACAGAAACTGAAGGTCCTTTAGAAACAAAAGATTCAAATCACATGACTCTTCAACCTACCCTTTCTTCCCAAAAAGTATGATTTATTTCAAATGTTGCATCTCCCAGTACCCACAAAAGGCATACACCAGCTAAGACACATAGGGCAGGCTCAGAATCATCTGTTGTTGCTGGTCCATCCACAAAGATGTCAGACATTTCAAGAACAGAAAATAGCAGGCACAAAGAAATGAGTTAATATTGAAGAACTGATAGAACAATCAAAAGAAATTTATTCCAATTGTGATTCTTTTCATTTCAAGTTACAATGAATGTTCCAACCATTAATCAACTGTATTTCAGAGGTGGAAACTTGTTAGGAAAAAAATCAATAAGCAAGACAAGAAAAAAATTTAACAGAGAGTACAAGATCAGCCCCTTTGTAACAAAACAGAAGGACAAAGCACATCATTACACATCTGGCTAGGGGCTTGTGTAACAACAGTGACTACAGAAAAGAGGCAGGGAACAAAGAAAAACAAACATTAAGGGTGGGAATCTTAAAAGAGAGCCAATCTACCATTCTTCCATGCAATTATCTGAATTTTTTTAAAAACCAAATTCCCCAATTGGAAAGCACTTATTCAAATAATTCTGAGATCTCTTCCATCTACTTTTGGGACAGTTTGTTATTATAGTTCTTTGCTGAGCACCATTCAATTCTCCTTTAAAGAGATTCATGATATGCAAGATATCTCTCGGTTTTCTTACAAGTTTACACTTAAAAGTTCTTTCAAGAAGTTTCATCATATGTGATCTAGTTGCTAAGCAACCAGATGCTGTGACCCACAATGAATAAAAAATGAACCTGAAAGGAACATAAGATAATTATTTCAAATAAGAATACAATAATAAAGATGGTCCTACTTGCTGATTTCCCATGAATACCTTCCTTAACTTTTGGGTCGCCCTTTAGGCCATGTTAATGAAGAGAAGTGAAAGCATACTTCATATGAACTGTAACTAAAACATAAAATTCAGAATATTCAAACTTTTTTGATACTGGGGATTGAACCCATGAGTGCTTCACCATTGAGCTACATCCCCAGACCTTTTTTATTTTCTATTTTGAGACAGCCTCACTAAATTCCTGAGGGTTTCAGTAAGTTGTTGAGCTGGCCTCAAACTTACGATCTTATTGTGTAGCCTCTTGAGTGTCACTGGGATTTCAGGCATGCACTATCACATCCAGTAGAATATTCCAGTATTACCACAGTTCAACCTATATTCATATTAAGTCCATCCTCTCAGAACTAGGTATATATCAATTTAATAACAGAAAAGCATTTCATTTATATTTGTAACCAATGATATCACTTAAGATTTCCTTCTTTGCTGGGATTCAGTTTTACATAAAGAATCATAAGGAATGTACAACTAAAAACTTCCAGTATCACAAGCTTTTACTCCAAAACTTTTATACCAATATTTTAGGCCATCTTTCAAAGATAATGCCAAATAAAGAAGGCTGGCCAAGAACTATATTCTCTGTAAATTGTGTTCATGCCAATGAAATTTCAAACAAATAAAATAAACATATATGGAGCCATCTTTAATTTCTTTTTCTCTTCTACTTGGAGGGTTTATTCTAAGAAATGGAATAAAAATGTCTCAAATGCCTTTTGCTGATCATTTTGAAACTTGATGCTTTGGAGAGGAGTTTGGAATCTAAAGGCATGAAGGGTGGAAAGCTGCTAGGAAAAAAATATGTATCAACAGCAATGAACAAAATCTCTCATAGTCTGCTATCTTCCTCTCCACACTCCTCTCTCTGCAGGTGAAGAACACAGATTTCAAGTACTACCTGATCACCACATCATTTATTCTTCAGATCTTATACTTGCTTAAAATAAGATTGCAACACACTTAGAACATTGTTTTCTTCATAATTACTTTGAGTCAATATATTCATGTATGAAAATCAAACTTCCCTCAGAGAAATACCTGATATTGCCCTAAAAACATGTTAACTCAGTGAATCAGAAGATCAACTCCTGTTCCTTGAACACTGATTAATTTTCTTGCTGCTTCTCCTTGAGCTGTGTTATTGGGGGGTGGCGGGGGTCAATTCTGTCACACAAATGGTATTCGCCCTCTAACAATACAATATTTTCCTCTATGACAGGATATAATGTCATAAGTGGAGGCACTAGACTTGGTAAAAAGGGATCTCCATGGAAGGGTTGAAATAGAGAATTGTCTGTTCAAACCCTAATGGTTTGAATATGGTACATAAAAACAGAGAGAAAATGTTAATCAGAAGTACTCTTCTTTTCTACCAAAGCACCAATGTGCTACCATTCAAAATTTTCACTCCTCAAAGGCTAGGTATCTCTGCCAAGAGATACCTAGGCTTTTCCAAATTAATATATACCTTCTCCTTTCTATTCTTTCTCAAAAGGGGAAATGGGCAGAAAAAACAAGAAACACAAGAAGGCCACCAATCTTGTATTAAAGTCTAGATAGGGGGCTTCTACTTCTAGTCTGCCACACTAGGAAATTCAAATCAATTTGCTCTGCCTCAGTCCCGAGGCAGGAAGGCCTTGCCTCTTCTTAGAACCATCTTAGAGAAAGAAAAGGAAAGGTAGTCACTGGGCCCCACTAACAGTGAGAACAAGCATCTCTGAATCACATGACCTTGCTTTAATTTCCAGCCATAAAAGAGAAAAACCTTGCATGAGTTAGTTAGCAAGTCTATTGGCTAATTTGTAGAATGTGGATGATGCTAACTACCTCACACAACTGTCATAAAGATAAAACTCAACAAGCCCATTTGAAAAGCCTAGCACAGAGCTTGACACAGAGCAGACAGACAATCAGTGACACCCTCTTATCACTCTTCCCGGTAGGATGAGAGAGAGGCCTGTAGAGGCTAGTCTCATGCTATTTTTCTTCTGAAAATTGAGGTAATTGAGAAAAGTAGTCAAGTAGTGTCTTAGTCCAATTTGTACCGCTGTAACAGGATCCCTGAGACTGGGCAATTTATAAAGAACAGAGATATACTTCTTATAGTCCTGGAGACTTAGAAGTCCAAGATGGAGGGGCCAGCATCTGCAAAGAGCCTTTATGCCCCATCATTTTATGACAGAAGGTACAAGGGTAAGAAATAGAGAAAAAGGGTCAAACTTGCCTTTTCTCCTGGCACCGACCCCATGAAGTAGAGACCACCTGTTAAAGCCCAACCTCTTCATGGCAACTGAACTTCAACACAAGTTTGGGGGGGACCTCATTCGATCCACAGCATACCGGAATGGTGCAACGGGAACATGTGTGGACAGCCCGCCCGCAGAAGGAACCTCAGCACACGTTTCATCCAAGGCCCGGCGCTGACTTGTAACTGTTTTTGTTTTCACAAGCCTCCCTGATTTCTGAAGGATCAAGTCTAACCCTGCAGTCACTTCAGTGGAATGGTGTCTTTTGTGTGGGAACGCTTGTCCAAGAAACTTAATTCCTCTAATTTTCATCAGTGGAAAATGAAGTGCTTCTAAAGTGGTGTGCTTCAGGCTAACAGGAGCAAACGGCCTTGACAGCTGATAACTGTGGATGCTGCTAATGCCTTCCCCAGTTCTTCTTCTCCTGCCTCGTAATTGTGGCAAATGCGGCATACTGCATCCCACACATTTCTGAGACATCCATTACTTTAGAAAATGCTGTCAGGTAAATTAAGGACAAAGACAAAACCTTCATTCTAAATTTTCCTGATTTCTCCTTGAGTTACAGTGCTTTTATTTGGAAGTTTGTTTTTTTTGGTTGTTTTTTTTTTTTCTCTCTCTCTCTCTTTTTCTTTTTTCCCCCACTTGGTAGATATTGTCATTAAACATAGGGAATCTGAACTATATCCCTGAGTCTCATAGCCTTGACCAAGAGACAAAAACCTAGCTAGGGCTCAACTTTGCCCCTTAAAAACTGTGGGGGCTCAGATAACACACTCAACCTCTCTGAGCCTGAATTTCCTTACCTTAGACAATAACACAGTGCTAGTGAGGGAATTAAAATGGACAATGTTTGTGGTGAGCCTTTTTAAACAAAAAATAATTAAGCACAGTTTTTACTGTTGTAAAAATATAGATCATTGTGTCTGCTACTTATTTTGATTCATAATTTTTTAACTACTAAAAAGCATTATTTAAAGAATTCGCCTTCTGCTGTTGAAAGACCTTTCCAGTCAAATCCTAGATGTATACATGGATGCATAATGAGAAGACATGTGTATTGGTCCCCACAGGACTCAAACAAAATACCACACTGTGTGTCTTAAGCAACAGAAATTCGTTTTCTCTCAGTTCTGGAGGCTGGAAAGTCCAAGATCAAGTCCAGAAGCCTTGGGTCCTGGTAAAGGTTCTCTGGCTAACTTGCAGAGGGCTGCCTTCTTGTCACGTTCTACCTTGTGGAGAAAAAAGCAAGCTCTCACGTCTCTTCTCATAAAGATACTAATCCTGTTGGAGGAGGTCTCTGACCCTGTGACCTCACTTGACCTAATCACCTCTTAAAGGCCCTATCTCCGATGTGGACCTAGGACTTCAACATATAAATGGAGAAGGACCAATTCAGTATATACATCACATTTGATGTGTAAATTTCCAGAAATTCTTTGGAATGTGTAGATTTTCCCTTTCCCCACGGACCAGGAGGATTCTGCACGCACATTTAATGTGTTGCCCGTGAAGACTCAGCCCCAGGAAGACTCTCAATGACTTCAGAGGGTGTTGGGTGGGGGCTTTCTATGAGTCTGTCACTGCCCTGAGCCCTGGAGATCCAACAGGGAGGGAAACAGGCAACAATCCCTGCCCTCCTTGAGCTGGTGGTCTGGCTGATGCTCCTGACCCTTCACTTCTCACTGTGGATTCAGAGTCAGAGTCTGCACCTCTTTCTTCTCTGCTGTCCCAGGCGGGATGAACAGGCCTGGCTGAGATGTGCTGTTAAATCCAAACACCATCAGGTTTTTTAAGTACCTTGGATTTTTCTCTGTTTGCCTGCTTATAACCTCAGACTTTCCTGCATGGATCCCAGGACAGAAAAGACATATATAGCAAACATCCACTTCATATGATGCTTTGGAGAAAAAAATGTGGCCAGGGACGAGGGAATGAGCTATCCTTATAGACAAATATAATCCTTATAACAACTTACAAGTTAGGAACTACTATTATCCCGATGTTACAGATTTGGAAATTGAGGCACAGATAGGTTAAGTAACTTGCCCAAAGTCATACAGGTGGAGTTGAGATTAAGCCCGGCAAACTTTCTCTGTAAAAGGCCAGAGAGTAAATTTCTTTCTTTCTTTTTTTTTTCTTTTTTGATTTTGCAGGCTATTTTCGCAACTACTCAACTCTAGCAGTATAGTGTGAAAGCTATCATAGGCAAATAAGCAAATGAATGGGTGTGGCTGGTTCAAAACACAGCATTTATGTTCACTGAAGTTGGAATTCCAGATAATTTCCACCTGTCACAAAATCTTCTTTTGCTAAAGTCTTTCACATAAGTCATGAGTTGTATCAAAATAGGCAATGAGCCAAATTTGGTCCTTGGACCAAAGTTTGCTGATCCCTGTAATAGATGGTAAGTAAGCAAGACTCTCCCCCGTTATCCTGACCTCACATGACTGGGAGTCCCAGTTAACAAGCTAACTGTCCTGAGTCCCTGACTCCTGAGACAGGCCCCATGTCCAAGGCCCCACCGACACATTCAGTCATTTGTAGATCAACATGTGGATGCAGCGTGCAATGACAAATCCATCTAATGACCTAGGAACACATTAGCATATTTAGCAACAACAATACTAATTAAACTTGGGGGTTCTTAATTCTTGAGGACAGACCATATAGTACCTGGTACATCATCACACTCTCTCCTTTGCTCCCCATCCCAACAGGAAGTTCCTAGTCCATCCACACCCAGAGACAAAAGGACTCTCCACAACTTCAACCAATGTTTGATGGGCACTTCCTATGAGCCCATGAAATATTCTGATCATTGGAGAAGGAAAGCTAAAAGATGATGGTATAGAGAAGGAAAGATCCAAAATTCATAGTGATGAGAACACAGATTCTGATCAGAATGGCCTTGGATAAGTTACTCAAACTCTAAACCTCAATTTCCTTTTCTGTAAAATGAAAAGAATAATATATCTGTCTCATAGGTCTCAGTAAAAATAAATGAGATAATGCACAGAAATGCAAGCACAATGCATGGTACTCAGTAAACACACACACACACACACACACACACACACACACAGCCTCCCCCATGAAATGAAGACCAAAGAGAAAGAGGAAATGAGACAGGCAGAGGAGGCCCAAGGGTCATCATCTCACCTGACCTTTTGAACTCCTAAGTGCCGACAGGCCTAGGCCTTATATTCTTTATGATCAGGAAACTGAATGCTCAATAAATAGTTGTTCATGATGAAGTTTTCCACATGCCTCCTAAGAGAATCTCATCTCTAGCATATGAACTCATTGAAAAGTCACAAAAGATTGATGCTTTGACTTCAACACAATTTTTCATGTTATTCCCCAAAAGCCAAAAAGCTATTTCATTTAAAATATTATTCATTTTTAAACCTCATTGATGTATGTAATATCTTGCTAATTTGAAGAATAGAAGATAGCCTACTCAAATCAATGGAATGGACCCAATTGTGTAAAGTCTATGACAATGTTCTAGTTCATTGCTACTATGCCTACCTTAGACACACCTCAAAGAGAAGCTACAGAGCTGGATGGAAGAATTTTAGGTTATTTCAAGCAATTTAAGGAATGTTTCAAGTATGGTTTCATTTTACATATGGTATTTTTTCCCTGTCTATACTTACATGTCCTCTCGTTGGAACCTGTAGCCTGTCTGTATGATTTTTTTTTTTTGCGTTAAACTTTCAACTAAGGTTTTGCCTCTCCTGTCTCGAGCTCCTAGCCACTTCTTCTGATTGACAAGTTGCAGACTTGATGCAGGCAGCAGTGCCAAGGATGCTAATGAGGGGCAGTTAGCTCAGTGGTTAAGAGGATGGCTATGTCTAATTATCACTTAACCACTTACTAGCTGTGTGACCTTGGGCAGTTCAACTATTTTTTTACGCCCTAAGATCTTGACAAGCAAAACGGGGCAAAAGCATCTATCCTAACAAGGTTGCCATGATAAACAAGTTAATAGACATGTAAAGTATTTAAAATAGTACTTAGGAAGAAATGAGTGCCATATAATGTTGCTTGCTATTATCACTGTCATTCCTAAGTCCCTGCTTTCTTTGCAGCAGAGCTGAAGCCCGCTCGGCCGCTCACATCATGGACTTGTGGTAAGAAGTGTGCTGCTGTGCATCTTCGCTGCCAGCCTTGGGGCCCGTGTGGTTTCCTAGGCACAGCTCTCCAGAACTTCCTCTCTGACCTGCTTCCATCCCTGCCTCCGACCTTATGTCTCTGTCTAAATTTAGATGTCCAGAGCTGTGGTCTTGCCATGAGCCTCAGGCAAAGAGCTGTTATTGTTTCCAATCTTCCTATCCAGTGCTGAGCCCACATCTGGGGTTCTACTGTGCCCACGAATTCCATTTCAGAGGACAGCTGCCACCAGTCTACATCATTCTAACTCCCATCCGAATACTTTCTGGGTCTGCTACTACAGCCTGCAAGCCTGGGTGTCCCACAGTCCTTTCTTCACCTCTGACTGTGTATCCAAGCCAATTCCCTCGCACCCATCCTGCCACAGGAGTGGTAATGGTAAAGGGACTTCTCCAACCCTCCCCTACACTTGGCTTCCTGCTCTTAAGCCAGACCAAATATTAACCATGTAATCAAAAAGAAAATTATACAATGGTAGCCTAGGCCTGTAGCATGCCATCAGTACTCTGGAAAACAATTTTGCAGCTCCTTAAAAGGTCACCACACAATCCTGACTCCACTTACATTAATCTATTTAACAGAAAAAATGAAAACACATTTCATTATTTCACACAAAAAATGTATTCAAATGTTTATAGAAGCATTCTTTATAATATTAAAATTTAGAAATAGGGCTGGGGCTGGGGTTCAGCAGTAGCATACTTGCCTGGCACATGTGACGCACTGGGTTCATTTCTCAGCACCACATATAAATAAACAACAACCAAAAAAAAGGTCTATCAACAACTAAAAAATAATTTAAAAACAACTAATTTATAAAAAAAAAATTAGGAACAGCCAAAATGTTGATCAACTGAAGAATGGATAGATAAAATGTGGTATATCCATATAATAGACTACTACTCAGCAATAAAAAGGAATAAAATACTCTAGCATACTACAATACAGACAAACCTTAGAAAACATTAAGTGAAAGAACCCAGATAGAAAAGTTTATATATTCTATGATTTCACTTATATGTTACTCCCTCCAAAAAGGTAAAATCAACAGAAAGAAGATCAGTGGTTGCCTAGGTCTAGGAGTGGGAGTATGCTCAACTATAATCAGGTACTGGGGTTCTTCTAAGGGTGGTGAAATTTTTCTAAAACTGATTTTTGGTAATATTTGCAAAACTGTTATAATTTACTAAAATTCATAAACATGTAACACTTAAAATGGATGCACTTCACAGTATATAAATTAATAAAGCTGTTCTTTTAAAAATACATAAGATGCAATAATAACTCCTAAAATGCTTAATGTAAATGTAGAGTATAATTTTTGGTAGAACAGATGGCTTTACACAAAGTAATTACATTTTTTATCTTTTTTTTTATTGGTTGTTCACAACATTACAAAGCTCTTGACATATCATATTTCGTACATTAGATTGAAGTAGGTTATGAACTCCCAATTTTACCCCAAATGCAGATTGCAGAATCACGTCGGTTACACATCCACAATTTTACATAATGCCCTATTAGTAATTGTTGTATTCTGCTAACATTTTTTATCATAGCTGTACCACACAAGGCATCTTCTGAGAAGCTCCCCATTCGCCCCCCAAAAAGTTATATTCCAACTATTAAATTGTAACTACAAGTTCACCATAAACTTTTCTCACCAACTTCACTGCAAATCTGATCAAAAGAAACCAATTTTTTTAAAATATAAGAAACATGTTGTTGTAGTTGATATTAAAAAAAAAAAGTAAAACTGATTCCTTGTTCAGAATGCCACGACTAATGAGAAAAATAAATTTGACTGCTGTTTTCATAGAAAACTCCTAACAGAAGGGGTTGATGTCTTACCTGAAGTCTCATTAATAAAATCTAACCATGATAAATTTGATCTCCAAGTAATACTTATTATTTTGCCAAATTAGAAATTTTTCTAATTTCTGGGCTCAGCGGCACATGACTATAATCCCAGCAACTCACAAGACTGAGGCAGGAGGAAGGCAAAGTTTGAAGTTAGCCTCAGCAACTTAGAAGCCCTAAGCAATTTAGTGAGACCCTGTCTCATAATAAAAAAAAAATGACTGCAGATGTAGCTCAGTGGTAAAGCACCCCTAGGTTCAATCCCCAGTACCTCCCCAAAAATGTCTAATTCCTTTTAATGGTTTACACATGGCTTAATTCCACACAGCTACGGACCCCCACTATTCCGTTTGCATGTGTCTGACATCTGCACCACTAGTGTTCTTTGAAACACACTTTAAAACATGCCAATATAGATGAAATGGGTTAGCTAAGAACTGTGACTCTTTCTTAAGCACTTTTGCTGATGATCTCCGGTCACCTTTCTTTTCTCTAATTCTTTGTACAATTAACAACATTAATCTTTGCTCTCCTTTACTGGAGCACTTCAGTATGGAAAATAACGCCCAAGCTCTCTGGAATGAAAATCCACACTTTGAATGAAAATAGCCAGATCTCTTGTTTATTGTGTCTCCCTAACAAACAAACATGGCTCCTCGGCTTGGTTCTGAAGATCCAGGATGAGGTTAAACACGTTCCTGTTCAGAGTTCTTGTCATAACCCAGGCTGGTCTCTCCAGAATACTCTTCTACTTGGGTGGCTTTTAAAGTGTGTTTATTTATTGCTATTACTGGTCCATTATCCCCTGGGAACATAATGTTTTGTGGGGGGTCCTCAAGTGGGGGGACACAAGGAAGCACTTGAAGCCCAGTCTCTCCTTGTGCATCCAAGTTTAAGTGCTGGGCTTCCTTCATCAGTACTTTTTCTGTGATGCTTCCATTTCAAAGCTTTCCAGTGATGGCATAGGACAGAAATTAAAATAAAACCATGTTTTTTTTGTTTGTTTGTTTTTTGTATTGTGTCTTAGTCATTCAAATGGAGAGTTTTTCAGAAGAACAGTTTAAATTTTAATTAAAACTCAGGGCTCATAGGAGGTTATACAGATGGGATTCTACTCATGTAGAAAGAAAATAAGTGTAACTCACAACATAGTCAAATATACTCTGTCTTGTCACTGGGCAAATAACCCTATGCCACCATCTTCTCCATCACAGGGAACTAGTTATTAAAATATTTCCAGTAAAATATTCAATATAAAATGTTATACCCACACTAATTACTCAAAAGCATTCAAATTTAAATTGAGTGAGCCCACAATTATTCGGCACCTTTTATGCAATAGGTGGGTTTGAAAGGGAATAAAAAAAAAGAAAATACATAACTCTTACCTCCAAAAGGCTGCCTGATTTGCATTTCCACAAAATAAAATTATTTTGCCTTTCAAATACAGGTTTTCAAATGTGGATGGATATAATGCTCAAGGAGCCATTCGAATAAGATGTAATTACAACCAAGCAGCATTTTGGTAAGTAAGCATTGTTTACAAACTTCCTAAGAAATGACCAGATTGTTGTTCATTTCAGTAAACACATAATGAGGTGTATTTAAATGAATTTATATATATATATATATATATATATATATATATATATATAAATGAAGGATGAACAAACAGAACTCTCATTAACAGAGGAGACAGTTTGAAAAGAGTTTTTCCAGGTATTCTCTAGTGGAGCATCTCTCAAGGGGCAGCTCTTAGAGAAAACATCCAGGATTGGTTGACATGCTCACGGTGACTTCAACACCTGCATGTCATCGCTCTTCTTTGGTAAGTATTAGGAGTACCTCAGGATTGTAATCACATATAAGTTCCAACACTTCATTACAGAATACCATAGTCCAAAGCATATGGTTCTTGAGTCTTAGGAAACAATCTTACTTAATGTATAATATGAGCTGAAATATTGAGAGGGAAAGAGTGATTCGATACTATGTATTTGAACAGATTAAGAGGAATCAGAAAGGATACACAGGCACATTTTACTTCTGACACCAAGACAATCACAATAAGAATAATCACTCCCGTGTCCTGAGTAGCATGTGACCATGTGACAAGCACTGCCTGCACTTCCTCATGGACTCGAGGCAATCCTGCCCTGTAAACATGGTGATAACTGACTGCATTTTACTCATGAAGAAACAGAGGTTAGAGAGGCTCAGTGGCAGGCTGGGGATGTGGCTCAAGCGGTAGCGCACTCGCCTGGCATGCGTGCGGCCTGGGTTCAAACCTCAGCACCACATACAAACAAAGATGTTGTGTCCGCCAAAAACTAAAAAATAAATATTAAAATTCTAAAAAAAAAAAAAGATGGAGAAGCTCAGTGGCTTGACCAAGGTCACTGAGTTACTAAGTGATGAGGCCAACACTTGGTCCACCTCTCTCTGAAAGTCAAGGCTAGCTCCCAGCCCCCTTTCCTGCCTTTCTCATGAGATAATGTGCTCTTAAAGCAAAGTTCACATTAGCTTAGGATGATTTCTCTGGGGAAATGGCAAACCTACTTTAATTTGCTAAAGAAACCACAAGTGTCTGGCCAACTTGCATTTCAAACTTTGCTTTAATTTTCCAAAGCCATCATTGTAAAAAAAAAAAAAAAAAAAAAAAAAAAAAAAAAAAAAAAAAAAAGAGCTGCTGTTGCTGCTAAAATGCCTCTGAAAAAAGATGCCAGCACCACCAACACTTTCTATGTAACAGAACACTTTCTATAGTTCAAATCTTCCTTAACTGGCTCAATACCAAAGTCATGTACTGTGCATGCCAATGAGTCTTTGATGAAACATCCAGAGGTTCTAGTTCTGGGTAACATGGAGGAAGTACACTCTGTTCTTTCTCACCAACCTGAAGCAATTATAAAATTCTCCATGGAGAATGTATGGAGCAGTAATTTGAGAATATTGAAGAACGAACAGTAGCATGTTCTTGAGTTCTTGGGAAGAAACCAGAATTTATAAAGCATCACTCAAGCTGGTGTTGAGGTTGCCAATCTCCCAACCCCATAGATGTTCTGCCTATTTCAGTCCAGACGGAAAGTCATTAGTCTCTCATAAGTGAATTCCCAATGTCCTTAGTTCTGAGAGAGAGAGAGAGAGAGAGATCCCACGGCAATTGGTGGGGGAGACTCCCCATTTGCCTTTCTTCTTTCTCCACCCTGTCTCACCCCAGCTCTCATGTTATCTTATGGCAGAAGCAGCAACAATTCATGGGAGACTAAACTTGAGAAAGAAGAAAACTTCCTGATTAGAGAAGTTCTTTTTGCCTCTCTTCTGTTCTCTCATTACTTGGCCCTGAATGTGACCACAAATCATGTGTGTGAATAAGGTAAAGAAAGTCCTAGATTGCTGGTCCAGGAACCCAAAAGGGGAGATCCAGGAAACTAGAAAAATACCAGGATTGAGAAGAAGGAAGAGCTTAGAAAACCAAAGCACTTGGGATCACATACAGGTTGCAAATATGTAGACAGCATGCTGGACAGCATACTATAAATGTTGAGAACAAAATTATGAGATTGATCACCTTCTAAGTCATAGTCTGGCACTGGATTGTACACACACTGGACAAATGCAAAGAGTATCATGAAGGCTTAGACAATGGAACCAACACTTAGAAGGCTGATGGGAACTCACAGTCTAAACCCGAGTGGGTTGATGATTCACTACCAAAACGAAAATATCAAGATTCACCTTAGACTTCCTTAAGGCACAGAGTCTCATAATATCATGAAATCCAAAATTCTTAGATCTAAAAACCAAGAAAATTACAACTTATCTAGGAAAAGACAACAAATGCTGTAAAAATGGTGAATTTTCTATGTCAACTTGACTGAGCTAAGGGGTGCCTAGATAGTTTATAAAACATGTTTTTGGTGTACATTTGTGAGGAGGTTTCTAGAAGAAATTAGCATTTAAATGGAGAGATGGTAAAGATGATCCATCCTCACTAATGTGAGGGGACAACATCCAATTCATTGAAGGACTAATTAGAACAAATAGCATGGGGAAGGCAAATTTACTATCTGTTCTTGAGTTGACATATCCAGTATCTCCTGTGCTTGGATATGTTTGCTTCTGGTTCTTGGTCTTCATACTCAGACAAGGACTTACAACTATCACCATATCTGGTTCTCAGGCCTTCAGATTTGAACTACAAATGGGACTCCAACTCATACATAGCAGATTGAGAATTCTCAGTCTCTAGCTTCTAGATGGCAGATCAAAAATTCTCAGCCTTGGGCTGAGACTGGGGCTCAGCGGTAGCACACTTGCCTGGCATGTGTGAGGCACTAGGTTCAAGTCTCAGCACCACATAAAAATAAATAAATAAAATAAAGGTCTATCAACAACTAAAAAAATTTTTTTTAATTCTCAGTCTCCATATTTGCATAAACTAAACCCCATAATAAATATCTTCTCATATAAATATGTATATCCTATTGGCTCTGTTTCTCTGTAAAACCCTGACTAACATAGATATGACATAAGGATGACAAAGATGCTAGAACTATCTGACAATGATTTTTAAGCAATTATTATTTAAAAACAAAAGCCTAATATGTAAGTAACAATACCTGAAACAAGTGAAAGAATAGAATATATAAAGAAGAATCAAATGGACATTTTAAGACTCTAAGATAGAATAATCTAAAGAAAAAACTAACTGGATAGGTTCAATGTTAGGATGGAGATAAAAAAAAGAGTAAATTTGAAGATGGATCAATAATATTTTTCATTCTACACAACAGAGAAAAAATACTGAATGAAAAATGAACAGAGCTCTAAGGCTATGGAAAATTAAAAAAGGTCCAACATCATGTCACAAGAATTCCAGAAGAAGAGGATAAAAAAAATATTTGAATAAATAATGGCTGAAAGCACCACAATTGTGGTGAAAGTCATGAACCTACATATTCAACAAGCATAGCCAACTCCAAACAGGATAAATTCAAGGAAACCCATGTGCAAAAACACTATAATCAAACTACTGAAAACTAAAAAGAATTAAAAAATTCTTGAAAGCAGCCAGTGAAATTTAATTCTAGGGGAAATGACTTGAACAACTGAAGATTTCTCACCAGAAACCATAGAGAATAGAAGGCAATGAGAGACATCTTCAAAGTACTGGAAAAAAAACCCTGTCATTTCAGGATCTTATATTCAGTGAAAATATCCATAAGGAATAAAGGTAAAATAAAGAAATTCTTCAAAAAAAGGAAAAAGGAATCGGTTGTCAAAATATTTTCTCTCAAAGAATTCTGAAGAAATTCCCTTCAGATAGAAGGGAATACTAGAAGCAAACTGAAAACTCAGGATGAAGAAAGAACAACAGAAATTGTAACTATCTACATAACTAAAGCAGACAGTTCTCCTCTTGGATTTTTTAGAGCGTATCTGACAGTTGAAAGAAACTTTTTTTTTTTTGGGGGGGGGGGGTAACCCAGTATTGAATCCAGAGGTGCTTAACCACTGAGCCACATCCCCAGCCCTTTCTTGTATTTTATTTAGAGGCAAGGTCTCATTGAGTTGCTTAGGGCCTCACTAAGTTGCTGAGGCTGGTTTTGAATTCACGATCCTCCTGACTCAGCCTCCCAAGCCTCTGGGATTACAGGCATGAGCCATCATGTCCAGCTGAAAGAAGCATTTATACCATTGTGTGATGAAGTTTTTAATATATGTAGATCTAGTATATAAAACAACCATAACACAAAGATCATAGTGTAAAAGTACCTCTATGAAAATTTCTTCATACCACTTGAAATAGTAGAACATTATTTCCAAGCAGTCTGAGAAATGTGTCAATGAAGTTTTATTCAGCCTTAAAGAAAAATGAAATTATGTCATTTGCAGGAAAATGGATGGAACTAGAGACCATCATGTTATGTGAAATAAATCAAGCTCAGAAAGTCAAGGGTCATATATTTTATGTCATATGCAGAAGCTAGAGAGAAAAATGTAAAGAAAGGTTGCAGAGGGATCTCATGAAAATCAAAGGAAGATCAGTAAACATAAGGGATCAAGAGGTGAAAGACTGAGAGAGGGGAGTAAGTGTTGGGAAGTGATATTAGCCAAATTATATTATTACATTGTGTGCATGTGCAAATATGTAACAACAAATCCCATCATTAGGTACACCATAATGCATCAATTAAAAATGTGGGAAAAAATAAAGTACACAGAAAATCATGTCCAAAAACCATTAAGTGTGTGTGCATGTGTGTGTACATGTGTGTATGCACACAAAATCTACCTACAGCAACGACTAGAAATAATTATACAATGAGATACAATAAAAGACACAATAGATAAATCAAAATTGAATGCCAAAATTATACAATGAGATACAATAAAAGACACAGAAGATAAATGAATATTGAATACCAAAAAATGCTCAAGTAAAGCAAAAAAGAGAGAAATTCAAATAGAAGAAGGAAACAGGAAACAAATTAAAAATTACAGACCTAAACTAAAGCATATATGTATAAAACTGTATTAAATGTTAATGGCCTAAGAAAACCAATTAAAAAATTGTTAGAATAGGTTTAAAACACATGATTCAACTATATGCTGTCTATGAGAAACTCACCTCAAATCTATAGTTGGCTAAAAGTAAAAGAAAGGGAAAAGATACATCAAGTAAAAAGTAATCAAAATTAGAAAGAATATTACATTAATATCTGCCAATGAACAGGTAGTCACTTGGCTTCCTCCCTTACCTATTTCAAGTCTCATTTGAAAAGAACATTTCACAGCAAAGCCTGTTCTGACACCCTCTCTAGCAATACAACACAGCAGTTAAGAGCCCAGCCAGCCGAGATTCTAATCTCATCTCTGGTACTGCCTAGAGGTATGACCTTGAGAAAATTACTTAATCTCTCTAGTCTTCTATTTCTTCATCCTTTAAAGGAGGATAATAAGAGTATTGTCTCACTCCATTTTTGCTGCTATGACAGAATACCAGAGACTGGATAATTTAAATAAGACAGAAATTTATTTGGTATAGTTCTGGAGGCTGGAAGGCCAAGATCAAGGAGCTGCGTCTGGTGAAAATCTTCTTGCTATGTTACATTATGGCAGAAAGCATCATATGGTGAGGGAATACATGTCAGCAGAGCAAAAGGGAGCCAGCCAAACTTGCCTTTATAACAGTTCAGTCTTGTAAAATCTACTCCACAATAATGGCATTAATCCATTCGTGAAGGCAGGGTCTTCATGCCCTAACCACCTCTCATTAGGCTCCATATCCCAGCACAATTGCTTTGGGGATTAAGTTTCCAACTCATGCACTTTGGGAGACATATGCAAACCTTAGCAAGTACCATCCTGAGAAGTCTGTCATATGAATTAATTTAATTTCTAAGAGTAGTGCCTGACACATAACGAGGCTTGTCATATTTATTATATCTAAGATGCTGTGCATTATAAGATACACCACTCTTTTATCTACCACTTAAAGAAATACTGCCAATTAAAGTAGAAATACTATCAATTATAAAGTGCATCCTAATATTAGAGTTGTGTAAAAATATTTTTTGATGAAGTGCACCTTAAAAACCAATGAAATTTAACATGTATGAACTATATTGGGTCACTTCTTTTCCCCTTCTCTGAAATGCTTTCCTCATAACAATTATCATTAACTATTACATTTTTATCTTTGTTATTTATATTTTTGGTGGTCTCATCCAACTAGAATGTATGCTCCAAGAAAACAGGAACTTTTGCCTTTTTTTCACTGCTGTAACCCAGTGTCTCAAAAATTGCTGGACACATATTTGGCCCCTAATCAATATTTGCTAAACAAATAAATGAATGAAAGTACAAATGAAGAAAAAGAAGAATATGAAAGAAGTACTCCTTATTGATCATAAGATAAACATACAAAATTTCAAGGGGTGTTGAAGGAATGAATGAATGAATGAAAATAATGAATAAATTACAACATAATCTCCATGAGAGCAAGTATCTTGTTCGTGTCTCCAGAATCAAGGACGCAGTAGGCATTCAACATACTTGCTGCGTGAATGATTGAATGAACGCCCTTGTCTTCTGTCTCCTGGTCCTAGAACTGGAAAATAGTTATACCCTAACAGGAAAAGGCACGAACACAGCCCAGAGAATCTTGCTCTCATGAAGGAAGGCTGGGTGCTGTGATACACACATGAAATAAATAGCAAAGTCTATTCTAAATATTCATCCATTGAATGATGTGTTAAAAGATTAATCAATGGTGCACATTTTTAGCCTATGACTCCACTTCTTTTTTTTCCCAACTTGGCGTTCACATATGCAAGAGCACATATACAAATACAATCTACAGGTAAATATTGGAAGAAAGATAGGACATGAGTATTTGTGATTAAGAGGAAGCCAAGTTATAAGATAAACCACAAGATCACAGACCTCTGCAGGGCATTATGTCAGGTGAAGTTTAATAGTTATGTTGAAGCCAGGAGAGCTAAGAACGGTCCTCATGGGTAGGGAGACCAACGGAGAGGGGGGCATTTCCAATAATAGTAGGATGAGAAGCATTCACTGAGTGTCGGGCAGGACTCTGAGTGCTTTGCATGAATGTTCTCATCTAATCCTCACTAATTCTAAATGAGATAGGCATTACTTTTACCCCCAATCCATGAATAGGAAAACAGACAAAATAATATTCATGTAGCAAGAGCAGGAAATGGAATTCCAGACCCAAAGCTCTCAAATTCTAATTCTCAAAGACGACATCTATCCTAGAAGAGTCTTAGCCTCAACTGGTCTGGATTTTAGGAGTCCAAGAATCTTGGAGAGGACTCTGAAAGAGAGATAATAAAGGTCAAATGTCTATGGAAAGGCATTGAGTAGGGAAAGCCAGACCAGAGCATCTGGTGGATTGGGGAAGAGCTTCCTATAGCAAAGAGAGAACCAAAGAGTTGAGTTGCTAAGTGAGCACTCAGCTTGCTCAATCGTCTTTAGGTCTTCAGTGAAGTCCTCTTGAACAGGACAGTCTTGCCTCATCTGTGGTCTGGAAGGGCAGACAGAATCTTAGGTAACATGAGTTGGCCAGACGATTAAAATGGGACTAGTAGGGCCTCTCACTCTTACCCTGAGGCCCATAGGGGGGTGGAAAGCAGTAGAGATCAAAGCAGAAGAAAAACATGTTGGGTCAGTCACTCTGTCTTTCCAGCCCTAGGTTCTGGGCACCATTTCATCCACAAAAATAACACTGCCTACAAAAGGTCAATACTGGAAGGTCACACGGAAACACTGAGCTTATCCACCACATTGTCATCAGGAGCTACCGCCAAAACTCTGGAACTGGAGAAACAGTCAGTTATGGGAAGTAAGTCACAGGAACACAGGGACCTCAGTTCAGAGATCCCAATATGGCCGCCAGATGGCAACCTTCCAGTCGGCAGCAGCTCTGGACTGGCCTCAGGCTCTGGCTGGCCTTTGCCTTCAGCACCTTAAAGGCACCTCCTGGCTCCTGGAAATTCTTTTTGTACAAAATAGGTGCACCAGAAGTGCCTGGCACAAAACAGTTGCTGAGAAAATATATGCTAAATGAGAAAACTAATGTACATTCAGGGCTTAAACTTCATTCAACGGCATACTGATTTAATTTGATTTGTTTCCGTTAGATATCTTCCATTATCTATCTAACTCATGCCTGGAGTTAAACTTTTCCCCCTTAAATTAAAAAAAAAATCCAAATATTGAAAATATTAAAATATTAATATTTTATATTAATAAAAGGCATTTTGAGAAGGTACAAACAAATGAGCTGATTTAATCCAATGTAACAAACACCCAGAGCTGGTAGGGGTCAGGGTGAGGGATCAACCCTAGAAGCTAACTTCCGCGGAAGCAAATGAATAGCTAATACAGTATTATGTCTCCTTTAAGTTCTGTTCTCTTATACTGAGTAAGTACTTTTATTTGAAAGTTTATTCCAGTAAACCACTGATCAAGATACAAGCAGCATCCATCAACATCTGAAGTACTAGAAGGTTTTGTCCCCAAAGGTTTTCTCTTACTTGAGGGCCCTTAAAACCAGCACAAGGAAGTCAGGGCAGTGGGATGAAGGGGTGCTCAGCAGAGAGAACAAGCCCTGGGCACCATTTCCATGTGACAGACCTTTATGGATGGTAGAACTGGCAATATCACCAGCAGGGAGGTCAGCCAGAGGGAGTAAGGGACAAGTAAAACCAATCAACCAACAAAAGAACAAAACCCTGGGTATTTCACTGAGCCTCATGGTGACAATGTGCTGTCTCCCACTTGGATTATATGCTCAAGAGCTGGGGTCCGTAATAAACCCCACAGCAATAAGCCACAAGGCAAACATGGATTTCCTCCTCCAAAGAGGAGAAGGAAAACAAACTGATTCGCTCCTGTCACCTCACACAGCCAAGCCCTTACCAACGTGACTTTCACAATAAATACTCTTGCCATTAGCACAGGGAAATCTTCTATTTCAAAAGATTTCTACTTATAAAAGTGTTCTCTTTAAAGTTATTGGTGTTTGTATTGCATTTATTATGATTTGTATGCATTCACCCTGGATTGGAATTTTTTATCATTAAAAGATAAATTACTCAGACAAGGCAATGATGCACATGGTTTCCACGACAACGCTTCAAAAAAAAAAGTTCAACCTGCTGCATCACCACAGAGCACTTTGAAATCATTTCCTAGCAACCCCATAGGCATCCAGAGACACAGACCTTCATCTCAGCCCTTTACTCAGACCTAAGAGAATATGCACGACACAGAGAAAACAGGTCACTCAGTTAGCACAAACATTTCAAGTTAGTATATTTCATTCATATGTGGAGCAAAGCAATTCCCAGGTCTGCTGCAAGGAGATCTATGCAGCTATATAAGGCAATATATGCAGCTATGTGGATGTCTCTAACCCACTGCCTCTTCTCCCTCTGCTATGAGCTAACAAAAGACATAAACTAAAGTCATTTTGACCAATTTGAAGACAAATAACCACCTTGAATAATTCACAAATACACATTAATCTAGAAAAGTGGAATATAAAAACACCTCTGCCAATCTGAAGATAAAAACACCTCGATCAATCTAAAAGACAGCCTGGTTCTGTTTCAGACTTATCACAGTACAAGGATATGTACCAAGATAATGGAAAAATAAGAAAAAAAGTACAAAACAAATTTAAGAGATTTAATGACAAAGTCTGGCACATAAAAAACAAGTTTTGTGGTCTGGGGTTGTGGCTCAGTGGTAGAGCGCTCACCTAGCATTTTTGAGGCCCTGAGTTCGATCCTCAGCACCACATAAAAATAAATAAGATAAAGGTATTGTGTCCAATTACAACTAAAAAATGAATATTTTTAAAAAAAGAAGTTTTATGAAAATAAATGTGAAATGCAGTGGAATTTTTTAAAAGATAAGAAATAGATGACTTTCTACCTTGCAATATCTTTTGGAGTTTTCCAAAATAACATATTCTAAAACTAACAAAAAGTAGAATAAATATCTAGAATTAACAACAACAACAAAAAAATCATAGTTGATTATTGTTCAAGTTATCTTCCAAATGCAAACCACCCTGTTCACATTCACCACCCTACCCTGGTCAGTGCCCTGGGAGGTTGGTTTCTGCAATCTAAAACAGCCTCCCTGGAGACTGGCTTCACATTAGGTGCAGCCCAATGGGAGGTGCTAGGAAGGCACTGGAGGAAAGAGCAGTCAGATCATTTCTTCCCACCCCTTGTCTGTATCAGTGCCATGTTTTGATAATAGCTTGTGTCTTCAAGAGCACAGTTCCTGCCAAAGCCCTCTCTGCCAGCAATGCCAGACCTGGTGAGGGCTTCATACAGTTGCTAGTCTAGGCATCTACTGTCCCTTGTCTTGCTTTATCTCTGTTCACAACTCTGTATGCAGAATGACACACTAAAGTCTTGATTAGAACCAATCAGAGTAAATTGTTTCCCCTGGGACAGGGACTGATGCAACTTTGACAACTGCAATCAATTCTGAATTAGCATGTAGCAAAACCTTTTGTCACACAGTTCCCTTTTGACATTGTTTCTATTATTATCATTCCTACTTGTTCTGATTATCATATAAAGGAAAAGAAATTGATTTGAAATTCCCTCCTTTTAAGACTATATCTCCAATTCTTTCCAGCATAACCAGAGGAGAAAAGCCTGCAGATAAACTGTTTCCTTAGGTACTGTGCCAATCAAAAAGGCAACACTACTTAATCCAAACAACAAGCAGGAAGAATTAAAATGTGGAAAGAGGGCATTCCCACAGACTTTGCCTAATTGCTTTTAAACCTGGTCTCTTAGTTTCGTTTGCTCTACTGCTAGTTTCCATACTGTCAGCTGAATCTGCCTTTAAACATGCATGTAAAAAACAAGTTCCAAGGGGCTGAGGCTGAAGCTCAGAGCACTTGCCTAGCATGCATGAGGCTCTGGGTTCGATCCTTAGCGCCACATAAAAATAAACAAGTAAAGGCATTCTGAAGATCTACAACTACAAAAAAAGAAAATGTGTTCCAAAACAACTACTTATGAATTTTGCATGAGTTGCCATTTGGGAATTATTTTTACTACCGTTTCCTCTACATTACCAAATGAAATATCAAGAACCAATATAATCTGTGTTACTCCCTGTGCCCAAACCAGTGCATTCAACTATAGTGCTTTTGATTATTTTGTGTTAATGTTAAGCTTTGACCCAAATTTAAACTTTGGTTTCTGCACTTACAGAAGTGGTGGCCAACTCTTTGGCTCCTATGAATGGCATTTGCTCAGTAGCGCCTCCCATGGTGACAAATAAAGGTGCTGCTGCTTAAGGACTCCTGAGACCAAGTCTCTTGCTTTTTCTCAATTATTTCTCCCAGATGGGAGCCAGGCAAGGATTCTCAGTTGTTTGCCTTATATCCACACTGAACTTGTATCTTTTAAAAAATACACAAACTGGCAGGCCCCAGAGACTGTGATTCCAGAGCTCTGGGACAGGGTTCCATAGAGAATTTGAGCAAACATCACTTTAAAGTGTTGGAGCCACACCTGTACTCTGCCTTCCTGAGCTAAAAAGCTGGGGTGTAAATAAAATTGGCATGGAATACTAATTCAGCTATTCTGGAAGTCCCACAAATCTAGCAGAGAACTGAGACCCAAAATCATGTTGAGACTTCACATAAGGTTTCTTGTTAACCCTTAAGAACAACCCTAGGAGCTGGGGTGGTGGCTCAGCGGTAGAGCACTCACCTAGCACATGTGAGGCCCTGGGTTCGATCCTCAGCACCACATAAAAATAAATAAACAAAATAAAGGTATTTTATCCAACTACAACTAAAAAATATATATTTAAAAAAAAACAACCCTGAATTAGCTATCAGGGAAGTGCAAATCAAACCACATGATACATCATTGCACACCCACTAGAATGGTTATAATAAAAAAAGACAAGCAATAGCAAGTGTTGGCAAGAACACAGAGAACTGGAGATCTTCATACATGCCGGTGTGAAGAAAAAATTGTGCAACTGCTTTGGAGCACAGTTTAGTGGTTCCTCAAATAGTTCAACACAGAGTGATAAGTCAACAGTTCCACTCCTAGTATGTACCCAAGAATGTTCATTACTCATAATAGCCAAAATAAATTGGAAACAATGCAAATGTCTATCAATTGGTAAATGGATCAATAAAATGTCATCTATCCATATGAAAGAATACTATTCAGCAGGAAAGAAGAATGCAGTACTATTATATGCTTCAACATGGATGCACCTCAAAAGATACTAAGCAGAAAACAAAGGCAGACACAAAAGACTACATATTCTGTAAGTTCATCTATAGGAAGTGGCCAGAATAAGCAAAGCTATAGAGACAGAAAGTAAATTAGCAATTGCCAGCTGTTCTGAGTGGAAGCAGTACACATTCAATAGAAACCAAACCTGCAGCTTTGTTTCCTGGATCAGTGATATGCAGTACAATACTCTCTCACAATGCTGCGCAGCAATGACCCACAATCACAAGCGAAAGCAACTGACACTCTTCAGTGTTGCTAGAGTTTTCTGGTTTCTGTGTTTTATGTTTTTAAATGCCATCATGTCTACAAAATGTTCATCTGTATGTGTACATGAGCTATTTATTATCATAAAACAGACTTTGTATTAGTCGATTTTATCCACTATAGGTTAATGTATGCATTCTGAGCACCCTTAAGGTAAGTTAGGCTAAGCTACAATGTTTAGTAGGTCAGGTATATTAAGTGCATTTTTCACTTAATGAGATTTTCAGCTCACAAAGGGTTTATAAGGGATGCAACACCATCTTAATTTGAGGAGCATCTGCACTAAAATCCACCAAACTGTACACTTCATGATGATGAATTTCATGTTTTGCAAGTTACAATCTCAGTGTTCAAGAAAAAGTCAGTTACATAACACTTTATATCTAGTTATGGAATTCTGCAGTATTACCTGCATGCAAGTGCACAATACAATATTCTGAGCACTAGAGAGAACTGTTTAGATGGGTTCCCCATGTTTGGCCTAGGTTTAATTCTGACCCCAAATTTCTTATATCAAACTGCTTGAAAGAAAAGTGAATTCAGTATTTGACTCTCTCTCCTAACAGTGGAGCATATGGTTTAACTAGAAAGTAAATTTATATAGTTACATTGATTAAATTGAGAACCTAAGTGCTATAAAGAATACTTTGAGTTAAATTCTCCTGCAGCCAGTCACTTAATTTATAAACTTACATAAACACTTACAGATCTCTCCCTCCACACCTTCCTTTCCTTATCCCCTTCCACATCCCCAACAAGGATGTTCTGCCAAAACTAGGCCAAACCCTGGACACCCTTCCAAGTTATCCCATCACCCTCTCTGCCTTATCCAAACATCACATAACTTCCTAATTTAAAAAATAAAAATGAATTCTTTCCTCTCTATCACTACTACTTTGATACAAGTCCTCTTCGTCAGGCATCTGAATCATTACAAAGGTTACTAACATCAATCTTCCACACCAGTGAAATCACAACTCTGTCACTCCCCTGCTTAAAATTCTCCCAGTGTCCCCTTGATAAAGTCCTCATTCTTTAGCCTGGCAAAGGAGAAACACCAAAATCTGGTCCTTGCCCTGAGTTTCTTCCATTTCTGACTCTTCCTACATGTCTTCCACATACATTTCCACTGAACTACTTGGGTGGTGGTCCTCAGACTACCTTATTCCACCTCCTTGATGTTTCTCATGATCCCTATGCTTGGAACTCCCCCCATCACCACCTGCACTCCCCTAAAGCATTTATACACCAAGTTATCTTTATTTGTCCTTATGGTTACACTCAGACATATTGTCATTACATTATTTGAGAAGCCATTTTTGTGCTAGGCTGGGATGGATGTTCTTCTTCCCTCATGCTCCCAAGGAACACACTCGCTCTCAGACATTATAGAACTGTAGCAAACACCTCCATGGTGAGCAGGCTCCACCAGAGTCCCCAGTGATTCCACCTCCTGGGATCTTTCCCTTGTGGAATCCTGGCCTCTGCCTCTGTAACAGGCTACGTAAGATTATGAGCACCATCTTACTTGATGGCAGGCTGTTTCCCTTTCTGGCTTTGACAAAGCATGTTGTCATGGCAGGTAGGCCAGTGTGGCAAGGAACGAAGTCAACAGTCAGCAAGGAACTGAAGCCCCCAGTCTACCAGCTGTCAAAGAACTAGCAACCATCTAAAGGAGCTTAGAAGACCTGCATCATTCAAGCCTCCAGGTGACACCCAGCCCTAGCCAACACCTCGACTCGACTGCAGCAGCCTTGGAAGACATCCAAAGTAGAGAACCCATGTGAGCTGTGCCCAGGTTCCTGATTTACAGAAACAAATAAAAAAAAAAGAGTATTTTAAGCCCCTAAGTCTGTGGAGATGTGTTTTATAGTAAGAGATTCTAACCTGTTTATATGTCATCCCCATCCCAACTAGAACATCAACTTAGAGAAGCAATCATCTTATTTATGTTTGTATTCCTAAATCTAATGCAGGTGCTTGATACTCAGACCCTCAAGTACATGTTTTTTGGATTGAATTAGTCTACCCCTCCTGAACTGCTTGGGATCTGCATTCCATCTTCAATGACATGTAACCTGCTACTCCACCTCCAAGGGAACCTCTGTTAGACATGCGTACATCCACTCTTTAGAGCACTTTCTCCACCTCTTAGTTCCCACCTGTGACCCTTACATTTCTCTCTATTTCATATTTTCTCTCTTTTCTTGGTGTCTTTGCGTCTCCCTGTCTTCCTTACTGTGCTCTATCCCAAATTCTCACAGTAGCTCACTCATACACTCAGCCATGAGCCAAGAAACTGCCTTGAGCACTGCTAGCTGATAAGGTTAACACATCTGTAAAAGGAAAAAAAAATGATACATTCACAAATGAAACTGCCAAATAAGAAACACTCATATCAATAAGAAAGCAAGTAGACATTGAATTTTAAAAGAAAAGAAACCCCTTTGACAAAAGTGTCATCATAGATCAGCTATGTGAGTCTATCACAAAGAAAAAAACAGATTTTTCAAACACACACAAAAACATAAATCCACTTCTAAGGTGGAAGAAAAAGTCTGACTTTGGGTCTTGATAATTAACCTCAAGATAAGGTGCGACTGTGCTCTAAGTTCTCAGGAATGCTCAAGGAAGTGCTTTAAAGTAGTGATGCTGAGCCCCTGTGGCATTCTGGGAGGGCTAACGGGGCTCATGCCCTTGTGAAGGTAAGACACTTTAAGGTCAGTGGGCAGGCAAGAGTGAAGACGAAGAGGCAGTCATTTGGGAAGTCATTATTCTTCCCAAACCATGTTGCTGTCTTGATAAGGGAGGGGAATTACAATGTCCAATATGTATGCCATTCAAAGAATAACTGCTCTAGAAAATTGGTCTCCTACCTCCATGAAAACCAAAGTACAGCTGGGTGAAAAGCAGACAAGAGAGCAGGTTTGACTCACAGAGAACCCTCTCGTAGAGATGTTAAGCTTAAGCTTGAACTAAAACTGTGTTACTACTTTATAATTTCCAGAGAACCAAAGGGCTCAGTGAAAGACTCTATGGGATGGTCAGAAGTTAGTGCTCTGGATGGTGAATATGTGCAAACATGTCCTTTCTGAAAAACATTTATTTTACAATTATGTGAAATAATAATCTTAAAAAAAATCATCAATAATGGACTAGTATAGACATATAATGAAATGGTATAATGGTTCTATAAAAGGAATTAAAAATATTTTTTTTAGGTTCTAGAGATTGAAACCAGGGGCACTTAACCACTGAACCATATTCCTATCCCCTTTTATTTTTCATTTTGACACAGGGTCTTGCTAACTTGCTTAGGGCCTCAGTTGCTGGAGGCTGGCCTCGAACTTGTGATCCTTCGACCTCAGCCTCTCAAGCAGCTGGGATTATAGGCATGCACTACCAAGCCCAGCCCAAAGCACCTGAAAGAATTATAATGAAGTGATCTCAAGAATATATTAAGTGAAAAAAAGGAAAATGCAGAACAGTGAGTTAGTATACTACCATTCATTTAACACATGGAAGATCAAAACATATGTCTGTGTATATTATGAAATATATAAAAATTTAAAATATAGTTACCTATAAGATATAAGGCATAGAATGTAATAAACAGGAATAAAATCTGAACATCTTTGAATATATGTTATATATTTGACTTTGGAACATGCAAGCAATTTATACTTTTTAAATTTTTTTAGTTGTAGATGGACACAATACTTTTATTTTATTTGTTTATTTTTATGTGGTGCTAGGGATCAAACCCAGTACCTCATGCATGCTAGGCAAGCACCCTACTACTACTGAGCCACAACCCCAGCCCCAACAATTTTTTAAGCTTTAAAAAAGAATCAAAGGTAAAATGAAACAAATTAACCTGTCTTTAATTAATCAATAACTATTCCACTGTTAGAAGAGACACGCAAAAGAAACTGATTCAAAACACAGTAATTTGCCTGTTCATCCCTAGTGGGGATACCCTAACATCAAAAATTACTAGAAAAAATTAAATTGTTTTCAGTGAACATATTGTTCATGAAGTAGTGTTGACCACTCTTTTTCCAAGATGTGTGTGTTTTATAAGATAGAACAAATGACAAATTATCATGATGCTGTTAGGAATGAGGACTTGGATTCATGGAGAAGAAAAAAAAGAAGTGTCAACACTGGTGGGATTTATAGAAGAATCTGATAGTCATACATTTGAATTAAGTATAAATTCATGGTGTATTTTTACCTTTAAAAAGTATTTCCTGGCTATGTCTACTTAGAAGTTCAGAAATAAAGGCCAGTTCATTAGCAATGAACACCTCACTGCCCAGACCGCCTCTAAATCCCATTTTATAATAAAAAGAAGTAGGTTGCAGGGAAGAATGACTGATCCTCTAGAACACATGGGCCTGGAACATCTTGTCAGGCCCAAAAGCAAAAACTCTCCTGGACATTACCAAAACACAAGGAAAGAGATACAGGAGTCAATGTGAACAAAGACAGGACAGCTGAGCATCAATACAGTCAACAACTCAATAACTGCAATGGACTCAGACATACCTAATTTGTATAGATTTTTTTTGAGGGGGGAGGTCATTTTGGGGGGTTACTGAAGGTATTGAACCCAGGGGTACATAACCACTAAGCCTCATCCCCAGCCTTTTTTTTTTTTTTTTTTTTTTTTGAGATAAGGTCTCACTAAGTTGCTGAGGCTGGCCTTGAACTTGCAATCCTCCTGCCTCAGCCTCCTGAACCACTGGGATTACAGGCGTGTGCCTCTAGGCCCAGCTAAACTGAGAAGTTTATGACAATACTAAACACACCACTGGTTACCTTTGGGAATGCCATGGAACAGGAACATTGAAGAGAAGTTAAGAAGCAAGTATTCACTCAGCCTTTCGCATATGAACTATACTCGAGGATAAACAAATAGTGGATGAAGGGGAAGTGCTCTTTACAGAACGATTCCAGAGGCACTGTAGAAAGAGCGACGGGCTTTTAATGCCAAAGGATTTAATGGAATTAAGTAACAACTGGCAATGACTGCTAACATCACAAAAAAGAGTCAACCCGACATTGTGCCTCCTGACATAGGTACACAACATGACCTATAAGGTAGTCTTCCCAAAAAGAATTCAATAAGTAAACTTGGATCTGATCAAGTCTATGGATCTAACTACCAATATCCAGGGAATATGGGGCCAGGAGAACGTGGTAAAGGACACCACAGGAATGTAATCAGCAAAATCCAGACTGTGGGAAACTCTGCTGGACAAATGACCCAGTTTCTTCAACAAATAAACTGAGAGGAAAGAGAGAAAGAAGGGGGGCCTCAGCTTAAAAGATGCTGAAGAAACATACCAACTAAATGCAATGGGTAGATCTCATTCTCAAGATAATTCAAACAAAAATATTTTTAATGAAAATATTTATGAGATAATCAGGAAAATGTGAGCACGGTCTTGGTATTTGATAATGTTAAAATTTATTTTAATCTGGAAGCATGCTAAGAGTATTATGGTTATGTTTTTTTTAAAAAAAAAACAGTCCTTATCTTTTAGAGTTACATGCTGAAATAGTTGCAGCTGAAATAATAGAATGTTTTAGATTTGCTTTAAAATAATCCCAGAATAGTGGGGAGAGTAGGTGGTATAGATAAAAGAGTAGGCTTAATTTTGAAACTGTTGAAGCTGGGTGATGTGTACATTAAGTTTTATTACTCTTCTCTCCATTTCTGTATATATTTTCCCTAATAAAAAAAATGTTAAGTGATTTGCCTTTGAAGCGTGTATATTGTAGAGTGTCAGCCTTAACAAGCAACACTTGCTGAGAGTTCTATTCAAAGCTAACAATGGCACATATATTAATTATGTCATATCCACAGCAACTCTGTAAGTTTGGTACTTTTACTATCCACTTTAAACAGAGGAAAAAGTGAAAATTAGACAAGTTGAGTCACAGAACTAAGTGGGTGATACACATGAGATTATAACCTGACTTCAGGTCCCGAGTGTCTGGGGAAAAAAATTAGAAACTACCCCACATACATTAAGGGAGAAACAGACATACAGAACTGTTCATCAGAGTGTTAGATGGCATGAAAGAGCAAAAGAAAGAGAGAAACAAAGCTGGAGAAACCAATGAGAGGAAGTAGCAGCATTCAGAGATGAGAAGCTGCTAACACACTGGGCTGGAACCCACAGCCCACACTCAGGCTGTGAGCAGAGGGCTGGCTCTGCACCCTTCAGTCACCACCAGTGCCACTGGATGGGAGTGGCTGCTATTGCTCTTCCTTTCATCCAATTTCCTGCCAGTATCTCCTCCTTGCAAAACCTAAGGGGAGACCATCTGGCAGAAGAATCTGGAAGACACAGTTTGTAGACTTCTAGCCCCATCATAATTCACAGGAGGACCGAGAAAAAACAAAACCAAGAGACAAATAACCAACAAAACTTCTGTGCCTCATTTCTTGTCAAGTTGCAATGTCAAACTATAATTGCTTGATTCATAACTCTGATGTGAACTTTCACCTTCTTTCTCCTTTTCCATTATGCAGCTACTTTTGTGGCCATTATGAACTTAAAATGTGGTTTGTCTATATTGACATGTACTGTCACTGTGACATGTGCTCCTGATTTCAAAGATAGTTTCAAAAAAATTTTTTTAACGGATGCAAATTATCTCATTAAATATGTTATACTGAGTACATGTTAAAATGATAATGTTCTTAATATGTTTGTTAAATACTTATTAAAATAATTCTACCTGTTTCTTTTTACTTCTAAAAAATGGTGAATAATAGAAAATTCAAAATCTCTCTGTTGGGGTTTTTCTGGGACTCACATTACATTTCTGTGGATGATGCTGCTCTAGAGCTTCAGCCCAAGGCAAACCATGCCTGGCAATGTGCAAATCACATTACCCAAGGGTCAGTCATCAACTTCACCAAACTTCAAGTTCATTCTTAATCAGTTCTCTTGGATCCTCTGTGCATCTGGCAGCTTTAGCTCTGGGCTTTAAAAGCCTGACCTTAATTTCACCTATGGCCTCTAAATATGATGGTATCTGTGATCACACAGTTGTCTGCTCCGTGGGGACTTGTTCCTCAGGCTCACCATTCATTTTTTCCCAGTAGTAGTGCTTCCTCTCAAAGAACTCAGTCCCTAACCCCTAACTCCTACCAACATTCAGTGCAGTGCTTTGCTACAACGGATGGCAACATCGTTTGAGTGCAAAGAATGAATGCTCCTAAAAGATAAAACTGTTTGATTCATTTTTTTAATCCCCCAAACCTAGAGTAATGCCCAATATAAAGCAGGAAATGTGCATGCGAATGCGTGTGCACACACACGAACCTATAAGGTTTTCAGGAATTGTTCCCCTTCACACTTGTACCAATCCTTTTGGCAGTGTATTATACTCATCCTATGAGGAGGGATTATATACATTCTCCAGGGTTGCAAAATAAGTGTAGGATGGAGCAAGAACTCAACTGTGGCCATTGAGTTCAATTCCATCATCACAGGTTGCCCTTTGGTAGCCACAAAAATTATAAGAAAGGGGCTGTAGAAAGGCCTTGTGAAATGACTCCTTTTAAAGACTCCCTGGTGTTTGGGGCCTTGGAATGACTCAGGATGGCAGAGTGGATACCAAGATATGCCTCCAGTTCCAGGATATCCAGTGAGTCCCTGTCTACAAAGAAGATATTAAGAATAACAACAAAACTTAATCAACTTAGCTGGAACTATTTCTTCAAAACAAGTGCCTCACCAACTTGAATCAGCTCCCTCCAATCTAAAATGGGCAAATATTATAATCCTTGTGAGCCCCAGGTCACTACAGAGAAAGGCTTAGTGTCATTTCAAATGCTTACGGATTTATACATATTGTGTTCAAGCATTTGAAATGACACTAAGCCTTTCTCTTTAGTGACCTGGGACTCAACTAGGATTGTGAAGCCTTGAGATTGGTCACCTCAGACCACAGCCATCATTTTTTTTTTTTTTTTAGAGGAACTGGTCAGGGAAGGGGTGTGTGGTCCATTTAGCCTGACCTCCATAAGGGGAGTGGTAGGAAGGAATGTCACAAATATATTCTTCTCTTCCCCTTGTTGGTTCAGATTTTCATAAAGGAAAAAGGTGGGGCCAAAGGCGAGAAGAACTTTTGTGTGTCAAAAGTGAGAACTTTGAACCCTAAAAATCAATCAGAAAATGCTTTGGATTAGTGTAAAAGGCAGGTCTCACTTTTACATGCAGATTATATGACATATAAAATGTTTAAAGGCACCCAGTTGATATTAGCAAAGGATTTTCATATAGAAACAATTTTCTACGTGGCATTTAGGTTTCTAGGTTAATCAAAAAAAGTATTTAACCCATTGTGTGGCTGGGATATATTTACACTGTGGAAACAATACTGCCATGAGAGAAACATAAAATTGAATTAGAAATGGTTTCTTTCGTGCAAGTGTCCCTTGGGAGAAGTGGGTTTAATTAGAGGGTGATGAAGCAGGTGAGGGAGAACTTGGGCAGTCCCTTCACAGAGTAATTATCAGGGAGTAGTCACGGGAAGTAATCCTTGCCGTTTTGAGGAGGTGAGGGGCTCAGGTGGTGTTATTAACCCCATAACTCTAGGGACAAAGCTGAGGCCCAGGGGCTCACGTGGCTTGATCATGATCAAGATCACACAGTGAGGGATTCAGAGTTACACCTGACCTACTGTCCTCTTTCCATCCTGCTACTTTACCTCCAGGTAAATAGGGGTGTGTCTGATTTCATTAAAGCACTTACTTTCTGTTCCACCTACAAATATTCCATTATGGTTTTTTTTTTTAATTAAAAGCACGCTTTTTAAAAAAATCACCAAACATTATATAGGAGAAAATGTAATGACTAGCTATCAATCACATTTTCCTAATTGTTTTGTTAACTATTCTTTTATGTTCATTGGTATCCAATTAAGATCCATTCATCACAATTGGCTGGTATGTCTCTTAAGCGTCCTTTAATTTATGAGTTTCCCTTTCTTTCTCTTTTTTCCACTTGCAATTTATTTGTTGAGAAATCTGAGTTCTGTGTTGTGTAGATTTCCCCCAATCTTTGTATCACATGATGTGTTCCTATGGCCCATCTAACACACTTCCCTACTGTTTGCCAGAAGCTAGTAGTTAATTAGAAGTTGAATCAGATGATAACTCAATTTCAGAGGGTGAGGGTGAGGTAAATACATTTTTTTGTTAGTGCATTATAATTATGTATAAAAGTGGAATTCATTGTGATATATTCATACATGCACAGAACACAGTTTGGTCTATTTCACTCTCCAGTCCCTGCCTTTCCTTCCTTCCCCCTCCCTACACTCCTCTTCCTCTACTCTCCCTTCTATTTTTGTCAGATGACTTTTTTATTCCTTTTAACTAACTTCCACATATGAAAGAAAACATATGACTCTTGACTTTCTGAATCTGGCTTATTTTATTTAGCCTGATAGTCTCCAGTTCCACTCATTTGCCACCAAATGACATAATTTCATTCTTCTTTTTGGCTGAGTAAAACTCCATTGTGACTATATACCACATTTTTTAAAAATCCATTCATCTGTTAGCAGAAGTCTAGGCTGGTTCCCTAACTTGGCTATTGTGAATTACACTGCTATAAACACAGGTATGCATGTATCACTATAGTGTTCTGACTTTAGTTCTTTTGGGTTAAATGTCAAAGACTGGTAGGTATATTGGGGTCCCATCGTGGGTCCCTTCCTAGTCTTTTCAAGAATCCCCATACTAATTTCTATAGCAGTTGCATTAATTTGCAGTCCAACCAATAATGTATGTGTTATTTTTCCTACACATCTTTGCCAGCAATTATTATTAGGTAAGATACATTTAAGATGACATTGTATTCGCACATCAGGAAACACAGTGGTTGTCTTTTCCGTGATACTAACCCTTGTTAGTGATCCTGGCTTATGTCCATTAGTTATTATGAGTTGCAAAATGGTAATATTCTTGTTCTGTTATTGGATCTAATTTATTAGCTGGAATAGATTTCTAGAAAGAGAAACTTCTCACCAACTAGTTGATTTCCCTGGGACACAGTTTCTATAGGAAAGGCAGATTAAATGCATGTATCTTTCCTGTTATTTCTAGTTTTCAAAAAAATTAGTTGATTCCCTGGTATTCTCCTAAAGTGACAAGGAGTTTTTTGTTGTTGTTTGTTTTGTTCTGCTTATTTGCATGTTTAGTATCATTTCAAATCCTTTTGGATTGATTTGCACAGCCACTAACAAAGTTTATACTTTGCTTCATTCTGCCTTTATTTTTTTCTAAACATCATTTGTTTTCTAAATATTATACTTTCTTGATTATGGGGAAAGACTCCTAGTTCTAATTAAAGTTCAGCTCAAGACTTTTGGTGGTTTTTGGTCTTCTCACAGTCACCCAGTTTCTCAGGCAAGACTATCAGTTTTTTAAGCTAAAAAAATAAAATGTCCCACGTGGCCCAGAGACCACCGTGGGTGAGTCATGGACAGCTGGACCATTGCTGACCTTCATAAATGTACTTTGCTCTCCATTTAGCCACAGCTATTGCTTGAGGGTCCCTCAGCAGGAACCCTGGAGCAGACAAAAGCCCTATCCATCGTGTATTCTGTCATTTTCCAGTTCCAGAGTTTTAATGTTATTTGTGGTTCTGACGTCAAAAAAAAATGCAGCCTGCTTTTTTTTTTTTTATGTTCCCCTGCATGATAGGTTGCTTAAAAGTCTCTCATGTGTCTTTCTATAAAAATTTCCAGAATTCAGGGTCTTCTCTCAGTTTCGTGACTCACACAGGCAACTGGGTCCCTGGAGCTAATCATTATACCTTCCTATTTGAGAAAACAGGTCTTAGATTTACAGTGTGAAACTTTCCCAGCAACCTACTATATCTGACACCACCTGAAACGCAGCAATACAAAAACCAGCAGCACTCATGCAAAATGGTTCTAAGCAATCGCAAACCTAGACTCCAGGTTACAGATTTAGGACAAAGATTCCATGTGGAACCATCTCAAGATAACACCAAAGACTCTGACCTTGATATTCTGCTTGTGCAGGCCCATCAGGCATGGAACCCAAACCACAGCATGGGCATTCAACTGGCAGAATTCCCCTGGGCCTTCACCTTTGGAAATCCAGTTGAAGCAGATCAAATCTTGGTCCATGGTTGTGGTTTTCCAAACCTTCCAGATAACACATCTCTAGATAAGCCCAGTTTGTTTATGTTAGCCAAATCAATCTATTTGAAAGTGTGGGGTATGTTTTCCAATACCTTATTTCAAAAATATTTAAATAACCGAATCTCATTTATATACCAAAATGGTAATAATGGCAACACATGACTATTAGCAGCTTCTCTTCGTACAGCACAGCACTTATAAAACGTCAAGCATTGAGTCCAGTGAAAATAATGGCATGTTGTACCAAAACTTCTTGAATTTTGAGTGCATCAGATATTCTACACTAACCTCAAAACTATACACCCGTTTAAGCTCACACAAGAGGTGACAATGGATGTGTTTAAGGAAAACTCTGTTCCCACAGACCCTGCTCTGATGCCCCGACCTGCTTCACCTCTTTGCTCCAAATAACTCTACATTTAGCACCAATCGTAGATCAGCCTTGGGCCTGGCTGTCCACAGGTCTCAGGTGGCACCTCACCTAAGGAGTGGATCATGTAGTAAGAGGCCATAAAGCTCAGCAGTTAAGAACCTTGGGACTGGCTTCAAATAAGCTTGCATTCAAATTTCATCTCTCACCTTGAGCAATTTATTCCACCTCTTGCAGCCTCATTTTCCTCACTTTTAAAGTGGAAACAATAATTTGTAGCTCTGTACATTACATGAAATAAAGTAGATTAAATGAAATGATGTATAAAAAGTGCTCAGCAAATAGCAAGGACTTAAATAATAACTAATGTTATTATATCCACCCTATTTACCTTGTAAAATCTATGAACCATGCATGAAAACTTGAATCACCTGGGAAACAAAAGACAATCGAAAAATATTATTTTCTTTCATTGATGGATTATCCAAAAGTAAAATAGCTTCTTAAAGCAAACTGTCAGCAGAGTAAGATAACTCCATGTCACAAACTATTTTTGTGTGGACGGTCCCTAAGGAGGCAGAAATGGGGAGGTAAAAGAAGTCAATCAATGGTATAGAATAAAGCAAGGAAATGCTAAATAAAAGTGGTTTTATCTGCCAATGGGAGATGAGAGGAAATGGGGGAGGAGCAATCAGTAGCCAATTCTAAATTAATCTATAGTACAAAAGCAATGTTCTCTATTAAAACATAATTAACTACAAAGATTTTCCATTATAAGATAAAGGTAACCCCACCTAAAAACAAATCCCAGCAACAGTGGGGTACAGCTCAAAGGTAGAATGCTTGACCACCACATAGGACACCCTGGGTTCAATCCCAAGATTGTTTTCAGATGAACTTATTTGCACTTATAACCTGTTTCCTTCCCAGACACTGTCCGATCAGGGAACAAGGAAGGTGTAATTGGTTGATCTCACCTGGTAAAGAAATAAGTAAAAAACTCCAGGACACATTTTACTATTTTTAAAATATGTATTAAGATATATCCTTTAGGGGCTGGGGATGTGGCTCAAGCGGTAGCGCGCTTGCATGGCATGCCTGTGGCCCGGGTTCGATCCTCAGCACCACATACAGACAAGGATGTTGTGTCCACCAATAACTAGAAAATAAATATTAAAAATTCTCTCAAAAAGAAAGAACTGCTATATTTAAAAATAAATAAATAAACTTTAAAAAAAGATATATCCTTTATTGAAAATATCAGTTCATAAACAAATTGCAAAATTCTTTTTTTTTTTTGTAGTTTTTATTTAGTTTTGTGGGGAGAAGGTTGTAGACAGTGGGGAAGTACAAACTGAGAAAAAAATGGACTAAACTGATGAAACTGGCTCTCCAGGCTCTCATGAGGAATACTGTGTTCTCTCTCCACACCAACCACTGGATTTTGAGTTGAGTCGGGAAAGAAGGGCAGCAGTCAGGGCACAGAGGAAGTGATATAAACATATCTCAGCAGAGTCAGAGAGTCATGAACTCAGGAGGAGACTATGTCTACAGCAACTTAGAGATCTCCAACAAAGATCACTGGATATATTTTAATATCATAAGTCATTAAACAGGGAAACCAAACAATGAAATTTTTATATGCCATTATTTTAGACAACCATCAACGCTGCCCCTCTTAATTTGAGTTCATCTGTACCTAGGTATCTCTAACGATGTTGAAAAAATCTTAACAATTTTCACAGACAGCCAATGGGTTATGCTCAGGATTTGCACCTCCAAATCCACTCTCCACCCTGCCTTGTACTCTGGAAACCTTGGTCAATAGGACCCTTTTCAATCAAAATCAACAGGCTGGTTTTCAGATGTGTTTAGCCAAAAGAAGGTACAGGCAGAAGATCCATGAAAGGGAAGGCAATATAAAAAGGAAAAATGAGTGTCGGGGGTGAAAGGGAGGGCAATATAAAAGATGAGCCAGTGGGGTTGGGGGGAACGGGGGGACAGTGACATGGATGTATTTACTCCCTTGGCTCCCTCCCTGTCTACCTCTCTCCCTCCAAACACTACCTGTCCCCCTTAAGATCACAGCTTCTGGGACCTTCCCTGACCTATAGATTTGGTTCCTTTGGTTCTCATAACTACTACCTCTTGACCCTATAGCATGGGAACAGTTCCCTCTTTTTCTAGTCTTCGGGTGCTGCACATCACTTGTTGGCCTTCCTTCATCCTGCCAGCACATCTGAAATAATCCTCCATGAGACTGTTTTCAGATGAACTTATTTGCACTTATAACCTGTTTCCTTCCCAGACACTGTCTGATCACGGAACAAGGAAGGTGTAATTGGTTAATCTCATCTCATCCAGGTGCAGGGTTTATCTATAGCCCTCTGATTAGTCACTGCTGCCTCCAATCTGAGCTCTTCATCCTCAACAGAGAGCACCCAAGAGAACGGAAAGCAAAGAGGTTCTATTTCCCAGTCTGAAGTCTCCACCTGGTTCAATAGCCTTCATCTTTGGGGAACCCATCAGCTCTAGATTTTACTTGCCCCCCTGGCCCTAAAATTCTCATGTGCTCCTTCCCAACTCAAAGGTTTTCCAAACTCTGCACTTTATCTTCCTATTTGATGCTATAGGTTCACTCCCTCCTTCCTATTTGGATTTCTAGCCTTAAAACTATCACCAGTCTGGTGCCATAGAACCTACCCCACCCTTTCCCTGCCCACTCTGGTGACCCAAGCCCTACCTGATGGTCACCAGAGTGGGATTTCAATACAAACCATCTAACCTCTAAAAAAGCTGGAAGCTTGCACTATATAGTTACTTTCTGGCCTTTTTTAATGGAGCCAAAAGAAAGTATTACCTGATTGTCCTTAAAAACTAATGTAACTATTAATGAAAGCAGTGAAAAATTAGGAAAATGAGATTACTGGCTCTAAATCAGTGTGTTGACAGGAGCAGGGGTGAAACTATGAAAAAATGTGCAATGGCCAAGGTAAATTTGGGCTTTACTAAAGCAATTTACAGGAGTCACTGGAGCTAACCCAACTTTTTGCTCCATTTTAAAGTGAAAAATGAGGGTGAAAGGACTAGCAAGAACTCCTAGAGTTGAGGACAGAAAATGGGCCTGGAGCATGAGACATCCAGCCTCTTCTTAGGGTCCTTCCTTGCCATGAGTTTCCCATCATGTAGACATGGCCCCTCCAGGGCAGAGGCAAATGAGGAACTCCAAGGGGAAAGCAGGGCATTAGGACCTGTGCAAACCCAAGAGGATTCTATGGAGAACTGAACCTCATAAACCCAAATGGGCTACATGGTCCAGTGCTTTCCTCACTTACAGACTTTTCATACAAACTTGAAGTTTCAGAATTTGACATCATAAATAGAGATGGTAGGTTCCCCATACAAAAGTAACTGAGATGAAGGGCTATGATTAGTGCCCCAAATATAGGTAGTGTGGCACCATACTCTGTGCTACAGGCAGTCCCACCTGGTCAACAAAACAATTTACTTCACTTAAAAGGAGTGGTTCTCAAAGTGTGGCCCCCAGATCAGCAACATTAGCATCTCCTGAAAACTCACTAGAAATTCAAATTCTCAGGCCCCACCAAAGACCTACTAAATCAGAAGTCCTGGGTGTGAGGTGAGCAGTTCGTATTTTAATAAGCCCTCCATGTGATTCTAGTGTACACTAAAGTTTGTGAATATTGACTTAGAAAACAAAAAAATGACTTTTTAAAATATCTTCACCATTCCCTCAAATAATATCTCAATGATATTATATGACTATAAGCTCAGAAAAAAAATATTTATTTATTTTCCTTTTAAACAGAATCAACATGAGAGTATCCTGATTCCTGGGTGCCATGGAATATATTGTCGAAGTCACTAAAAACTGGTTTAGGCACATCCTTTTGCAAGAGTTTTACCCTCCTCTTAAGCTTTGCTTACCAAATTCCATGGATATTTCCTGAATTCCTAGCATTAAATACTGGCTCAATAAATAAATTAATACAATGTATGGAGGAGACTGGGATGTTGGAGATGCTGGCTATCAGCACAGTCACTTGGAAACTAACAATCTCTCAAGCCTCATCCACAAAACAGTTAACCTCTACAGTGGTTTCTACAAGTTGATGATATCAACAATGAAAACTATACTACAACTGGCTGCTTAGTCCTGGATACTCCCAAATAGCAACAGCTGGTATGAGAAAAGATTTGTAAGAATCCCTGGCTCCTCCCAGAGAGAGGTTCAACCATCTCCTCTAAGGATTTCCAAACATGAATTATAAAACTGGCACAATATCAGGAGTGAGCATCCTGCAGGATTCTCCTGTTGGAGTACTATTTTTAAAAAGGCAAGCAAGAGGGAGATAAATTGCTAGGAAGTTGCAGTTTTACAGCAATTGGGAGACAAATCTAACTTCTTACCAGAAATGGAAACCCATGTGATATCATTGTACTGCATATGAATTATTAATGTTTATAATCTTTTTTTGTCAATTAGGTATTCAAGAAGGTTCCTGTTGACATCATGTTTGACATCATAATGCTTTATCATTCTAAAAGCATAATGAAATGAATTATTGCTCGAAAAAGAAAAAGAGATCAAGCACACATATTTGCACTCTGGGGAACACCAGAGCCCAAGTAGATAATGAGGGTATTGTTTATAATTGATGCACAAAGAGGAAGGAAAAAAGTATTGAAACCCACCACCACTATAAATAGAACCAAACAGCAAAGACCTTATTTTTCCACCTGAATGTTTTAGAAAGGGGTGGAGACACACATAGCTAGCAACCAGCAAGTATCTCAAACTCTTTTTTTTTTAACTATCTCAAATTCTTAAGGCAAAAGAAAAATTCTTATTCTAAAATGAAATGAAAGTAAAGTTTTTATAAAATTATCTCATCTACAAAAGGGTACAGAACACGTGAACTTTAAGACTAGAAAAGACAATGCAACACTGAGTCACAGCTTAAAAAGAATACTATTAAATATTTTAGGGCAATTATGTGATAAAATTGTGTATGATCTGTATAAATAACTCTGGTCTCAAATTTAATTTCAAATATATAATTCCTGAGATCTACACGATGCAAATTCGTGTGGAATCACTGAGGCAGCAGTTTCATTTCCAACATTCTTAGTAATAGGTTGGAATGAATTAAGTTCTTATTTGACAATCTTGTTGGTAAAACAAAATGAGTTAAATTCCTTCCCAGGTCAAGCCTTTGAACACTTAAGCCAAGTAGCAATGAGATTTATACAAGTTTCTTCTAGTTGCTAATAATCGGGACTAATTTTCCCTCTAGTTTTTACTCCATTTGATCTGTAAGTAGCCTCTTGAGGGAAGCATTAAAACACATAGAATGGGTTCATTCATTATTCTTTCCCTCACTAAACAAACACAGAGTGACTAGAGTTGCCAGGTACTAAAGTGAGGTCCTTGCTACTCTGGAAGGCAAAAATGCACAATTTCTCTTGAGCAACCAGAAAAAAAAAGACCACATAGTTCATGAGCAGTCACCATTCTGAACTACTGCCTCGGGTCTTCAAATGTCCTTTTCAGCAAAAAGGTAAAAGGATAGTCCTTCCTGATAACATCCCAATTTAATGCTATCACCAAAAATAACATTTTAATCCCTTGAAATGGCTCCTAAAGCTCACTTTATGTGTCAGGAAATGGGGCAGGGACCAAAAAGAGCTAAGTTATATAGAGTTCAGCATATGCCTTTGTAATAAACGTGCAATTGATAAATAATACCATCATGAATCCAGGTCTCTACTCTTTGATTATTCTCTGCCAATGAGGCACTGTTAACACACAATAATAAGAAGATTGTTCCTTGCTTATACTAAGTGCTCAATAGGTGGTATTTTTATTCTAATGATGATTATGATTACTACCAGAGAAACACTGAACCTACAAATAAACATCAGTTAAGTTCTATATTGCAAAATCAGATGATGTTTTTAAAAGATTAAGTTCATTAAAAGAAGTTTTTGGTCTTCCACACTGAAGTTAGCACACACTACCCCTTCTCTTCATTCCTCTACTGTGTGCTGACTTCATCCAATGAAATCCAGAGCCTCCTCACACCAGGCAAACGTTGAACAAGGTTTTTTCTAAAAATATCCAATTGTGTGTTGGCCAAATCATGGAATGGTTCCCAATAATCTGCTGGCCATGTAAAGCTATGTCTATCTAATACTGAGTTATAGGGTGCAGTGGTGCACACCTGTAATTCCAGTGACTCATGAGGCTGAGGCAAGAGGAGCGCAAGTTCAAAGCCAGCCTCAGCAACTTAGCCAGGCCTTAGGTAACTTAAAGAAACCCTATCTAAAAATAAAATATAAAAAGGGTGGGGGGGGATCTGGGGATGCAGTTTAGGGGTTAAGCACCACTATGTTCAATTCCTGGTACAAAAAAAAAAAAAAAAACTGTCATAGAGACTGTTTTTTTTTCCTCTGAACATTTCCTCTGCAAATTGTGCCATTGTCATGGCTTGTTATAAGGGAAAAGGCCCAATGTCCAAATTGACACAATGAAAATATTCTTAGATATATTAGTAGTTTGAAAACATATAGGACTGCACTATTAGAATAATAATTTTCAAATGACATTAAGAAATATCTACTTACTAATCATTAAAGTGTTTTTTCAACTTCCTCACAATTCCTCTTCCCAAAGATCAAATGTCTGTGCAAAATCTTCATCTTCAGAGAGCCGAACTGTACTAGAAACCATGTCCCCTCACTGTAGCTTTGCTGACAATCCAAACTCATGGCTGGATTCTCTCATTTATGACCACAATACAGCCAACCCAGGGAAATACAAAATCTACAAACAGGTTCCACATTGCTCCTCTATCTGTTCCTACCTCTCACTGAAAACACAAACACTCTCATTCATTCACAAATCCCTGCGCTGGATCCCTGAGTTGAGATTCCAGCCGGCCTGACTGGCTTTCCCAGGTAACAATCTGCATAGGAGGCACTACCATATCCTGGTACTGGGTCTGCATCAGTTACCTACAAGGCATGCAAATCCAGCTCGGCAGATCTCATTCAGCTGGACTTGCCCTGAATGCTGTCAATGATATATACCCAACCCTGCTGCTGCATACTCCCGAGCCACAGCCTTCCTCCCCCAGTGAGAAACAGGCCACCTCGACTGCTTCCCACTGCGCTCCTTTCTCCATCTGGCCCCAAGATCAGCTTAGGTCTCTTCGTCAACCCCTCTGGGGGTCTTTTTCAGTCCCCATTTCTTGGGTCCTTATCACCCCCTCAAATGAAAAGTAAACTCCTCAGTGACACTCTCCCCAAACCAGCCGCGTCACGGCCCCTCAACTCCACCGGAGCCCCCTGCCCGTGGGAACCCTGCTCGGACGGGGCGGGCGGACCCCCACCAGTCGGTGTCAGCGCCGAGCATTTACCTTGACGCTGGTGTAGCTGGTCTGGGTCTCCGCCTCGGCGCTGCTGCAGCAGTGACGCCTCCGGCCCCTGCAGGTGGTGGCGGCTGGGGCTGCGGAGCCCGCGCTGCTACCGCTGCCCAGCTCAGCCCGGGCCCTGCGGACGCGGATAGCGCCCAAGGGTCCCGACGCCCGGCTCGGGGGAATGGCGTCGGCGGCGTCGGTCTGGACGAAGAGGCCGTGCAGGGGGGCCGCGGGGCCCTGCGACACACTGGTGGTCTGGCGGGGCGAGTTGGACTCCTCCGAGTCCCGGCAGTAGATCACGCCGCTCTGCGAGACATGGATACTAGGGGCGCAGCCCATCCCTCGGCCGGGTCTCCCCGCGCTCCCGCCCGAGCCCAGGGCCGCCCGGACCCAGCGCACCCGCTGCCACCTGCAGTGAGGGGGCGGGCGCGGCGGCGGGGGCGCCTGGACTGCGCGCCCCCCGGCTTGTGTGGCCGCCGCTCCGTCGGGCTCGCCGCGATGACCACCGCCGAGCCTCCGGGAGCAGCGCGCGTCACCCCAACTTTCCCTTCTGGGCCATCTTCCTCACCGAGCGGGAGAGCGTGCACACACAGCGCCCCGCACGCACCGGCGGCCGCCACCCTCCCCGCCGCGGCGCCCCAAACACGCTCCCCGCGCCTCCGCCTTCCCCTCCTCCCTCGGCTCGGCCCGCGCCGCCGCCCAGCTCGACCTCGCCGGGCTCTTGCGCCTGCGGCCGCGGGCCAGGGCGCCCGCCCGCCGGTCAGCACAGCCCCTCACACTTTCAGTCTGCGTGAGTCTCCCTCCTTTCTCGCTCCCTCCCACAGCCCTCCTCAGGTGCACCCGCTCCGCGGGCGCCACCGCCCGGACTCCTGTGCGCCCCTTAGCCCCTCCCGCCTCGCCCAGGGCTCTGGGACTGGGCAGAGCGTGCCCCCGCCTCTGGTCTTGGTCCCGGGCCCCAGGGCGCAGCAACTGGCACCACGCCTTAGCGCCCTCCCCTCCTGCTCCGCTGTCCAGAGGCCTGTACCTTCTGCACCCATCCTGACGCCGCCCCCTAGTGCCTCAGTCCCTAGTCCCCTGCTGGCACACACCCCTGGCCAAGCCCTGAAGGGCTGGGTAGCCTGAGTAGGAACTCAATAAGTCCTCACTTTTTTTTAGCACATCCCGGAGCAAAATAGGTTGTCCCTCCTGAAATAATAGGGACCCCACAACCCAGACCCACCCAACTGATTTACTTGCCTATCAACACACTCAGGTGAAGGTGATGAAGGGGAGACCTCACACTTCCAGAATACAATCCTTTTTTGCTCAATCCCCACCGGCACCCCACCTTCCCACATACTTAGGCTTAAGTTGGATGGTGGCCCAGGCTTCAGAAGCCCATTCCCTGTCTACTCATCATTTGGAAGTTCATGCCAAGGAATGGGAAGGCCCTGCAGAGGAATGAATCCTTAAACACAGCTGTGGAAATCCAAATTTCCACAGAAGATTCAAGGGAAGAGCAGAAAGAAGCTGTCTGCATGCTTCTTGGTTTTCTCTCCCTGAGTTTTGACCTCTTCCCTGGATGTCACTAAATTTTCACCCTGACTTCTACCCCATGGAGCCTCCAGTTTTGAACTGCTCTTTGTCACACCCTGGGCTAAACAGTCAAAAATGCCTTCCTTCACTCGACTAAGCTTCATTGCAGGAGAATAAGAATGCCTTTAGAAACAGGGCTGCTGTTCCTTCTCTCCCTGATGTGAATTCTGGGTTACAGCTGTCAGGAACCACTACCCACTTACTCATGGGCTTCTTCAGTAGTTCCTGCCACAGCCACAGTGACACAAGGGAGATACTGAGATGGTCTACTCAAGGACTTTATCTAGAGTTGCTTATAAGGCCAAAAGCAAAACCACAAAGTCTTGATGCAAAGCCCAAAGTAGTAAGTATTCAATTAGAAATAGTGTCTTCATTTTTCTCGTCCTTTCCCCATACCATCAACTCTTGAAGTGACCCATTGAAGACTTTGAATGATGGCTTCTAACCTTCATAGAAAAGCAAGACATCACTCCCAGTCTCAAAATCAAATAGGGAAGGGGAAAAGTTAGTCTAACTTTATTCTTTTACTTTTACTTCTCTATTCAGCTTTTTTGTTTTCTTTTTCTTTTAATGACAGGAAAACCTTCATTTGGAAAAAGTCTACGCTACATTTTCTAATGTACAAGCAAACTGTTCATATTATTTCTGCACTGATTGGGTTCCCCAAGAAGCAGATTCAGAGATGGTATTTAACAGGCAGAATATTTATTAGAAAATGCTCTTGTAATCAACTTTTGTGAAAGGACAGAAAGCAAGAGGAGGGAGGGGAAAGTTTAAGCAGAGGGAAAACTGACCTAGCCTCAGGCTTCCCTGCAGGAAGGCTTCTGAAAATGGGATGATACTTAGGAGTGTCCTAGACTGAGAGGCCCACACCCAAGTGGATTGTGGATGGGTTATTAAGAGCAGACCACTTCAGTGACCTTGGGCAAGCTGGCTCTCTTCAACTAAGGCACTCCCCTTACAAATCAGCACCTGAGCCAAGGGTTTTCTGCTGGCAGCACTCCCAGTAGCTGGAAGGGTAAGTCAGTCCTTTCCCGGCATCTCAGCTTTCCCCATGGTTTCCTTGCTGGCTGCCGAGGGGCCATACGTATAAGAACACCACATTAAATGGTCCAGACAGATATGGGACAATCATTCATTTAAAAGTAAGCCTGATAGCTACCATCTGTTCTACTTCCAAGGGACCATTTAGGACCTGAGCAAACAACATCAGAGCTAGATTATAAAAACACTGGTCTCCATTCTAATCCCTGGTGTAAAGTCAGGAGTTAATCATTCCTAAAGCTCATCTGTGATTCTCTCCTATGCACCCATTGCAGTCATTAAACTTCATGGAGCTGATGGTGGCAGCTTTAACATACTGAAACTTAGAGCCATAATTCTCATGCCACATGTCTACATTTTCAGTTTTCTTGAGGAATTACTCAAGAAACCACCCAGAGAAGAGCGCCGGCCACTTCCTGAGGCTTTTGAAGGCAAGACTATAATTTTAAAAATAGAACTTATTACCAATCTTTTGGTAGAGACTATTAGGATCTGAATCTGAAGGTACAAGTCATTTAGTAACAAATTTAGGCTGAACTTTCCACATTAAAAATAAATGGGGGAGCCAGGCGTGGTGGTGCATGTCTGTAATCCCAGTGACTAGGAAGGCTGAGACAGGAGGATTGCAAGTTCAAGACCAGCCTCAGCAATTTAGCAAGGCCCTAAACAACTTAGAATTGTCTTGGAATTTTTTTAAAATAAAAATAAAAAGGGCTGAGGGATATGATTCAGTGATCAAGCACACCTGGTTAAATCCCCAGTACCCTAAATAAATAAATAAATGGGGCTGGGAATGTAGCTCAGTGGTAGAGTGCTTGCCTAGCATACACAAGGCCCTGGGTTTGATCACCAGCAGTCAAAAAAATATATATATATATAATAATAATAAGCCTTGGGGAAGCAGATAACGCCAACATAGTTAGTGAATAGGACTGAGTTGCTTTAGTGGGTGTTATGATTTTGATAGCTTATCTGTGAGACAATGAAAGAAAGTTTAGAGGTAAAATTATTGGATTTAAGAGCCTTAACCTAATCAGTGCATTAATCCACTGATAGGGTGATAACATAGGCAGGTAGGGTGTAGCTAGAAGAGATGGGTTGTTAGGGGCGTAGATTTGGGGCATATATTTTGTCAGTGGTGAAGGGAGTCTCTCTCTCTTTGCTTCTTGGTGCCATATTCCCAGCTGCTTTTCTCCACCACACACTTGTGCCATGATGTTCTGCCTTACCTCAGGCCCTGAGGAATGACAATGACCATTGATGGACTGAGACCTCTGAAACCATGAACACCCAATAAATTCTTCCTTCTCCAAAACTGTTCTTCTTAGATCTTCTGGTTGCAGCAACAAAATAAGCTGACTAAAATAGTGGGTTAATTGCACACTTTATATTGGGATCAGTGTCTTTTGCTGAAAGTCAGTTCTTCGAAGGAAAAGAAGATGAAAGAAGAAATGCACTAGATATATATTTTTCCTCCCATTTCCAAAGCAGCAATAGCTCAAGCAGCTTCCACTGCCAATTCTGGCTTAGTGAAAGGAAAAAATAATATATCCCTATAATCTCCACCAAGTGTTCTCAGTGGGAATATGCAACCTGCCCCCATTGCTGGAACAGATCTGATCGCTGAAACTTGCACAAACGTGGAAGTGGAGGAGAAATGATTTCACTAAAATCATTTCCCCAGCTTAGTTCTGAGTCCTGAGATCTTGCCTCTATAAATGATTTCTGAACTGATTCCCATGTAACTACTTCAGTGCATCCCAGGACGACAGCAAAGTCTACAATCTCAGACACTGCAGATATAATTTAGACCCAAGTTACAGAACAAGGCCAAGAAACCCAACATTATATAAAAAAAAAATTTAATTAAGTGGGGAAAAATTTAGCAACATGTCCAAGAAACAAATCAGAAGAAAGAAAACCAAATTAGAAATGTATTTAAAAATCTAAACCTCAGATATATCCAAGGTCAGCTGAATGGCTTTTATGTTTTATAATGATATTAAGTAAGAGCTTACTTCAAAATTATGACCCAGAGTCATTGCAAGATACTGAACAAGTAAGGTCGATTCCAATTCTAAAATGGTAAGAATCTTCCAAAATTTCTCTAAAGAAACAGAAAATGTGATTAATACATTTTCAGTGATTTTTAACCACAGAGGTTAAAGCTATAGCAGCTATCTGACTCATCTTTGAATAACCAAACACTTAAGCAACCAATCAACCTTACCAAGCTTCTGAGTTCAGACCATGTTGCTAATGGTGGAATTTATTGGGAATCTAACCACCTGATAAGTGAAATGATACGTTTATTAAGCAGACCAGTACAGCAAAAAGTGCATTGAACTCTGAGTTAGAAGGGTGAATATGAAACCTGATTTTTCATTTTAGAGTTGTATAACCTTGGACAAGTCACTTAACCTTGAGATTTTCTAGAAAATCCCCAAAGTTTCTAAATCACCAATATTCAAGACGCCATAAAAGTTTTTGTCTTTTTATGAAGTTATTTTAAGTTAGAACTATGAGGTGTTTTTTGTTTTGAGAGAGCAATCCCAAACCCAATAATACATCAGAATCATCCTGATGAAATTGTCAGAAATACAACAGTTCCCTAGTCCTATCCTAAAGACTTGGATACAGGTATTAAGGACTGGATGTAGCAGGTGCCCTTTTGAAGAAAATGAATCCAGCATGGCCTTTCCACAGTCTCCTTTGGGGAGAAGAGTAAAGGTTGAAATCCTTTCAAATGCCTAGGAGCCTTTACACAATTGGGCACCTGCCAAACTCTCACTTCTTGCCCTCACTCTCTGCTCCAAATACACACGCCTCCCTGCTGTCTCTCTAGGAGATTCAACGTTCCCCAGGAGCTGTCCCCTCTGCCAGTTAGGCAGTTACGTGCATACCTGCCTGGCTAACGTCCTCACTTCCTTTAAATCTCTGTTCAGATATCCCCTACTCAATGCAGCCTATCCCCAACTTCTATTTAAAATTGAATGAGTGTAAGGTTACATGAGTCTCTCCTCAAAATATTCTTAGCTAATTATGTTTTCTTTTATGGACTTCCAGAGACGCTTTTCCCCCTAAACAAGTAAAAGATGGAAAAAATTGAAGAAGGTAGAGAATCAGAGATGGAGGAAGTCAGAGAAATTAATGCACACCCATTTACAAAGAAAATACAGAATCATATACACTGAGACAGAGGCAAAAAGAAAATGATAGTCTAAGAAAGACACACAGCCATTTTTATGGTAAAATAGCCATACCAAGAGAGTTTATAGATGCAACTTTTTAAAGACAGAAAAAGTGAGTTGTATTTTTAATTATAGTTTTATCACTTCTTGGTTCTTCTGCCAAAGACCAAATGAAATTAAGGAGAGGATTTGGCCTGTAGGAGAATTTTCTCTTGGCAGATGTAGAAAATGCAAATAGAGAAGATGGAAGTAGAGATTCAGCCAACATCTGATTCCCTTAGGTCAACATCATTGAACATGGATTGCACTGAATGCTGGTCCCTGCATAGGACAAAAGTGATCTATCTGTTCTTCCCATTTATAAGAACACCACAGGAAGGGACTGGATCAGCCCCAGAGGGACTTCAGAAGACCCTTGCTCCTAACCCAGAATTCCCCTGGACCCAAACAATCAGGCTATGAGGTATGGAACATTCATTTCCAAGAGTTTTATAAGTACATTTCACAAAATGAGTCACGAAAGGACATACAAATGAAACACAAGGTACAGTCCAACTAAAAAGGAGCTTATAGGGCAATCAAGGGTATGAACTTAGAAGAAAATAACAGAACATAATACATGGGTATCAGAGTGCAAGAGCAAAAATGAGCAGCCCTGTCAATTCTTTTACGGGAGTTATGATACTTGGGGAAGGCTTGCTGGAGAACGAGGCTTGTCATCCTCCTGAACCAGGATAACGTTTTAGTCATAGGAGTCAGTGTGAACAAAGACACAGACGCAGAACTAACCTTAGTGGGACCAGAATCGGTGAGCAGATCAGACAAGTAGACAGCAACTCCTGAAGTAAGGATAATAAAACTTAAAGATGGAAGACCTGAAGCTTCTATATGTACAAGTCACTGTAGTTTCTACCACCCTTCTGGAAATACCCTGTGTGAAAATCCAATTTAGAATACAAACCATTGTCTAGAAAAAGAAAGTTTTGTTTGCCAAATTATTAAATGTTGGCTTTTTTCAAATAGTAAACTCCATGCTCCTTTAATACTCTTATATAGTGTTTTGAGTTTTTTAGGTATGCTTAGTCAGGGTACAAATTACAAATTCACACCAACTTTTTAAAAATATATATAATGAATAAGACAAGCACAAGGCATATTTGTTTCTAAATTAGTGTGAGATTTCCTAAATGCCTCATGGGTAATTTTTTTTCAGTGCTGAGGAGGATTAAAAATTTTTTCAGTGCCTCACACATGCTAAATAAGAGCTCTACTAACTGAGCCTCGCACATCTTGCTAGGCATACACCATCCATTCTAAAAGATCTCATCATACTATGTGATGCTAAGTTCATTCATTCATTCAGCAAATATTAATTGAATGCTTACCATGCATCAGATACTAAATAAACACTAGGGAACAAGTCAGAAATAGTCTCTGTTTCAATTTTGGGAGAATGAAAGGACAAACAATAGAATTCTCTGATGGTCATGAAGGGATTTTAAAATGCTGATGTGACAGAAACTAGGGTAAAGTTATGGAAGTTTTCTCAGAGAAGATGACACATAGGTTAAGATTCTCAGAAAACTTTTTCAAAGGGAGTCTTCATTCATTCCTTTTTTCACCTACCCATCCATCCATTCATTCAATGAGAAAACTGAGTACCACCACCGTGCCCACACAGGGAAGGATACAAAGAAGTAAAATACTCAATACTCACCCTCAGACAGTCTGGCCAGGAACATAGACATTCACACAAAAGAAGTGTGTTAACATTTGCTTTCAACTAAAAATCCAAGCCCAGAAAGAAAGATCACTGTGGGTGGAAGTGATGTCACTGAGGAGATAGTGTGTGGCTCCTGGAAGAATGACAGTGTTTAAAAATGCAGAAAAAAAAAAGGACATTCCAGGGAAGACAATGCACAGGAAAGCCTACAGGTAGGAACACCGATTGCTTGAAGAACAATGAAGGAGATGATTCAAAATGCTTTGTGGGGTATAAGAACAGCATTGTTTTGGCTGACAAGGTATGGTGTTACCAGGGAAGCAAATGTCAGACTCTGGAGTTTGACTAAACTCTAGTCACTGGAAATCACTCTAGTTTTTAATAAGACTGTAACTTAAAAGTTCTATTTCACTGAGATGAATCTGGTTGCATACTCAAGGGCAGTGAAGGGAGTCAGTAATGAGGACCAAGAAGGAGCTATAATAATTCAGAAATGGCACTTGTAATCCTAGCTTCTTGGGACACTAAGGCAAGAGGATTGCAAATTCAAGGCCAGTCTCATCAGCTTAGTGAGAACCTGTCTCAAAATAAAAATTAAAAGAGCTAGGCATGTAGCTCAGTAGTAAATCACCCCTAAGTTCAATCTTCAGTACTAAAAAACAAAAACAAAAATCAACAAAAAATAATTTAGAAATAGGATAATAGGGATCCTTATGAACTGAATTTTATCTTTTTAAAATCCATATGCTGGAACCCTAATCTTCAAGGTGACTGTATTTGAATTAATTTACCTTGAAGGAGATAATTAAGGTTAAATAAAATCATAAAGGTGAGGCCCTTGTCCAACAGGACTGGTGTCCTTATAAGAAAAGGAACAGACCCCAGAGCTACATGCACACACACAGAAGAAGGGCCTCGTGAACTCACAGAGATAGCAACATCTTTAATCCCAGGAGGAAGGCCTTGCCCACCCTGCTGGCGCTTTGATGGTACATTTCCAGGCTACAGATGTGTGAGAACATAAGTTTCTATTGTCTAAGCCACCCAGTCTGTGGTATTTTGTTATGGAACCCCTAGGGGATATCAAGTAGATGAAATGTGTGGGCATAAAGGGGAAAGGAGAGGGTATTATACAAACCTTACCAAGAATTAAATCCCTGGGATCTGACACTGATTCAGTGAGGGGACAGGAAGCTGGTGACATTGAAAGCAATTGCAAAATTCCTTAGATAGGTAGGATAATGGGTGAGAACGGGGAGTACTCTCAGGAGAAATGAGCCTCATCTATATAAGGGATTCTTCCCCTGGATTTGCACTTTTGGGGTCCAGAAGCTTGAGTCTAGAAACCACAAAGTGTCCATTCAAGTATCTCCAGAATATAACTACAACACGAGAGACACGAGGCCAAGAATCACTTTTAAGTCCATGGCTGGATCTCTAGTACTTAAAACCAGAAATAATACGTTTCAGTATTTGTTGAAAGAATCATGAAGACAGTTGGATGTGTTAGCCTCCAGGTCCTCCTCACTAACAAGCATATGGCCCACCCTTCCCCCACATGGTTAAGACAACCATCTCTTTGCCAAGACTTTCGTGGGCTTCCCTACAGTCAGGCCCACACATGGATGTTAGTTTCTTGCTTCCTGTCAGGATGACTAAAGTCAGCCTTTGAAACTTTTGCCTCAAAAAAAAAAAAAAAAAAAAGCTTCTAAACCCTGGAATTTGACTTCTTCACTAGCTCCAGGTGCCTCCAGGCTGTAGCTTCGCCTGAGGGCCCAGCATTAGCACCTTCTGTTCATCTGGTGTTTTAATCCTCTCACTTTGGCTGCTGGGACTGTGAAAGGAGGTATTCTAGAAGCCTTCTGGCAGAAAGTCTCTTCCTTCTTGGAGTTTGACATTTGCTCTGCAGCGTGGCACTTTCCCATGTTACTCCACTAAATATCTCCAAGGCAACAGTAGCTGGGGGCACAAGTGATCACTTCTTCATACCTCATATTACGTGGCTTATACTATCATGCACAAAAATGGATTGAGTCACACGGAGAGGAGCTTTCCAGGTTCTCCACACCAATGGCTATCAAATTTTAACAAATTGTAAGTTATCTAAAACACAGACTGCAAAGTCTGAGAATTTGAGTTTCTCACTCATTCCCAAGTGATGCAAATGCCACTCATCTAGGGATCACACTTTGAAAATCAGTGCTTCACACAAAGTAAGATAATACAAAACAAAAACAATGACACAAACACAACCCCTCACTTATGATATTTTATTTTCTGAAACATAATATAACATATATTTAGCAGCACAATTCACAATATCTAAACTGTGGAACCAACCTAGATGCCCTTCAGTAAGATGAATGGAAAGGGAAACTTTGTTATATATACACAATGGAATATTACTCAGCATAAAATAGAATAAAAGCATGGCATGTGCAGGTAAATGGATGGAGTTGGAGAATATAATGCTAAGTGAAGTTAGCCAATTCCAAAAAATCAAAGGCTGAATGTTTTCTTTCATATGAAGATGCTGACTTACAATGGCGATGGGGCTTGGGGGAGCATGGGAGGAATGGAAGAACATTAGATAGGGCAAAGGGGAGGGAGGGGAGTGGAGGGGGCAAGGGGGTATGAATGATGGTGGAATGAGATGGACATCATTACCCTAAGTACATGTATGTATTTCACACAGGAATGGTGTGAAAATACCTTGTGTTCCACCAGTGACTTGAAAATTTGTGTTTTATATGTGTAATATGAAATGAATTGCATTCTGCTGTCATATATAACAAATTAGAATAAATAAATAATTTAATTTAAAAAAGGAAGTAACAGCTATTCCTCAGTGGGAACCAGAATGTTCTAAGTATCTTCTAACCAAAACAAAAATGCTGGGATTAGAAGTAAAAGAATCATTAATAACTCTTATAGTAAAACTATTGCTTTGCTTTCATCCTCAGGATCTAGTTTTTCACTAATTTACTTTCTCAGTTTATTTATTTCATTTTAAAAGTCAATGTGCATATAAAAATTGTGTGTGTGTGTGTGTGTGTGTGTGTGTGTATTTAAACCTGAAGCTTCATTACACAAAGGACTACCATAGAGCACTATCATCTGGCAATTTACAAGGAATGGAAGGTTATGGATTTCAGGAATTTGTCTCCCCAGGAACTTTGAAGGACAAATTTTTAATACTCTTGATCCTTTCTGAAAACAGTGAGTGGGGGTGGGGGAGGGATAGGTTTACGTATACTCCAACAGAACTATATACGTTTCCAGGAGACTGCTTGATTTTCTTTTTCTTTATATACAGAGTTTAAACCTGGAAAGACAAAAGTCCACTATCCTTGGGAATAATAAAGTTCTAGAAAGCAGAGATAGGGATGGGAGGCAAATGGTTCCCCAGTGTGAATTTAATACAGTGTATGTATACAGACAAAATTGAATAATAGTAATAATGGCATCATTTTGAAAATAACTTCCTGTGTTATGATCTTGTACTTTGCATGTATTATTTATGTATACTTCTCTTGTGATTTTACCCTTTAGAGATGAAATTTTTCAATATCTTTCTGTTTACCATTAACCTGAATTCCCACCTACCTTGGTTAAGTAATTACTTGCTTTCTGCTGAGCATGGAGCCATCAAACTTTTATAGGTTATAAAAATCTTATAGGCCTTTAAAGAAAAAAATAGCTAATGCCAAATTCATTTCTTTTCTCACTGAAATCTGAAAGATAAGATTCAGATCCTTCATAACAGGGATTCTGATCTTACTTAAGTCACCATCATCAGCTTTAAAAAGAAAAAGAAACCAACTTTTTAGACTTTTTAGTGAAAGCGACATATTGGGAGATATATATATATAAAATAATGATATATACATGAATTATCCTTTGTTGTTATATATCATATATATCAAATAATTATATATTTATATATGAATTATCTTTTGTTGTTAAATTAATGTGTGAACTTTGCATCACTGTGACCTAAACACCTGACAAGAACAACTTAGAAGTTCATCTCATGGTTTCAGAGGTTCAGTCCATGGGCAGCTAGCTCCAAGGCAGAAACATCATGGCAGAAAAATGTGATAGAGGAAAGCTGTCAGCTCATGGCAGCTAAAAAGCAGAAAGAGAAAGAGGAACCAAGGACAAGATAAAGTCCCCATGGGCATGCCCCCAGTGACCTACTTCTTCCAGTTACCTATAGTTACCACCCAGTAGTCAATTCAAATTATTAATCCATCAAATAGATTAACCCACTCCAGAGGATAGAGAGTCCTCAAGATCCAAACATTGCCTAAAAGCACCATCTCTGGACCTTGCTGCATTGTGGACAATGTTTCAGCACATAAACTTGTTGCGAGACATTCAGGATCCAAATCATAACAAATAAGAAATCAAGCTGGTCTTTAAGATTTTCCTTATCTTAACACTTTTGTAAGAGATGGAGCTAAACCACAAAGTCTATACCTTTCCAAGATGTTTTAAGCACTAAGTTGCAGAAAGTTCTGTAAAAATCTCATGGCCCACTACAATTCAGATGGCATGACTTTTCACATTAATTGCATTTTTGATATCCTGTTTCTGACTGTGTTACAAGTGATTATAAAACATATAATAATGAGTTAGAGATGTATCTACCAGTAACCTACAGTTTTGAGAAATATAGGAAGCAAGACTATTGGCCATTCATAGAATTCCTGCTATGAGGAACTTAGAAATTCTGCTAGAGATTAATATCCAGAATATATAAAGAATTCAAAAATACCAAAAAAAACCCACCCACCGCCAATTAATGGGCAAAACAAACTAAATAGACCCTTCTCAAAAGGAGAAATAAAAATGATCAACAAATATTTAAAAAATGTTCAAATACCCCAGAAATTATGGAAATGCAAATCAAAACTACATTGAAATTTCATCTCATTCTGGTTAGAATGGCAATCATCAAGAATACTAAATGCTAGCAAAGATGGGGGGAAAAGATACACTCATATATTATTGGTGGGATTGCAAATTAGTATAACCACTTTGGAAAGCAGTGTTGAGATTCCTCAAAAAACTAGGAATGGAACCACCAGCTATCCCACTCTTCAGTATTTATCCAAAAGAATTGAAATCAGCAAAAGGTAGTGATACAGACATATCAATGTTTACAGCAGCATAATTCACTATAGCCAAATAATGGCACAAGCTTAGGTGCCCATCAGCAGATGAATGAATAAAGAAAAGAGGTATATATGCAAATGGACTTCTACTTGGCCATAAAGAAGAATAAAATTATGGCATTTGCTAGTAAATAAATAAAACTAGAGCACATCATGCTAAGTGAAGTAAACCAGATTCAGAAAGTCAAGGGTTGAATGTTTTCTCTCATATGTGGAAGCTAGACCAAAATAAGGGAGGAAAAATGGGAGGAATCCCATGAAAATAGAAGAGAGATCAGTAGAGCAGAGGAAGGGGATTGAGGGGGAGGTAGGAGGGACAGGGAAAGAGAGGAACAGTGGAATGAAATTGGCCAAATTATGCAATGTACATATACAAATATACCACAGTGAATTTCACCTTTAGATAAACCTATAAAGCACTAATTTTAAGAAACTATAAATAAACAGAAGGAAGACCAGTACAGTAGAGGAAAGAGAACAGGGGAGACGGAGAAGGAGGGGAGAAAAGGGGGAAGTACTAGAAACTGAAGTGGAGCAAATTATTCTCCATGCATGTATGAGTATGTCACAATGAATCCCAATAGCATATATAACTATAATGTATTACTAAAAACCATGTTTATATATGTATGTGTGTGTATATATACACACACACACCCATATATATAAACATACATATACATATGTGAATGTATATATGTGTTTGTGTGTGTGTGTGTGTATTCATTCCCCTGGAAAGTTTGAAAAACCATTTAAGAACCTAAATATTATTTAAAATGTCACATCAGTCCAATTTTGATTGGGTGGGTAGGAAAAGGAAACTAAGTCATAGGAACCATTATGGGAAAACAAAAATTCTGTAATGACAAATGAAAACAATGGATTACAATTCTTCCAAATTGTTTGGCATAACCATTGCTTGTGTGTGTGTGTGTGTGTGTGTGTGTGTGTGTTGTGCTTGTCTGTGTATGTGCATGCTTGTATGTGTGTGTATGTGTGTGTGTGCAAGAAGAATGAATAAAGGAGCACAAACATCTCTGAGTATACCTTCAAACAGAATAACTGTGTGTGTGTGTGTGTGTGTGTGTGTGTGTGTGTGTGTGTGTGTGTTTGTCTGAACTCAGGACCTAGCACATGCAAGGCAAGCATTCTACCACTGAGTTATAACCCCAATCTTAGAACATCATCTTAAGATGGCAACCTTTTGCCTTTTTATATAGGATCATGAATAAAATTTTCATTTGTTTCTGGCCATGAAGAAAAAACAGGAGCCAAATTTACCCTCCTTCTATTAACAACTAGCAAAATCAGATAAAATATATTAAAAACTATTATCAGACATTAGAAAATAGGTAACTCAAGACTGCTGTTCATGAGAAAAGGGAAATGAGATATACAATGTGATTATCCCAGCATTCAACCTGAAGGCAAATTCTACACCTCAGAACAGGGAAGGAATTCCAAGAAGAGCACAGTGACTGACAAGAGAAGACTGAGATCAGAGCTTATGTGGCTAGAAGTCATGGTGCAGAGTTTCAAAATGAGGGAGCCTCGTGTAAAAAAGAACATAGAGGGGCACATGAGAGTTTATTAAATACTAAGAAATGCACAAGTAGAATGAAATTCCACTGATCAGGAAGATCAAGAAGAGAGTCACTAGAAAGTTATAAGCTGAACCATTCACGGAGCTTACACAGAAGTCAAGAGCTATCTAAGTTCTGACCAGCCAAAGTGGAGAATCACTGTTAATTACTCAGATAATTCAGCAGAGAACCCAACTAGGTCTCACCTTAACAAGATTACAGAGAAAAACCCCAGATGTATTTTTTTTTAAAAAAAATTAATCTTAAAAATATCAAGCTGAGCCAAAATTAACTTTATTTTTTTAAAATTTTATTTATTTATTTTTGTATGTGGTGCTGAGTTTGAACCCAGGGACTCACATGTGTTAGGCAAGCATTCTACGACTGAGCCAGAATGCCAGCCCTTAACTTAATTTTTCTAGCCAAACTCCAAACATCATTAAAAGAAGATTATAAAACCTAACCACTGAACAATGTAAGATTCAAAATGTCTAGGGGCTGGAGTTGTAGCTAAGTGGTAGAACTCTTGCCTAGTATGTAAGAGGCATTGGGTTTGGTTCTCAGCACCACATACAAATAAGTGAATAAAATAAAGGCCCATCAACATCTAAAAAAATTTTTTTAATGTCTAGTGTACAATCAGTATTACTAGATATACCATGAAGCAGGGAAAGATGACCAATAATCAAAAGAGATCCGTAAACAGAAACAGAAGTATTGGAACTATCAGACAAGAACATTAGAACAGCTATTATAATTATGTTCAAATATTAAAAGAAAACAACATTGTGAGAGGAGAAATAGAAGATCAAAAAGGAACCAAATTGAATATTTAGAAATGAAAAATAAAAGTTCTGAAATGAAACTGTAACTGGATAAAACTAAAAGCAGATTAGACACTGTAGAAAAAAATATCAGTGAACTAGAAGACACTCAAATAGAATCATAGAGAAAAGAAGAAAAAAGTTAACAACAAAAAGACAAATATTTAAGATCATTACACATTATATAAATATATTGAATTATTACAATGTATTCTGTAAGTATGTATAATTATTACATGTCAAATAAACAAAGTGGATATTAATAAATAGAAGACAGGGCTGGGGATATAGCTCAGTTAGTAGAGTGCTTGCCTTGCATGCATAAGGCCCTGGGTTCAATCAGGTTCAATCCCCAGCACCAAAAATAATAAATAAATAAATAACAGGTAAACAATAGACAAACTCAATGAATACAAAAGCTGGCAGATGACCCAATTAAAGACTGAACAAAATATTTGAAACAAATATTTCACAATACATGAAATAAAAAATGGCCAGTAAATACAAGAAAAGATGTTTAGTATCAATTAGTCATCAGTGAAATGTAAATAAAACTGCAATGAAATATCACTATGGGGCTAAAAAGCAAAAGATTGATAATAACATCCTTAGTAAGGATGTAGAACATCTGGAATTCTCATATGTTGCCGTGTAAATGGGTACAACCACTTCTGGAACACAGGCTTAAAACAGTTCCTTATCAAACATACATCGAACTTACATCGAACCATGAAATCTCACCTCCAGTCTTTTACCCAAGAACAATGAAAACATATGTCAAAAGGCTTCTCTATTGGTGTCCATAGCAGCTTTTTAATAGTAGCCCTAAACTGGAAACAAATGTTCATTGGCAGATGAATAAATAAATATATTGCGGTTATACTCAAAAAATGAAACACTAAAAGAGTGACAAACTGCTGATCAACACAACAACAAACAAGAATCTCAACTCCTTCATACTACGTGAAAGAAGACGCAAAAATCTATATGTATGATTTCATTGGCATTAAACTATAATAGACAACTCTACAGGAATAGAAGAAAGGTCTGTGGCTACTAGTGGGGTCTGGTGGGGTGTTGGGAATGGACGAGAAGAAGCACGAGGGACTAGAGGAAACAGGTAGAAGGAGCTGGCCTCATCCAGCTTGAGGTGATTGCATGAGCACATCACAGGGTGATGGTTTTGTCAAAACTCATCAAGCTACACATTTAAAAGGTATATATTTTATTTTACATATATTAGACCTCAGTAACATTTTTTTTTAAACTTACAGCATTTACTTCATGTTAGGGACTAAAGCATGTCTCACAAAATTCCTAGGTTGGAGTCATAACCTATACTTGGAAACAGGGCCTTCAATGAGGTAATTAGGTTAAATGAAGATAAAGATGGGTCAAATTGAATACAATCGGTGTCCTCATACAAAGAGGCACCAGAGAGCTCCCTCATGTACCGGGGAAGAACCATGTGAAGATACAACAAGAAGGCAGCTATGTCCAAGTCAGGCAGATAGGACTCACCAGAAACTAACCCTGACAGCATCTTGGTCTTCTAGACCATTTATTTAATGAAGAGGAAAGAATTTTCTGTGGTTTAGGCTACCCAGCATGTGGCATTCTGTTACGGCAATCTGAGAAAGCTAATACATCTAAGCTCCAAGAATAAGAAAATAATAGACTTACCCTTCCTTGCTGATCATAGCCTTTCTGTGACTATTTGATCTTCAGTCAATTGATATTTTCCAAAGTATGTATTTAGAGCACAGAAATTATTTTAATTCTACAGGAGGCCTTGACCAACAGATCAGACAGCTGATACCTGTGTTACAACCAAAGTGGTGCTGGGAATACAACTTTTAGGCTTCTAGAAGCAATCACTGAATCCCAGATAGACCCACTGTGGCAAAGTCAAAAGGAGATCGCAGGAGCACCTCTGTCACAACCCAACTGTGTGTCAGATCAGATCTTAGTAAAACAATTGCTTTCTCTTGCCTTCTGATTGAGCCTCATTCGGCACTGTCCTATAAACTAGAGATGTGAGTTCTCCTCTCTCCTCCCTCCCACCCACTCTCTCTCTCCTCTTTCTGTCATCTCATTTATGAAAAAAAATCTATAATTGATGATTTCATTGATTCTTATCTTTCTACTGGCTATGATTAATTTACTAAGAATAATGTTTTTCAGCTAAAAAAACTTTGACACTTAGGGGCACTCGAAGTTTGGTTATAAGGGAAGGTTTCCAAGGGGAGGGGATCCTTGATTTATTTTATTTATTTATTTATTTGTTTGTTTATTTATTTATGACAGCAGAATGCAATACAATTCTTATTACATATATAGAGCACAATTTTTCATATCTCTGATTGTATACAGAATACTCTCACATATTCACACCAATTCATGTCTTCATACATGTACTTTGGATACTAATGTCCATCACATTCCACCATTAATTATCCCATGCACCCTCCCTTCCCCTCCCACTTCTCTGCCCTGCCTATCTAAAGTTAGTCTATTCCTCCCATGCTCCGGCTCCCTATCCCACTATGAATCAGCCTCCTTATAGCAAAGAAAACATTTGGCATTTGGTTTTGGGGGACTGGCTAACTTCACTTAGCATTATCTTCTCTAACTCCATCCATTTACCTGCAAATGCTATGATTTTATTCCTTTTTTATTGATTTTATTATTTTTTAAAATACAATTTTTCATACCTCTGTATATAAAGTATGTTCATGTCAATTTATGCCATTATACATGTACTTATTTTTTTGCATTAAAATTCTTAATACACATGTATACCACAATTTTTGATATCTCTGTTTGTATATAAGGAATGTTGACACCCAATTCAAGTCTTCATACATGTACTTTGTATAATGATGACCATCACATTCTACCATTTTGCTAATCCCCTTCCCCATCCCTTTCCTTCCCAACCCTCTTCCCTATCTAGAATTAATCTAATCCTCCCATGCTCTCCCTTCCTGAAAGAATAGGGAGGAAGATTTTATTCTCTTTTATTGCTGAGTAACATTCCATTGTGTATATATGCCACATTTTTTAATCCATTCATCTATTGAAGGGCATCTAGGATGGTTCCACAATTTAGCTATTGTGAATTGTGTTGCTATAAACATTGATGTGGTTGTGTCCCTGTAGTATGCTGTTTTTAAGTCCTTTGGGTATAGATAGAGGAGAGGGATAGGTGAGTCACATGGTGGTTCCATTCCCAATTTTCCAAGAAAAATCCATACTGCTTTCCATGTTGGCTACACAATTTACAGTCCCACCAGCAGTGTATAAGTGTACCTTTTTCCCCACATCCTCGCCAACACTTATTGTTGTTTGTATGCATAATAGCTGCCATTCTGACTTGAGTGAGATGAAATCTTAGAGTGGTTTTGATTTGCATTTCTCTAATTGCTAGTGATAATGAACATTTTTTCATGTGTTTGTTGATTGTACATCATCTTCTGAGAAGTGTCTCTTCGGGTCCTTGGCCAATTTATTGATTGGGTTATTTGTTTTTTTTGGTGTATAGCTTTTTGAGTTCTTTATATTCCCTTGATTTTGACCATGGCATGTTGAGTTGTTGCAAAGCCTGGCCTTAGATCTCCCTAGAAGGGAACAGCAGACTGGTTCTTGTCAGCAGATAAGAACCAAACCACACCATGGTCACTTTTCATATCAACCCACATCGTCTGAGATACCTCATGAAAAGAACTCAGGAGGATATGGGCAAAGGACAGTATATAGGTAGCAAGCCTCCCAACCCAGCTTAGGACCAATCTTATTCCCAGATCTTTCTCTCACCCCACATTCCATCTGCCAGCAAATCTTGTTAGTTCTACTTAGAAAATCAATTTAGAGGGGCTGGGGTTGTGGCTCAGTGGTAGAGTGCTTGCTTGCCTAGCATGTGTAGGTACTGGGTTTGATTCTTAGCACCACATATAAACCAAAAAAAATATTTTAAAAAAAGAAAATCAATTTAGAATCTTACTGTTTCCTACCATGTCCACTGCTTCCATCCAGGTCTAAACCATCATCATCTAAGTTAAGACGATGGTCTCCAAGCATAGCTCCCAGCCTCACCTTGCCCCCCTGTGGCTAGTTTTCATAACTAACCTGAGTGAATCTCCTACAACTTTAGCCAGATCCCATCCCTTCTCATCTGGCCCAGTCTTTACAGCAGGCCACAAGGCCCCAAGCAGTCTGGCTCCCTGTGACCTCTCCACTCTCCATCTCTACTACTCTTCCTCACTCCTGCTACCCTGGCCTCCTTCCTGTGCCTCAAACACAGGATAGGCTCCATTCAGGCGTTTGCACCTGCTTTCTCTTACTTGGAATGCTTTTCCCCAAATATCCACACGGCTTACTCCCCAATTCCTTTAGGCCTCAGCTCAAATATTACCTTACCAAGGAGGTCTTCTCTGACCACCCACAGAGTAGAGCCAACATTCCCCACCCCATCCTGGGCAGTTCTTATCAATCTTTCTCAGGTTATCTTTCTCCCTGTTACTTACTATAGTTTTTTTCTCCCTCATCCCCTCCTTTCCTTCTTGACTTTCTCTCTGCACTAAAAGAGAAACACAAAAGGAGAGGAATGTTGGTCCAAAATTGTTTCATTAGGAGTAGCAACAATTCTTCTTTTACCAGTGAGAAGTCAGGGTGAGGAACCAACTGTCCCGCACTGCCACTGTCCTCCTCTGGGCTCATAGCTACCATCGCCCTCATTGACAATGGTGGTGGCAGTTAAGATTCCAGAAGTCTGAGCGAGTACCTCTAAAGGCAGAGAAAAGGGTTTAGGGGAGAACCAGGAGGGCCACCTACATGTGGGCCTATACGAGAGGCCATCTGGGTGAGGAAGGCATAAACAGATGGTGCAGTGTCCCTGGCCTCTACCCCTTCCGCCCCCTTTCTGGCTTTACCAGAGCTTCCTCACTAATATACTAACTGAACTGGTACAGAAGTGACAAGGTATTGGTTCTCCAGTCCTCTGATTATTTATGCAGGATCTGGAGCAGAAACACCTTGCCCGTGGACTTCCAACGTCCTAAACAACATCACCATGGTTCCCTGTGTGCTTTGATGTAAAAGGGTGGAACCCACTTCTGCCCGACTCTTCCTCCAGAAAGCCTTCCTTTCTGTTCCTTCCACTCTCTTCTCCAACTTCCACCTTCCTGTTGATTTTCCTTTTGTACAATCCTGGCAGCCATGGGGTCTTTTTCTGCTGCTGTAGATATCAGTGGGTAAGCGCTGGTCTTCCTGGGGAAATTATTCCTACAGCACGAGTAACAGCACACGGAGAACTCTGAGTGAATGCCATGTTACAAGATCCCAAATGCCCTTCCTTAAATGGAAAATCCTGTTCAATAAAAGACAGATGGCAGAAATACTTCAGTGGCCACTGTCCCTCTCAAAGTGCTATAAACTGAGTTTTTCTTCTTTAAGACATGAAAATGAATGTCACAAAATGGTACTCTCTGAGCAGGAACAGTGGTCAATGGACTATATGACAAAGAGGCTCATGGTAAACCTGATATCCATATTATTTATCTCAGTCTTCTTAATGTCATTTCATCATCAGCCAAGAAAGGACCTAGAACTCCTCCTCAACTTTATAAAGCACTTTTAGGTTGCTAAGAGCTCTCTTGTATAGTTTTAGTGCAGCTCCCTGAACAAGTTAATTTTACTCTTTTTATTCCATTATGATACAACAAAGATGATCTTGAATTTTCTTTTATAAAATTCTAAATGAAAGTTCAAAACAGATGCTAAAAACTTAGAGAAATCATTTGTTTTCTTAATGTGTAATCAGTCATGACCTTCTAGCATGTGTTTGTGATAAAGAACACATAGACTATAATACTTAATAAACTTAATTGTTTATTAAGTCACTTAACTTTTCATTATATCCCAACCTTAGTAATGCTCTCCATTGATCTCCCTCAGAAGAAATGATATTTACAATGGAAGACGTTTGCAGGCTATGTGAGTTAGACAGTTGCTTTGCATCCCTTTATACTTCTGTGTACCTGCAGAGTTAGCACCATATGGACACTGCCAAGTTTTAGTTTTTGAGGGTCTTGGTTCTGGAGGCTCTGAAATCCAAGAGCATGGTGCAGGCACCTTCTCAGCTTCTGGTGAGGGAGTTCTTGCTGCATCATAACATAGCAGACAGCATCACATGATGAGCCAGAGCAAGCATGCCCACTCAGATCTCTCTTCCTCTCTTTATAAAGGCATTAGCACATCACAGAAGACCAAAGGACAGAATAATTTCAGGGGAAAGGCCATTGCCCAGGGACCACTGTCTCTACTCCACGCGTTCAGCACAATGTTCCTTGGCTGCTCCAACCCTAACTCAAGCCCAGGTGTAGCTAGGGTCACTGCACAAGCAATAAAGCTTGATGGTGTCCTTGTGGTGCTAATTCTGCAGTCATGCAAAATGTAAGAGCTTCCTCCACCTAGATTTCAGAGATGCATTAAACAGCCATGGTGCCCCAGTAAAGACTTGCTTCATGGACAGAGCCACCAGAGAGTCCCTACCAGGGCAATGCTGAGTAGAACTGTGGGATCAGAGCAGCTGCCGAGAGTCCCCACCAGGGAAATGCTTAATGAAGAGTCAGGAGTGGGACTGCCACCAAGACTCTGGAACTGTAAGAAATAAATCTCTTTATAATGACCCAGTTTGTGTTATTCAGTTATAACAACAGAAAACAGATGAAGACATAATGGAAATGTCCATCCTATAACTTGTTTGATTTCACAGGCTCATGTCTAGAGAATAATTTGCCTTAGGATTAATTGTGCTTTGAGTCTCACCCATTTCTGATTTAGATAAGACTCCGGACTTTAGACTTTTGAGTTGGTGTTGAAATTAGTTAAGACTCTGAGAGCTATTAGGATGGAATGAATGTTTTGTACATGTGAAAAGGACGAGGAATTTGGGGAGCTAAAGGCAAAATGTTATGGTCTAAATGTTATGGTCCCCCAAAACACATGTTTAAAACTTAATCCCTGATGCAAAACACATGTGTTAAAAATTTAATTCCCTAATTCCTAGCACCTTTGGGGAGGCTCCACCCTAATGATTGGATTAATGTGTTGTTAAAGGGTTTTATGCAGGGAGTTTTTCTCCTTCTCTCTACCCTTCAGTGCCTTCCACCGTGTGAGGACACAGTGTTCCTTCCCTTTGGAGTTTGCAGCAATAAGGCTCCATCTTGGGAACAAAGAGCAGCCTTCACTGGAAAACCAAACCTGCTGGGAGCATTGATCTTGAACTTTCCAACCTACAGAACTGAGAGAAAATACATTTCTATTGTTTATAAATTACTCAGTCTCGGGTACTTTGTGAAAGCAACACAAATACACTAAAACAAGAGGTGCTTCACTCCTAAGGAGGCACTCTGGGGTCATGCAAGTAACTATGCCACCAACGTAGAAGCTGGGGTCAGAGGACACCTGGTCAGGGAATGTATACATTGGTGCAGGGAGGAAAAAACAGACTGCTTGAGAGATAGGAGCTCTAGGTTCCAGACTTTGCCATCTCTGTTGGATTTCATTTCATCTAAGATAACACTGATGATATAAAACACCATCACTTTTTGTATTTCTATGAAAAAAATGCTGCTCATTAATCAATGACATAATGGCCTGATGGTATTCCAACAGGATATAAAAATTGGTCCCACTAATCTCACTGCTTTGAATTTTTTTCCCTCTATACCAAGGGATTAGGCAATTTCTTCTGCCGTCAACTTAGTTACTTAACAAGTAATTGATAATCCTTTGCACACATCTCAGTAACAAAACATAAATCTAGCCTCACATACTTGAGGGGTACCTTTTCTTTCTTAAAAGCATCTGGCTTTTATTTTGCAAAACAGAGAAAGCAAAACTGAAACTGCATCATTTCTCCAATGACAAATATTTGCTTCATCAATATCAAATTTATACCTTATACTCTATTTCTTTGGCTCCTGTGTAAACAATAACTTTGTTTCAATGCTAAATCACAGTGTGGCCTTTCGAAATCATCTTAATCAGCAATGAAACTCAACTCATGTATTACCAACAAGGCACCCACCTCTATTGAAAATTTGAAAACATAAAAAGCTAAAACTGTGTACATATATTCACAGAAAATGACAAATCCAGACTAATAGCAATTTATAAGATGCTGCTTGGCCAGCAGCAGTAGCCATAGATTCAGACTGGTAATCAATTCACCAGGCACAGTGGCCTTTATTCTATCATTGCCTTAACTTAGTTCTACAGCAGGAACCAGGTCAGGAAACACAGAATGCATGGTCTTCAGTCTCAGAGGAAGGCCCAGCAACCACCTACAGTGCAGAGTCTTGGCCCCACTCCACCCACAGCGGGATGCACACAGTTGCCAGTGAGGATGGGTGCAGTTCACCCAGACCTGAAGTCACTGTTTTGGTTTCCAACTGGACTGTACATTGCTCCAAATATGCAGGCACAAGGTCACATGACAATTCATGGCTTTCCCAGTCCCAGGTCAGCCCTAGGAATCAACAGTTTCACAATAATCAAGACAAATAATCCACCACAGGTACAGAGCAATCCAACGACTTATGTTTGAACAAGGATAAGATGGTGTGAGAAGGTAAGTCTGAAGTTGTCTTCCTAGACAGGCCAATGGGAGAGGGTTCTACGCCTAACTCTCTAATATTTTGGGGTATAAAACACATTCTGATCCCAGTTTCATTAAAATAAGAGAGGTAAAAGACATGCTCAGAAAAACTACAATTTTGCTGTTACAAATCACTGTAACTGCTAACCCTAGTTGCCTCAGAGAAGGATAACAGTCATAAAGAGATATTTAAAGGGACAGTCTCTTTCTTTTGTTCCTTTTTGGGTCTAAATTCTAATCTATGGCTCTAATGTGTATAAGCTGTGTATTAAAATGATAATACAGGGCTGGGGATATAGCTCAGCTGGTAGAGTGCTTGCCTAGCATGTACAGGCCCTAGGTTCAATCCCCAGTACCACAAAAAAAAAAAAAAGATAATGCAATTACTTTCATTCTAAGAAATACATGCTTTGGGGGAGAGTGCCGTGGAAACACTGAGGAGCTCAAGTAGCAAGCCCTCTGGGCTCTCTGTGGCACAGAGGCATGATCTGGGATACAGCATACTGGACTTGAAGGGTTCCACAAGCTTCTAAACTTGCAAGTGATGGAAATCAACAATTTTTTTTGATCCCCTACTATATGCTAGCCCCCTTATATATATTATCTCATTTAATTAGCACAACCACAAGGAAGTATGAGTCCCCCCATTTTACAGATGAGAAAACATTTCTGATCAGTGCTGGAGCTGGGATTAAAGCACAGGCAGTCTGCTTTGAGATTCATGCTATTTACCATGATGTTGGCTCTCTCTCATTTATAGTCTCCCTCCTCACAGTAGAGTCAGTGCCATCAATAAAAGGTTACTTGAGGCCAGTCATAGTGATGTTGGGCTCAGTTATTAATACAAAGGGAATTTTGAAAACAACACTTTTTGTTAGGAAATGTGGGGCCAGGGTCTGTGGGAGACGGATGTGATGTAAAGAGGAAGATGATTCTATAGTGTGACTTCATGAGCTTAAGTAGCCTCCTCAAACAAAAACAGTGTGGGCATACCTTAGTATGTACTGGCTTACAGTGACAATGCCCTATAAGTTGAATTCTATGTTGAATTCTATCCTCCAGTACCTCAGAATGTGATTATATTTGGAGATAAGAGTTCATAAAGAGGAATTCATATTAAATGATATCATTAGTGTAGGCCTAAACCAATATGGCAGTTATCTTTATAAGCAAAGAGTAGGACAGACCACAGAGGGAAGATCATGCAGAGAGATAGGAAGATGACTATCTATAAGCCAAGAAGAGAATTCCTCAGAAGAAACCAGTCCTGCTGATAACCTTGATATTGGGCTTCCAGCCTTCAGAACTATGAGGGAGTAAATTTGTATTATGTAAACCCCCAGCCATTGATGCTTTATGATGGCAGCTCTGACACTAATCCAGAGTACTACTGTATTTACCATTTCCTCTTCCTGGTCACAGAGGAAAACAACATTTCCCTATCTTGTGTATCACAATGAGTTCTGACCAAAAGACTATAAATAAAAGAAACATGCTTTATTCCTGTGATAAGACATTTAAGAGCAGGTACTAATTCTCCACTCTGTCTCTCCCCTGCCAGGACACCACCGAGACTACAAGTTCTAAAGAGTGTAATTACAAGACAGGAGAATTTGTATCAGCCTGGCTTCCTGAGTGACTGTGTGGAGCAGGCACTCTGCTCTGGATAGAAAATGTAAGTGAGAAATAAGCCTTCTTATTTGAGCTATTAAAGTTTCAGTTTGACTTATAACTATGGTACAGTCACTTCTCTCACACAAAATCTACCTCATAAAAGCTAGGGCACCAGAAACAACCCTGAAGTTCCTATGATATTAGGTTGTTTGGGGAGGTAAAGAAAAAAAAATTTATCTGTTCAGCCTCTAATTGAAAATATTTGAAGAGACTTTGGTCATCAACAAGTCATCTCTAGTTTACAGATAATATACCTAAGACCACTTCAGGTTAAAAGATTTACCAAAGTCCAAAAAAACAGGTCAGTGGATGAACTAGACTAAAAATTAGAAAAAAAAAATTTTCTTTGGAAAAACAAGTTGGAAGTATGTAGTAAAAACTATGTATGTAATAGTAACTCTGCTTTTTCACATAGCAATGCCATCCCTAGAAATTGACCTACCAGATATATCTGAACAGGTGTACAGAAATATACAAATTTGTAGAAGTATCCATATATAAATATATAAAGACTGACTATGCTAGTAATATACATGATTGTGAACATTTGGAAATAATCCAAAGGCCCACTCACAGGGAATTGCTTAAGTAAATCATGGTTTATCCCTCTGCACTGAAGTCAATATAGTTAAAAAAAAGAAAGAGGTCAGTCTCTTTGTTGACCAGAAAACGCCTAAATCATATTGATAAAAATAAGGAAATATAAGTTGAAAAAGAAAAGGAAATTACCTCTCACAAAATAGTTTTCATTTAAATGCACTTAGGTGAATAAGGTATCTGACACCCAGTAGGCAATTTTTGTCCCCCTTATTCCCTCTTTCATACTGCTTAGATCTTTGAAAATAAACCCAGCTAGCTGGCCGAGCTCTGCCATCTACTAGCTATATGATCTCAATCAAGAAGCTTCAGTTCCCTCATCTGTAAATTGAAAGAAACAGTCACAGCACTTCCTTCAGAAGGTGCTGATAGGATTACAAGAGACTGTGTACATAAAGTGCTTAGTACAATCCCTAGCACACAGCAAGTGCTTAACATTCAGCATGATGCTGAGATTCATCTCTGAAAACTCGAAGAAATAATATTGTTTGTGGCTTGTGTTGTATTTACTTGTGTTCTTTTATTTTTAAAAAATTATACCTAGTTTACAAAAAGCATCCTGCTTATTTTCTCTTCTAAAATTAAAAGTTGCATTTTTTTTTCTTAAGCAGTGCTTACCCCAAAATGTTTTGGCCATATAGGACATTCCAATATATAATGTAGCTTCTAAAGACAATTTCATGATTTCATTACCAAACTGATAAAATACTTTTCTGATAGTTAAAATTAACTGAGTCATTCCACAGTAAATAAATTTTTGTCAGATATAAATGAAGGGGCTTCCATAAGATATGCAGCACACTGGGCCCTCTTCTAGTAAGTGGTCAGTTGGGGGCTTCTCTACTCATGCCTTTAGGAGGGTGATTAGGGCTAGGGTCTTACAAATACATGGAACAGATCTCATCCTTCCAGGGTTATGCAACCAAACTCTAGCTCAACCAGGACTTTCTAAGTAGGCCCTTTCCAATGCATTCTAAGTATTAACTAAACAAGTCAGGCTTATTTTCACAAACTATAAGCCTGAAAAATATCTGTATCTCTATAAACAGATTAGAATTAAAATTCAGTTCATCCACAGTCCTGATGAACGCTCTTTAGAACTCAGTACAATCTATGGCAAGATCCAAAGAACTAGTGGGTTACTAGTAAGCTAGTTATCTAAAGTTGGCAGATTCTTATCAGGTCCACTGGACCACAGAACTGAAGGCTCCCTTTGAGTCCTTTTGACAGCTGTGATCAAAAAACAGGGTGTGTATGAAATATTACTCAGCATTAAAAGAGAATAAAATTATGGCATTTGCAGGTAAATGGGTGGAGTTGGAGAATATCATGCTAAGTGAAGTAAGCCAATCCCAAAAAACCAAGGCCAAAGGATCTCTCTGATAAGTTGATACTGATCCATAATGGGGGGGGGGGGGGATGGGGAAAATAGAGGACCTGTGACTGGGCAAAGGGGAGGGAGTAGAGGGAGCAGAGGAAAGGGGACATGTGGGCAGGAAAGATGGTGAAATGAGATGGACATCATTACCCTAGATACATGTATGACTGCACACATGGTGCAATGCTACTTCCTGTACAACCAGAGAAATGAAAAGTTGCACTGCAATTGTGTACAATGAATCAAAATTCATTCTGCTGTCATATATACCTAATTCGAATAAATAAATTAAAAAAAAAAAAAAAAACAGGGTGTGTGGCTTGCTGGTTTCACGGTACAGCAAAGGCTAGAACCCAGCTCCTGCTTCCCATTCCCAGCAATTCCCACTCCTGGTGAATTATCATTCTTCCTTTTCTGCTTCTTGGAAAACCAAGCCTCTGCAAAGTTAAAATAGCTCATTCAAGGTCAGAAGGGCAGTCAGGCAAGAACTGGCAATGTGAAACCAGCGATTATAAATCCTAGAGGGCGGGTTTTTCTGGCCCTCACCTACCCCAGAAGCCTTGTGCAAATGTTTTTGTTGATTGTCTCCCAACACACAGTTCAAAGGAAGACTCTCTTCTAAGTTAGCACTGCACGTTTAAACTTCAGGTTCAGAGTCCTTAACCCTCAACAAGCACGCCCCCCAGTCTCCTGACCTTGTGGCTAGGCGAAGGTTACTGGGACAGATATCCAACCCTCAACTACAGTGGTCTTAGGGGTGCTATCAAATCGCAGTTCACCCATCAGTGGTGTTTTCCTGAGGCTAGCAACCTGGAGACAGTAAACTAGTGTCAAGATTATGCCAGAAGCAGAATAGGTGGGCATGCTAATCTTGAGGGTACAGGGACTTTGGAAAGATTGATGCAAGCCTCACCTCCCATAACACCAGAGTGACGGAAGTTACAAGATTCTGGTAACTAAATGCACTTCAGGTGACACCCCTAGTAGAATGCCCTCAAGTTCACAGTGCCAGAGCAGACGTTGGAAACAGACACTTTCCCGAGATTCCACACGAAAGACTTTTCTTTACATACATGTTCCTTCTCTCCCAAGCCCCCTGCTTGCTTCCCCCTCCACACATCCACTGGCGTTGGGGCAGGAGGTGGCGCTTGGTCTATCCGCCCAGCAAACGCCTTCTGGGGAACTGAGTGTGAAGGCGGGAGTGGGTCCTCGGATTGTGGTGTTGGAAGCACCGCTCAGCTCCGGAGCGAAGGCACGCTCTAGCATCCACATCCACACTCAGGCTAGGGCTACAGTGCGTCGCTCCCCGGAAAGGGAGGCAGCTATGCAGCCATTGGAAACACTTGGGCATAGCAGGGGCCAGGGCACAGGGACCGCGCAGTGAGAGCTTGGGAAACGCGGGACGCAACAGGAGGCAGTGGAGCGGAGCCAATGCAGACGCAGCCGAGACAGCGAGGCTCGGGGATCACTGCAAGGCGCTGGGTAGATACGAACAGCAGTTGTTTGTGGGAGATTATTATTACTGGGAATTACAAATGAGATGGGTACACCAGAGTTTCCAAGTGCTTCCCACCTGGGAAAGAAAAAGAGCCGGGCACCAGAATAAGCAGAAACTGGGGGCGCGGGGTGGAGCGCGCGGCAGCGAGGTGCTTGAAGGCAGGCTGGGTGCTCCGCTCCCGGTTTGTGCATGCTCACCCTGAGCGTCTTAGCCGGGCTCCTCCTGGTTCCCAGGTACCCATTTGCCAGGGTCTGCCCTGGACCCCATGCTGGGGGCTCACCTGGCGTGTGCTTGGCTGGTAGCGCTGCGGGTCCATGCCGGTGGCTAGAGGCTGCTGGAGTATGGCAGGTGCGGATCCCTGTGCAGCAGCCCTGCACTGAGGCGCGCCCCGCACCCTGCACCCTGGGGCCTCAGGGCCCACGTGAAGGGTTTGGTCCTTGGTCCTCCGGAGGGACTCTGGCTGCGAGCCTGAGCCTCTACACGCCTTCACTCCCCAGAACCTCCCGAGGCCAGCGGGTGCCTGGGTCCTAGCGCCCCTCCCAGGATGTGGAGCCCCAACTTTGAGTCCACCAAGCGTCCGCCCTAGTTGCTCTTCTCTGGGAACGCCTCCCTGTCCCCTGGAGGGAAGTCAGTCTCAGTGGCGCTGCTGAACCTGGCATCTTTCTTGGGACTTGGGATTGGGGTTCCATGTATCCCCTTAACTATGCCCAGGGTTCCCCACTCTCCTCTCATTGGGCCTCTACACCCAAAAAAAAGTTCAAACAGATTTACCTGCATCTCTTAGTTCAAATTTGTATGCATTACTTCAAGGAGGTTTTTAAAGTGAGCAATATTGGAGAGAGATATAGAAAGAGATATATAGATATATACACATACATATGTATCATATATATATATATATATCATATATAAACACACATAAAATAGCAAATAAAGATCATTCTTCCTCAAAGTGAAAGACCTGTATTGAAATAAATATGTAAAGAACGTACTATGGTATGTGTTAGGAAATGGCGATTATCCCTCAGTCTTAATTTCTCAGACAATTTGCAAACATGAGTCACACATGATCAAGCAAAGGTGCAGCTCTCCCCCCACCCCTGAGCTTTCCCCTCACCCCCCACCAATCTGTTTAGGGAGCTGGAGTCATTAGAGGTCTAAAAGGAACTATGAATCTTTCCCATACTTTCAAAAAGCAACAAATTATCCTTAATTAAATGCCTCACTTATAAATAGACCTGGCATCTTGCTTCCAGTTTATCCCATGAGTGCCCATACCTGGCTCCTCTAGGGTGGAGGGATTTCTAACAAAGACCTAGAGAGAATTGAGAAGGGCTTTTCCTTTCTCAGCTACCCACAGAGTTGAGTCAGTCCAGCCAAAACCAAGACCAAACAATCTGTTCCCGCTGACTTTCTCATCCAGAGAAGCTGAAGAGATTTCTAATGGCAGAAAACAAGTCATTTTTAGAAATAAAACCTAGTTCATAAGGACATAGAGAGAAAGAAGAAAAATTATTTTGGTGTCAGCCATTAATCTATAAAGTCCTACCATAACACGTGACAGCAGTATTAATATAGACTTTAAGGTCTTTTTTTAGAAATGCAATGGTATTTTTCCACAAAATCATTCTTTCTTGTGTGAACAGATACTAGGATGGCCCCCAACTGTCCTCACCCCCTGTGTTCATGCCCTGGGTCATCCCCTTGGGTATGGGGTGAACCTGTGACTTGCTGCCCACCAATGGAATAAGTCAATGGAATATAGGTAACCATGATGTCACCACATGGATTAGATTCTATAGTCTTGCTAGGATTTGACTCTTTCTCTGGCACACTTTGATAAAGCAGGCAGTCATGGTAGGGAGTCCCATATGGCAAGGAAATGGCCAAGAGTCTGTAAGAAAGTTGAGCCCTCAGATCAACCAATTGAATGGGGCTGATCCTGCTAACAAGCAAGAGTGCCTGAAAGCGAGTCATTCCCCAGCCCCAGCCTTGAGATGAGGTTGCAGTCCCAGCTGACCCATTGAGTGCAGCTTTCAAAAGAGGTCCTAAAACAGAATGCCAAAAGCCATGCCCAGACTTCTGACCTAATGAAATTGGTAAGAGATGTGCTGTTTTAAATCACTAAATGTGTGTGTGTGTGTGTGTGTGTGTGTGTGTTATCATCTAGCAATAGAAAACTAATACACTTCTACTTTCCAGAGATAAAAAAGTGTAGCAGTAGGGGGCTAGGTCAAAAAACCAAGGTCATTTAAATTAGCATCATGTCAATCATTATTTCATACTCATAGCCTTAGGCCGGTACAGACAGGGAAAAGCAGGATGGCAAAGACACTGGAAGCCTAAATGATCAAGTTCAGGATGAGATTTGGTGGGACATAAAGCGAAAGAAAAGCTTCAAATGTGAGACAAAAATAACCCAGTAGGTGAATGGACAGTTTGAAAAACTCAGGGTAAATTGACCAAAGCAAAAAATAAAAATTCTGAAAGAAGAGTAAATAAATTAAAAGGAGAACAGGATAAAGGAAAACAACAATGAAGAGATGATGAGAAGGGATAAGGTATCAATTCCTTGGAATCCCTCTTATATTTATTTTATTTTTTTAATGTGGTGCTGAGGATCAAACCCAGTGCCTCATAGGTGGTAGGCAAGCATTCTACCACTTGAGCCACGACCCCCAACCCCTCTTCTAATGTTCTATAAAAGAAAAACAAAAGCCATATTATTCACTCCTCTGAGTGTGGGGATTTTCCAAAAGAGCCCTCAAGAGCTAGGAGGATGTCTGTGCACAGTAGGTACCTGTGGCAATCAGCAAATGGTCTATTGTTTCAGACATATTGCATAAAGAAATGTGTCTCAACACACTTAGCCCCAGTTCTGAAGGTTTGCATGAATTGTTAGGTTTTAAGTTACCTAACATTTAAAAGTTTTGTATTCCATCCATGCTATAATGCAACAAAATAGAGACCAACACTTAACCCACTGGGTATTTATTATCTACTATGCACCTTAAAGGGGATGATGGAGTGGTGTGTGATTTTAAAAGAAGAAAAGAGAAGAAGGAAGAGATGAAAAGAAAGAAAAGGAAGAAGGTAAGGGAAGGGACAGAAGGAAGAAAGAGAAGGAAAGGGATTTGAAGCAAAGGGAAGAAAGAAGGAAAATTAAAAAAGAAACCAAAACACAGAGTTCTGGCTAGCTGAGATAGGACAGGGGAATCTAAAATTGCATAATGAAGCCTTTCTACCACACTTCCCATTAGACATGGATGTATCTAAGTGTGAGTCCTACCAATAGCTCATCGCCCAAGCTTCCTATCTGATTCCAACTACTAACCACTCCAAAGTCAAACCACAGCTATCTGGTCTTCCTCCTTCTATCTTGCTCTCTGTACCAACCAGTCAGCACTTCCATGATAGTATCACTGGTCTATTGCCCTTCCTTTGCACCCCTAACACCAGGAATGAAACAACGCCCCAACCCCTGTCATCTCTCTCTAAACCAAGCTAAGTACGTAGGCAATAGCTAACATAGCATGATTCAACACAGATGCAGCAGACAATCCACGTCTCCTCTGCTCAAACCCAGAAATATCTTCCCCTCTCAGATTTGAAAGGGCTCAAAATTTCCTTTATGTGTTTTCTTTTTTCTTTTCTTTTTCCTAATTGGTTCAGCTTGCTTTATCCTAAATATTGTAAATATTTTTATTTATGGTAACTTTGTGTGCCTTTAAAGTCTCCATGAGACCATTTATCAGATCCCTGCTTCCCCTGCTGCTTTCTTAAGGAAAGTAGGCATTGCTGGGGAAGCTTTGCTAATGGCTCTCTGTGTATCTACTGCTTGGAATATGCATAGGAATAAGGTGACTTCTGCTTCTCTGTTGGTTTGTTGGCTTTCTGGTGATTCCAGATGTACAGTCTCATCTCCTATTGCAGGTCTACAACTACTCAAAATGCAGAGATTGGGAAGGGAAAAAAAAAAGTGGTTTCTTCCCCAGAAAACAAATAGAAACCAAACCACTCAAGTGTACAAGTTCAACATTACCTATTGATAACACAATTCTTGTTCCATTAAGAAGGTTAAAAAATGGGATGTACCATTTAGGTTCCTTTGAACACGTCATTGGGCATTCTTCCCCAGAGATTGAAGATGTTGATGGTGTTAATAAGTTGATATTTACCACAGTGTGAAAGACCAGTGCTGTTGAGTGCTAATGTTATTTGACAGTTTCTGGAAAAACTAAGTGCATGGTTTACCTTCCATAGATTATCAATGTCACTGGTAACACATACATTAAACTCCCCCCTTGTAATTCATTCATCCAGCAGGCAGAGTATCACCCCATCATTAACATCCCTACCCCCAAACCAAAGAACTACACAAATGGTAACAGGAACAGACTACGAGAAGCCACATGGTGTCACCTGTGGTCTCCCTCACTCTAAATCTGTGAATAAATTTGGGATCCTAGCCCCAATGGGTATTAATAATACTCATATCTTAGAATCAACCAAAGATACTCTGAGGAAACCAAAAATGACTTCCATAGAACTCTGGACCAGACATTTTCCAACTGGATCCTTGCCCTCAGGATGACTCAAGTGAAAAAGAGAAAAACTGAAAGTTCATAGTATACCTGCACTTGTCGCAGACATGAGCATTGGCTCTGTGGCTTAGAGTTACAAATTTGCAAAAGTTATGTATACTGGTTAGTTCAACATTATCACTAAAATATCTCTCATTATTTATATCAGCAGGAGCACTAAGGGTGACAGTCTTGTGCTTATATTCTGAGGAGAAGCCACAGTGTCAAGTAGCTGCCATTTCAGTCCCTCTCATTCTTCATTGATACTTATACTATTACTTTAATTTGGATGTCCCCACAAAGGTCCACGTGTTAAAGGCTTGATCCCCAGTGCAGCACTACTAAGAGGTGGTGGAACCTTTAGGATATGGGGCCGAGGTCTTTAGGTCATTGGGGGCATACCCTGGAAAGGGATAGAAGTACCATGATCCCTTCCTCTTTTTCTCCTTTGCTTCCTGGCCATCAAGATGAGCAGATGTCCTCTGCCATAGGCTTCTGCCATAACGTGCTGCCTTGCCACAGGCCCAACATGAAATACCAATTGAACCAATAGAACCTCCAAAACTGGGAGCCAAAATAAACCTTTACTCTTTAGAAGTTAATCAACCAAAGTATTTTTTCATAGTGATGAAAAGCATACAAAAGTCTCTCCCTACCTACCCCCCACATGTGTGTATATACATATATATGTACATTATATATATACAGTATATATTTGTTATAAAGGTATTTCCCAGAGAGGCAAATTTGTTCAATTATGATTTCATTCATTTGCTCGGCAAATTTTCTTCTTTTGCAATGCTGGGGGATTGATCCCAGGCCTTGCTCATGCTAGGCAAAAGCTCTACCACTGAACTACATTCCCCGCCCTCAACAAATAGTTTTGAGCAACTACTATGTGCCAGAAATCATTTTAGGTGCTGGGGACAGATCATAAACAAAATAAATCTATTCTTGCTGTTACAGTGATACTTACATTCTACAAAGGGAACAAAGACAATTTACAGAACAAGAAGAAAGAAAAAGATAATTGTGACCTGATCTGAAGATAATAAAATAAATTACTATAATAGAAAGAAACTAAGAGGGAGGCCTCTGTAGTTTGGGAGGTCAGAGAAGGCTTCTCTCTGTAGGGATCTTTGAATTGGCAAATGCATTATCCAAAGTGGCTGGGAATGCAAAGATCTTGGGGAAGAGGATCCCAGAGGAGGAAAGAGCAAATACAAGATCCTTAAGGTAGGAGGAACCTGCTCTCCGAGTTCCAGGAAGTGACAGGACGCCAGTGTGGCTGCAGTGCAACAGGTGGCCTTGGAAGGATTGTAAGCAGAAAAGAAACATGATACCATTTGCTTTTTGAAAAGATCACTCTGGCCACTGGATAGAGAATCAATTTTAGGGGATCACAGCTAGAGGCTGGTAGAGTACTAGGAGGCTGTTGCTATAATCCAAATGAGAGATGGTGGTGACTAGGGAGAAAGCAACAGAGACTGACAGAAACAGGCAGGTTTGGGATGCATGCATTTTTTAAAATATATTTTTTTATTAGTTGTTGATAATCTGTTATTTTATTTATGAATTTACATGTTGTGCTGAGAATTGAACCCATGGCCTCACTCACGCTAGGCAAGCGCTCCACCACTGAGCCACAACCCCAGCCCCGGGATGCATTTTGAGTGCAGTAATTTGACAGGATTTGTGATGAATTGGATATGGGGAGTAGAAGGAGAGGTAAGAAAGAAAATAACCTGTAGGCTTTGGGCCTGAGCAGTTGGGTGTTTACATTCCAGTGAAGGGCATGTGCCTAGCAAGGGCAAGGCCCTGGGATCAATTCCCAGCATCGCAAAAGAGAAAAATTTGCTGAGCAAATGAATGAATTCATAATTGAACAAATTTGCCTCTGTGGGAAATACCTTTCTAACAAATATTTACCATATATACAAAATACATATATAGGTATACACACACATACACACACAAGGGGGTAGGGAGGGAGAGTTTTGTTAGCTTTTCATCACTATGAAAAAATACTTCAAATTTCATTCACTGAGGTGGAGAAGGGCCAAAGAGGAGCAGGAAAGACTGCACAGTAAACCAAGAAGTCAACTTTGGCCTTTTCAGTGTGACCTCTATTAGACACACCAGGGAAGGTATTAAGGAGGCAGTTGGATCTATGTGCCGGGAGCTCAGTAGAAAGGTCTGCGCTGAAGCCACGAATTTGGGAGTCATCCATGTATGGGAGCTGTGGGAGGTGGGACTTGGGAGGTGACCTACAGGGGTCATGTCACCATAAAGTAGAAGAGTGTGGAAATCCACACTCTGAGCTACCAACACTTTAAGGGTGAGCAGAGGAGGAGATGTTAGCAGACACTAAGAAACTAGGACTGTGAGATGAGGCCAACCTGATCAGAGATTAGAACTGTTTAAATGACTTTTTTACCAACAGAAAGAGCTAGAAAATGGGGAGCTGCTGAAAGACTTTATATAAGAAAGATATGGGGATGTGTGCCTTATAACTATAAAACCACACCCGTAAACCTGTTGTATGAGAGAAGCATGGAGTAGCATTGGTGTCAATGGGGACAGAGAGATCATTAATAATAATCCAGAAAGAGCTGGTGAGAGCAGTGGCTTTAGGAATGGACAAGAAGGAAAGAAATATATAGGAAAGAAATCCAGGGAATTGGGAACCTGTGAGTTATGTGTAGGTGACTCTGTGATGCTGGTACCTCCCACAGGATCAGGTTGAGCAAAACCAAACCCTGAGGCAGAAAAGTTTTGAGCATGTTGGATTTGAGATACCCAGTTTCACCCAGGAAAGATGTCTCGTAGATAAGAGGAAACAGGCCTGCAGGTGAAGGGAAAAGCCTGAGTTAGCCAAAAAGGCCAGCAGCGTCAATATATAGGTCAGAGTGGAAGCTCTGAGCAGGAGACCTAGGGGTCCAGCCTCAAAAATGACTACCAACTTTCCAGGATGAACAGAATAAAAGGATGGGACAAGTCAGATTTGAGCAGCTAGCAGGAAGGTACAAGAATCAGCTCATAGGCTAGTGGTTGGTCCCAACATAACTTCTTCCAAGCCAAGGACTATGTATGCTAATAGTAAAAAAAAAAAAAAAAAAAAAAAAAAAAAAAAAAAAAAGTCACCAAAATGCTAAATTCCCTTAAGATTATAAATGTGGAGAGTTCAATCCTATCCAAAATAATGTTCTTACACAAAATGAAACACACACATCCAACACACACATACATACACTTAAGCAACACTTTCTAGATCTAGAAGGGGAATTTCACTCTGTTAAAAATTGAGATGTATTGGGTGCAGGGGAGAAGATTTTAAAATACCTACATTTTCCAAACTTATCTAAGAATTAAAATGCATTTTCACCAAATTCTCACAACTACCAGTAGGCTTTTCAGAGAGGGTAATAAAGGCAAATTGGGAAATTTTGGGTGCTTGGATTTTGACCTGCACTATATATATATATATATATATTTTTTTATTTTTCCTGCTCTGCTTTTCGTCCTCAAATTGTTTTTTTTTCCTGCCATTACTATTCATTATCCCCAAATACACAAATATCTCATTTAACAAAACCATCTGAGAAAGAAGCAATTTTATAACAAAATTACCCGTGTTTTAAAACTAGCCAACCACCCTTATAAATCAGATGAACCAGTGTTGATATGGACTGTGCAGGCCTGTACCAACAGTTCTGAGACTTTATATCCTAACTTCAGTTGCTAGAAGTTAAAAATTAAACCAACAAATAAACACAAACAACCCTCTTCACATACTTTTTATTTGTTTGCAAAGAACTGGAAGTAAATATTACTGATTCTCCAAATCAAAATCTGTAGTTCATGAGGTTTGTCTATAGGGTTCTCAGCCTCCCTTCCTGTATCTGTATTTTTTGCTCTTTCTAATCCAGATATCTGCTTTGTACCCTCCTGACCTCTTGTACCCTTCTCTACCAAGAACTGATGTTATGGTTTAGATATCCCACTGGGTCCCCAGTGTGGTGATGTAAGAGGTGCTAGGACCTCAAAGAGGTAGGGCTTAGAGGGTGTTTGGTTAGGGCATTAAGGGCATTGACCTCAAAGGCACTAATATAGTTCTCGTGGGACCCTGATTAGTTCTTAAGAGAGGGTTGTAATAAAACAAGCTTGGCCATTCTCCAGCCTCCTTGGCTTCCCTTCTCACTACGTGATTTTTCCCAGGCACGCATGCTCCCACCATGATGCCATCTGCCATGGGGCCTTCACCAGACCTAGCACCATGCTGCATAGACTTTCAGCCTCCAAAACAGTGAGGTAAATAAGCCTATTTTATTTATAAGTTCTCAGTTTTAGGTATTTAATTATAGTAACAGAAAACAGGCTAATAAAACTAGGGAGGAAGGACTGTATTCTCTTCGTATGTTTACAGAGTAGCTGATTAAATGGAATCTACATATATTCATTGGTTGGTTCAGGCATTTTGGTGTAAGTGCATCTACATTAAAGTGCTACTTCAGTAAGGAATTTGCATCACAAGCCATTTACTTAGTGAAGTATTTTGTGGGTAGAAGTGGTAGAGAGATGAGTAGGTTGTGGCGATGAAGAGGTACAATGGATGACAGAGATAAGTAAACAGGAATGGATAAGGAAATGGGAAAGTCCTTCAGTATTCAACTTACCTGCTCTGACACCACACCTCTATGCCTGCCCCACAGCCTACATTTCCCCTAGCCAGCACTAATATTGCAATTTCCTAATGTCATATCTCTTCCTACTACTTGACTAAGCACCTTGAGGGCCGAAGCTATACCTGTCTTAATTTGGGATTCCCAGACACAAAATAAGTTCGTGTTCTCTCTCTCTCTCTCTCTCTCTCTCTCTCTCTCTCTCTCTCTCTCTCTCTCTCTATATATATATATATATATATATATAGCACTTTGGTGTAAGTGCATCTACATTAAAGTGCTACTTCTATATGCTATATAGATATATCTATAGATATAGATACACACATTTTTGGGGGGAGTACCAAGGATTGAATCTAGGGGTGCTTAACCACCTAGTCACATCCCAGCCCTTTTTTTATATTTTATTTAGAGACAGGTTCTGAGTTGCTAAGTGCTAATCTACTGAGGCTGGCTTTGAACTCAAGATCATCCTGCCTCAGCCCCCCAAGTTGCTGGGATTACAGGCGTGTGCCACCACGCCTGGCTCAATACATTTTTACTAAATGAATAAATGAATGAACTATTGAGGTTAAGATGCAGAGATTATAATGTTGCTCTTTTAAATGACTAAAAAAGATTGAGAAAAGGACAATTTTTTATCTTTCCACCATCATTAAATGGTCTAAAATTTACTAGAGGCCAAATTGTATTGTTATATTACATGCTTGTATACAAATATATAACAACAAATCCCATCATATGTACAACTATAATGCACCAATAAAAAATGTGGAAAAAATAAAAGTTACTAGAAGCAGAAAAGCAAACACTGTCACCATCTGCTTCTCCTGGGTCCAAGAATGTTAGTCCCTGACCTTAATTTTGTTAAATGCACATTTGTGTTGCTGGGTACTCTTGGTGTTTCATTAATGGAGTGTTCAGAACAATGTTTATTAAGCATCTACTAAGCTCCAGGCACAGTGCTAGACACTGAAAATATAACAACAGCCAACCTGGCCCAGTCCCTTGTACACCAACCTTACCATTTGATTGAGTTACTACTTAGTGAAATGTCTCAATCAGATACTCCTTCACCATCCAACCATTTTTCTATCCAACCAATTTGTTCCCTGTGTTTCTTATTTTATATAAATGTCTGAGAACAAAATGGATATATGGAACATATTTGTCAAATGAAGGCATACTGTAGCTTGGATTCTTTGAAATAATAAGAACATTAAAACTAGAGCTGGATACAGTGGCTCACACCTGTAGTCCCAGTGACTCAGGAGGCTGAGGCAGGAGGATTGTAAGTTCAAAGCCAGCCTCTGCAAAAGCAAGGGGCTAAGCTACTCAATGAGACCCCATTTCTAAATAAAATACAAAATGGGAGCTGGGGATGTGGATCAATGGTCAAGTGCCCTTGAATTCAATCCCCAGTACCCACCTCCCCCCCCTCTCTCTTTCACACACACACACACACACACACACACACACACACACACAAGAATATTAACACTAGAGAGGGTTATGCTGGGAAATTTGAGAGAGGTGGGTTCCTGGTCTACATCTACATTTCTATTTTTTTATTTTCAGACATGTCTCACTAAATTGCTGAGGCTGGCCTTGAACTTGCAATCTTCCTGCCTCAGACTCCTGAGCAGCTGGGATTACAAGTACGAGCTAGCCTAACCAGCTCGTGCTGGGATTTTTTATTCAACGCCTGATTGTTCCTCCCAATTGGCTCTCTGTCCTTCCTTCCCCCACCCTGCATCCTAGAAGCCGACCTGTAGGGTGGATCAATGGGCCCCTGCCCTCTCACTTCCAGGCAGGTTCAGACAACTGGTAGCAATCAGCACAGGATTGGAAGCATGGGAAGTAGCTGTGTCCCTCCATGACAGCCCAGACCTCCTTCCCTGATCCAATATCTGCTTCTTCCTGTGTCACACTACTACCTGCCTAGGGGTAGGAGCCGTTTCCTGGCTTTCACTAGCCCACAGGCACTATGCCATCCCTTGACTCTGTTCACACCTGTGTAAATAAGCATTCAGCCTTTTTCTGAGTGGACTGTGATTCAAAACCCATGTCCTTCAACCTCCAGATGTGGAAATATAAATTCCTGAGAAAAGGCTCTACTTTCAATCTGTGACCTTTAAAACCATTTGGAGCCATATTGTGATATTACTAGTACTACATAGAGGGATATTTTTGTAAACAACGTATCGTAGGTTAGACAAAATTTTGCCAAGTCTAAGGTCAAGTCTGAGATGCCAACTGAAACAAATGTCCAAGGAACCATGTGACAAATACTTGGCATGTCAAATTCTAAGTAGTCACAGCAGGGGGAATCGTGTTCAAGCTTTCCTGTGAGGCTGGCATCTACCTATGCCAGCTCTTTCACCAAGTTATATTCCTAACCCCAACAAAGCGCCATTTACAACTGATCTCAAGTTACCCACCTATTTTGTTCAGAGATTTTCCTCCGCCTAAGAGAGCTAGTCCCACTCATATTTCTGTACATCCAGTCCTTTCCCACCCTACATGGCCAATGCAAACAGCTCCTTCTCCATAAATAGTCAAACTTTCTCTGGTCAACCCAACCATTAAACAGATTGTTTTCCTCTTGACCCATGGATCACTGTGTTTGCATGTTCAGATATCACTACCCATTTGGGTCAGAATTATTTATGGTTAGGTATTTTTTTCTTACTCTTTGGGTTCGAAGGATCCTGAGGGCAGGACAGTGTCTTATGTGTTTTTGTGTCCCTGGCTGACTGATTGCAGGACTTCACAAGTTGAACTTTCTAACTAAATGTTTATTGACTGATAAAATAAATGAATGGCCAAATCAGCAACTGAAATCATTTTTGCTTGGGATGGTGATGTAATTTCTTCTGAGTCTCAGAAGACCAAACCATATTTCACACATTCATCCAGAAATAGAAAACTCACAAAAGCAAATGGCACTATATTTAAGGAGAAATATTTTCAGATTGTTTCCATATGTGTTTCTATATATAATGGCTTATGTAATATTTTAAATCAAATTCAACACCACGTGGCCACATATCTTCTGGAAGCCTATAACAATGATTTAGGTCAGAGCTTAAAAACAATAATAAAAAATTTCTTAAAGGAGATTTGTTCATTTATCCTCCAGTTCTGTTAATTCTCTAGAAGTTTCCTTTCCAGGCTTGGCTCTGACATCGCTGGCTATCTGTGACCTTCTCTGACTTCCCCAGACAGAACTGGGGAATAAAACTCCCGAGTTTTCATTGCCCTTTGTACAGGCCTTTGGTGTGGCTTTTATCCCACTGCCCTGTGGACATTTGTATGTCCATCTCCCAGTGAGACTGTGTGCTCCTAAGAGCAGGGAGCAAGTCTTCTTCACCTCAGCTTCTCCAACACCTCTCATAGCACTCAGCACAGAAAAAGCACTCAATGAATGTGGTTGTAATTGAACTAGTCAAATGCCAGTTTTGCTCCCAAAACCTAACCCATACCTTCTTAGGTTTAAATCCTATGACATTTCTGAACTGGGTGTGATTGAGGAAAACACACACACACACACACACACACACAGCCGCTCTTAGGAAATGGTATCCACATTTCTTATCTATAGACACCGACTTGACCAGATCCCATTTAAGTATCATGAATCACTCCACATCAATTCTTTTTGCTCCAGGTGTAGGGTTGCACTTCAGCAACCTGACTTCCCCAGGAAGTTTACAACTCAGGAGCATGTTCTCTTAGAGCTAAAATAGGTAACATGAGATAGGGCTAAATTTCAAGTCATGGAATAGAGGAGGAAAGAAAATTAAATGGTTTGAGCCTTGACCCTGTGCTCAGCCCTCTGTGTACCATGACACTTTAAGCCCTCACGAAATCTGCAGGATCATACATTTGTAAAACCCCATGTTGCAGCAGGACATCTCCGGGGGGTTGATAGGACATTCTTAGACACACCACTACTGGAAAAGCTCTGTTGCAATGAGTTTCAGGATGGGGACAAGAGTCCAGTTCTGCACAGCCACGGGGCCACTGTGTTTTCATCAGCTTATATGCTGCTGTGACTAAAAGACCAAACAAGAACAATTTTAATGGAGGAAAAGTTTATTTGGGGCTCATGGTTTCAGAGGTTTCAGTCCATAAACAGCCAGCTTCATTTTTCAGGATACGTGGTGAGGTTGAACATCATGGCAGGAGTGTGGTGGAGGGAAGCAGCACATGTGATGATCAGAAAATAGAGTGGGAGGCTGTACTCCCCAGCTACAAATATATAACCCAAAGTCATGCCCCAGGGACCCACCTCCTCCAGCCACACCTTACCCTCCTTCAGCTACCACACAGTTAATCCCATCAGGGCATTCGTTCTTTGTTTGGATTAAGGCTCTCATACCTGATTATCTCTCCTCTAAACTTTGTCTCACATATGAGCTTTTGGGGGACACCTCATATCCAAATCACAACACACTGATTCATCCTCTTCCAGACATACTACCTCCTTTCCTTGAAATTACCACTCTCTGTTCACCTGATTAATGACCCTGGTCCTGTAGTCCAATGAGTCTCCCACTGTGGTCTCCAAACTAGAGGCTTCAACATTTGTCCAGGAACTCACTGTCAAGGGAAAATTCTCATTGTTAGGACTGACTATAAATTTTGTGCACTTGTCCCAAAAAGCCCTCCAATGAGCCTTTGGGATAGGACTGCTGGTTGACACCAGCATTCCAGAATACAACCTAGAGTTTTCAATTACATGCCAAGTCCACCCTTGGCCTTTCTTGCCGCCATTACAATTCTCTGCAAACTTGTGTTACTCCTATGCTTTTGGCCTCAGGGAATGGCCCATGTCTCATTCACGGTAGACCTGTCTGGAGGAAACAGACAGGCCTTCAGAATTGGGTCTAATGTGGGCCACTGCCGTTGGAATTCCAAAGACTTGTGCTGAACTGTTTTGCAAGAAGACAACCCCCTCCCAGCAAGTCCTGAGCCTGTAGCCCAGTGATGGTTGGGATACCAAGTCGTCTGGAAAGGTGTTCCCTCTGGATGACAGTTGATTGCGTGCCATTTTACCTCGATTGCCAGAGAAAAGTGACAGAGAAGTAGAAGGCAACACTAAGTCAAGTGAATGAGCTAAAACAGATTCAATAAACACATATCCCATTTTGCTGGTGCTCCTGGAAACCTTTGTTTCCGAACAAACATAAGCAATACAAAACCAAACACAACAACCAAGGTCGATGTAGTGGAACTCACTGACACTCATTTCTAAATATCTGGAAGATTTCAGGTGACAGGAGTTGACCCTGTGTCGCCGCCTTGCAGGGGGTGTCTGTCTTTGTACTTCTTGGTTTCTTTAAATCCTCAGACCCTGCTGGTTTACTAACTGGAAAGGCCTGAGGCCTCCCTTATCTCTGCATCAGAATCTTGAATAACAAACATCTTCTGGACTGAGTACAAGGAAGTCTGATTTCTCTGGGGTCAGAGGCTGAAAAACATTGTTGCAAACCTGGTGACAGGAGGCCCTGCTGGAAGAGCAGCAGGCACATGGGGACCCAGGGGGAGTTTTTATTTCAGGGCAGGAAGAGAGATCCTGGTTAGAGAAGCTGTCTGTGGGTTCAAGGCCCTAAGTAATAACAGAGGGAGGCGGTTGGTAGGGCCAAGGCCCCTCCTTCAGCAATAGAACAAGAATTTTGGCTAAGTCCACTCTCCTCACTTACTAGACATACATACCATTCTCTCCACTATGGGATATCTCCCAAAGCTGTTTCTACACATGGGGTATAACTTGCCTTTGTCCCAACCATTCCTTCCAGATTCATCTCTGCTCCTTTATTGTCCTGGTGCCTTGAAGGGGCAGAAGAAGTGGGACTGCACCAGAGTTCAGGCAGCTGGGCAGCCCCTGCATGGGCAGTTCTGGGTCAGGGAGCTGGAACCACACTTGAGGAGCCAGAGCCCTGTTGCATGCCCGGACAGCAGCTGAGGCTCTGTGCCAAGGCTGCTGTGTGGCCTCACTGCTCCTGGCCTCTCTCCAGCACCCGTGCCAGGAAGGAACAGCCTGTCATGGGGAAGGAGTGGGCAACTAGATATTGGCAGCCCTGACTTCTCAGGCAGCCATGCCCTGCAGGAGTGTGCTCCCTTGGCTTTCTGGATGGTTAGTTTAGCCATTAAAGGGAAGAGGGGGCTGTGGGAAGAAAGAGATAGACACAGATTCCTGTATGGTCTCTGATTTTAAATTTAAAATACTTTTTTTTTTCCAGACTCAGACACAAATTCACTTGTCATCACTTGGTTCCTAACAGAGGAAAAAATACAATGGAAAATTAGATCCCGTGTCACAATGTCATGGGTATAAATAAAATGAAAGGCAAGCTTGACGTCAGCAGTGAGGATTTTCACATTCCACTTAGCTTCCTCATCATCAAAGAATCAGCTCAATTTACCCTCTTGGGTGATGGAAGCTGTTAGTGTAAACAGGTAGGGGCTCTGTCAATGAGGACCATGTTTCTCTCACAGTCCCACCGGGTGGGCCTCACTCCCCGGGATGGGTGTTTCTTGGGTTGGAGGTGACATTCCTAAAAATGTCACAATTCCTTCTATTTGTCCTCTCAGCTTTCCCCAGCTTATGCTCTTCCACTCAAATGTCCTTTCTCAGAGGCAGCCAGCTTGTCCCTCTACCAAACTTCCTAGGAATAGATTGAGGGGATGTTTCTCTTCCGGGAGAGAAAGGAGAAGGGGAGACCTGAGGGTCTACTTGTACCAGGAGTGGGTGGGTGTGGATGGTGGTCTCTGCTTCCCCCATCAACTTCAGCACACAGCAGGAAAGTGGTCTTCAAATCAGCCTGTGAGTGTTGATTCAGAGTTCAGAGTTCATACTCTAGAATATGACCGACTAAAGGAAGCTCATGGTAAACAATTTTGTAGTACAAACATCAATTGCAAGTTCTTTTGAAATCTAGCTATTCCTGTATTGGGTTTTCTCAAATAGTTATCAAGTGCTCTTGTGCTCAGAAGCCACAAATAGACATGATGCGGTGTGCGATCCAACACATCTTTATCATCAAATGGAATCTGATTTCAAAGTGTGCCAAGGAATGCCGGCAAACAGGGCCACACTTATGAATAAATCAATAACCGTTACTACAGGTACGGGGAGTAACGTCTGCCATTCTCTGGTTTTATGTCTTGACTCTTGGGACAGAATCACTTCAACTCATTGCACCTAAGAGAGTGGCAGAGTTATCCCAATTCACATGCTGCCAAACATTCAGATGCTAAGTTTTTGCTTTGAAATCATTACATTTAGCAAAGGTTTGTGAACTCTGCTCTGTGCTAAGTACTGTTCTGGTGCTGGTTATGCTGAGATGATGACGACCCAACTCCTCTGGCAATCTCTGGTCTGATGAACAAAGAGCTTAACAGCAGCACAGCATAGAGAAAAAGACAGTGACTTTGGGTGTCTACTAGATGGGTTTAAAGCACAGTTCTCTCTCTTCCTAACTGTTTGACTTTGGGCTGGTTACTCTTTCTCTGTGATAAAATCACCTGCCTCCAAGGTTTACAAGCATTGAATGAGATAATCGAGAAAAGGTGCTATGCGCAGTACCTGGGTCCTGACAGGTCCTGTCAGGTCCTCAGCAGCATAGACTCCTTTCATCCCTCTCCCTGATCAGGTTGCATCTCCTGCCTAAAAAGAAATTATAAAAATAGGAGAGAAAATTACTATTACACACTAGATATCATTCATCCTCTCATTCCACCCTACACATGCATACATACGTGTGCACACACGTGAAAACTTTAACCTGGCTTTACATAGGTGTGATTTAGAATGGCACATCTTTCAATGTTATTTTTAGGACTACATTTCTAACACTGCTCCCACTCAAAAAGAAGTAGATTGGATTGATAATGGACTGAAATGGTACTTAGCCAATTTTCTCTCTGTGTGTACTCCATGGGGAAGAATGGAGTAGGACCTAGACTTCAGGTCCTTCTCATTTTATGTCCCATTATAGGGAGGAGGACAAATCTGTGGCCTGAATTCTGTGAGTCCAATTTTATAAGAATTTTTTTTTCTTTACTGAAAGAATCTCATAAGGGAACATAGTTCTTCAAGAACTGTGCCAGGACTAGCCCAGGGCAGAATCATGAATTGCAGGGAGTTGGTTTCCCCCCATCATTTTTGGTGCTTCCTTTCCCAACCTGTGCATCCAGCATTCAAATACCATAGTTGGCTTCTAAAATCTTCTGGAGGTACCCTATTTGACTCTGTTCAGGTCCCATCTTCCATCCTTTTTCCCGCCCCAGTGCCAGGGACTTGAACCCAGGGTCTCATGCGTGCAAAGCATATGCTCTACCACTGAGCAACATGTCCAGACCAACATGTCCTGTCTTCCTTACATCTCAAAATTCACCCTCTCTATCACCCCGGCCTCCCAGGTCTCTTCTCTACTAGATGGATATGGTTGAATCCATAAGGTAACATGGAAATTTTTTGACAGCTGAGGAAAGGCTACTGGTTTGGGTTGTAGTCGTTCATTAAAGAAACCCTGTTGTGCCAGGTGTGGTGGCACATACCTGTAATCCCCACATTTTGGGAGGCTGAGGCAGGAGGATTACACGTTTGAGGTCAGCCTCAGCAACTTAGTGAGACCTTGTCTCAAAATAAAAATTAAAAATATCCGGGGTAGGTGGGGCTGGAGTTGTAGCTCAGTGGTAAAATGCTTGCCTGGCATGTGTGAGGTCCTGGGTTTGAGCCTCAGTACAGGAAGGAAGGAAGGAAGAGAGAGAGAGAGAGAGAGAGAGAGAGAGAGAGAGAAAGAAAAGATCCATTGACTACTAAAAAATATTTTTAAAACATATCTAGGAGCATAGCTCAGTAGTAGAACAACCATGGGTTAAATCCTCAGCATCAAAATAAATAAATAAATAACCCTGTTGTTTGTCATAAACTCCATTTAGGGCTCTTCTCCTGCCAGGGTAGTGATGAATGAATGGTAGTCAGGAACCTTTTACTCTCTGTAAAGGTTGGATATTATATCATACTTACACATTCAGATTTTTGTCTTTTCCTTTGGACCTGATGACATGCTGGAACTGGTTTGTACTGCCTTGTGGGAGCCGAGTGTCAAAATTTCAGGAATTCTGTAAGATGGTTGTCATTGTTGTCTTTATTAAATTATATTAAATTAATAAATATGGCAATATTAAATTATATGGACACACAATTAAATTATATTACAAACAAAAATAATTGATACTTAAACCTCATCCTATCCTAATTACTTCATTACACTTCCTCTTCTCCATGCACCTAAAATCACTTATGTCTAGTGAATCTTCATGGGTAGGAATGCTACTCAGCTATGGTGGGAGCATGTACACCAGAGAATTTGGCAAACACTATCAGGACCTTATTTCTCCCACCAAGCCAGTTGTTACCACTGCTGTGTGCCCCCAGCAGGCTCAGGAGTTGGGCCCGGGATCAGCAACAATCACAATATCCAAGTTCATGGATTTTCAGAGAGGTGCAGAACTTCCCCAAAGCTTTGCCTAGGGAATTTCTGATACCCTCAAGGGCTCCTGCTGCGTCCCTTCCCTGCCACAGAGACATGTGCACTCCCTTCCCACCCTTCTCATAACCAACATTCTCTGCTTCCAGTGAATTCTGTTAACACTACTGCAAGTTGGGGTGGTGGAGGGAACATGGGTTCTCACATGTAAGAGGCAAGAAGCAGAGCAAAGGCAGAGCTTTGAATATGAGGTTACTGTTAATACTATTTCTTATCACCATGTAGTCCTTTAAGTTGAGAGATGAGTGATTCTTCTCAGCTCTCCCTCCTCGACTTTGTGTCTTGGCAGGCACAAAATAAATGAGTTGGGAGGGCTGAGCAAGTAGAAGTAAACTTGTAGTTTCGACCTATGATTTTCAGAACATTTGGCTTTTTTATTTTTCTCAGAGTGAATGGGTCAAAGGGTACCATCCCTAAAAGAATCCCCATCATTTTGTACTTTACAAAGTCATATTGCATTTCTGATCATGCACAATTTTTATAAGAACACCATGAGATGGGCACAACACATGCATTGCTAATCCTGTTTTGAACAAAAGTGGCCCCAAATTCTGAAGCCGCCTAACTGAGCATTGCCCACTTGGCTCATTTACAGAAGAGCTGGACTAGACTCCACAGTGCCTACCTTCCACAGCTAGGAAGCATGCTGTGCTAGTTATCCCATCCTGAAGTCCACCAAGTCACCCCAACTGCTGTTCTCTTCCTCCTCCTCCTGCAGAACTCTCTTGCACCCGATTCCACAGCACTAAGCTATTTAGAGTTTCATCCTGGCCATGTGCACCATTTATTTACTAGAAAGTAAGATTAGAGGTTGGCCTTCAATGTCCTTAACAGATGACAGCAGAATACAAAGAAGACAACAAGGTCATGGGATCACAAGGCCATATTTCACTGATCCAGGGGGGAAAGCTACAAATCGTAAGGAAGCTCTGCTTGTAAAGAACATGGAGTTCTGAAAATGTGACTCCATATACCATAAACTCCTAACAATTTTATGAGATTTTGGCCTATAATTTTATAATTTCTGACTAAAAGCCTGGATAACATTAAGTCTTATTAATTTACTGGCCATTTGGGCAGAGTCTGTGATAGGGAAAAGGAGAGTGGCCAGATTTTGTGAAACAGCTGCTCAGCCAGTCCTTGAACTGGGGGAAGAAACTACTTATTATATCCTTGTAGTGGAAGTGGCCCATTTCTGTCTTATAAGCAATGACTGGAAAAATTGGTACCAAACTGTTAAGAGTGGTTATTTGAGGGGAAGTGGATATTTTTTTTAAGTCTCACGATCAACAGTTTTCAGTAAGTAAATAATTTTTTTCAGTCTTCCTTATACATTCAGAAGCACAATAATACCTTCTTAAATTTATAAGGCATGTCCACCTCTAAAAAGGGTTCTTGTCTATTACTTCAACTGAGTCATATGAACACCCTATATAAAAATCCTCTCTCTCAATAAATTGAAGAAAAATCTCCCCAAAGACCAAAGAAATGTGGAGAGAGAGACTATTATCAGAGGTCGGGGATTGCTATGCAAGTCATCTCTCCAGTCCTCTCTCCACCCAAATTGCTGTGCTCTCTTATGGTCCCCTTAATCCCACTTCTGACCCTCACTTCCACCCCAAAATTGAGTTCCAGAGGTTCTCTGCTTGTTCTTTCTCTGGCTTTTATTCTCTGCCTCATGGGTAAAATCAATGGCAAATGGCTACTTTGAAAAAGTAAAACAAAAATCATTTCCCATGAGTAAGATTAATGTTCTCTTTTAACCTGTCTTTTTATTTGAAGTCAACCCTATTTAGTCCTTAGGTCTTGTTAAAGCAAATATGGAACCAACTCTTTGTGCAAGTAAGTCAAATACCCCTAAGAACTATTTTGAATTGTTAATAATTCCGTGGGACAATGACAGGCTTGGACCCTGGGAAAGGCAATTTATAAATTAGACTCCTATAACTTGAAAAAGTGACAAATTTTTCTCCCTACCCATTGGAATTACTGGGTAATAAACAGGCTAGCTTTCCATTAGCTTGAACACCACCATTGCTGCATTCTCTCTCCAAGTAAACACAGTTTAGGTATTAAAATCAAGAACATTCTCACGAAACCCAAATATAACAGCAAGATGATTTGGGGAAAAGATGGCTGGCATGGAGAACAATTAGAAGTCAACATAATCTTTAGGGAAAAGAGAGGAAAGAGGAGGGGAGGGAGGGAGGTGGAAAGAGAAGCAGCTGAGAGAAAATAGAAGGAAGAGAGAAAGAGAGAAAAAAGCATCAGCATTCACAGGGTACAAAACAAAAATTAAAATAAGAATCTTTCGCTATTCCCATGGCTGGAAAACAGAATAAACAACCCAGAGCAGACCCAAGTGTCCATAAGTACTATCTAGTATTAAGATATTTATATTTATATTTATATTTATATAAATACTAGATAGTATTATATACTAGATAGTATTTATATACTAGATAGTATTAAGATAATTTGTTTTTATTTTAGCTTGTATTCTTTTTTTTTTTTTTTTTTTTTTTGGTGTGCTGGGGATTAAACCCAGGACCTCACATGCCGGGCAAGTACTCTACCACACAGAGACACTCCCCACCCAGTTTGAAAACATTTTGAAAGTTAATTCAGAAATAATAAAATTTTAAATATCTTGATGTTAGATTATAATTTTAACATTTATTAAAATGTCAGACGGGCTGGGGGTGTAGCTCAGTGGTAGAGTGCCTGCCTCGCACATGTGTTTGATCCTCAGCACCATATAAAAATAAAATAAAGGTATTATGTCCATCTCAACTAAAAAATATATTTTTTTTAAAAGTCAGAAAATTGTAAATAAATATTTTTATAAATTTGGGGTTAATAGAATCTAAGAACAATGCCAAAAGTATAAGTCACAAAAAAAGACTGATAAATTTGATTTTATAAAAATTTTAAAGCTTTATATATCAAAAACATCTATAATACGAGATCTTCATCAAATATATATATTTTACATGTTCTCTCAAACCATGGCTCACCTTTTCATTTTATTAATTATTTTGAGAGCAGAAAATTATGATAAAATTTAATTTTTGGTTTTTTTATGTTTAGTAATTTTTATGTTCTAAGAAAACTCTGTGTATCCCCAAAGTCACAGAAAGATTTCTCTAATTTGTTTTCCAGAATTTTAAAATTTCAGCTTTTATGTTTTAGACTCTGGATTCTTTTAATTTGATCTTTGCAGTGGTTGAAATACAGGTTGAGGAACATTTTTCTTTCATGCAGATATACAATTATTCCCACCCATTTGTTGAAAGACTCTTTTCCTCATTAAAGTGATCTTTGTAAAAGATCATATATTGATGGGTCTGTTTCTGGACTCTCTTTGGTTTGATTGATCTATTTTTTCACTAATACCACATTGACTTGATTACCATAATTTTATTCTAAGTCCCTTTTTTGTGTGTGTGTGGTGGTGCTGGGGATTGAACCCAGGGCTTTTGCATGTGAGACAAGCACTTTATCAACTGAGTTATACCCCCAGCTCTTATTCTAAGTCTTGAAATCAGCACAAGTCATTCTACTTTGTTCTTCTTTTTTATAAAATGTTCAACATTTCTAGATGCTTTCTGCTTCAATATAAAATTTTAGAGTGAACCTGTCAATTTCTATAAAATAGCCTGAAAGATTTGATTGGGGTTAGTCAAATCTACATTTGGGGAAAACTGACATCTTACAAATAGTAAATCTAATATATAAACATAGCATACTCCTTCACTAAAGCATATCTTTTCATTTCTCTCAGCAGTATTTTATAGTTTTTGCATATATTTGCTTGGATATATTTTACTCAAACTTATCCCTAAGTAGTTTAGGGTTTTGATGATAGTATGAATGATAATTTAAATTTCATGTTCCAATTTTTAGTTGCTGGCATATAAAAAAACAATTGATTCTTGGATATTGACCTTGTATCCTACAACCTTGCTAAATTCAGTTATTAGTTCTAGGAAAGTTTATTTATTTTGGGGGGTATACGCCATAGAATTGCTTACATGTGTGATTATGTTATCCTCAAATAAAAATCTCTTAACAACTCAAAAATAAGACAACCCAATAAGAATGAACAAAATATTTAAAACAATAGCAAAAGAAGATATACAAATATCCAATAAGCACATAAAACAATGTTTACAGCTCTAGTCATCAGAGAAGCACAAGTAAACAACAAAATACCCAAAAACATCTATTAGAATGGCTAAAATTAAGCAGACTACAATACAAAATATACTAAAGGTTGAAAAACATTTGGAGCAACTAAAACTCTCAACTTTGGTGGGAGTAGAGAATGAGTTTGCTAGTGTCTTGTAAAGTTAAACACCATATGATCTAGCAATTCTGCTTCTAGATATTTACTCAAAATAAATGAAAACACATGCCCACAAAAAGATCTGTACTCAAATGTCCACATCAGTGTGACTCATAATAGATTGAAACTGGAAAAAAAAAAAAAACTCCTAGGTTCACCAAAAGGTGAATGGATAAGCAAATTGTGGTATAGTCATATAACAGAATATTACACAACAAGAAAAAAGAACAAACTACTGATACATACAACAGCATGAAGAAGCTTAAAAGTCAATACACTTTGTGAAATAAGTACATATTATACGATTCCATGAATAGGAAGTTCTAGAATAAGAATAAACTCATCAATCTGGAAATATGATCTATATACAATGGCACAAGTAAATTTTTTGGTATGACAGAAATATTCTATTTTTATTGTGGTCATAGTACCTTGAGTATATACATTTATCAGAATTTGGTGATTTACACACTTCAAGTGTATGTATTGTGCTGTATATAAATTATACTGCAATCATAGTTTTGAAATCATAATAAAAATTCAAAGAAAATGACAGAATATTTGCAATCTCTAAGGTAGATAAGTTTGAGAGGTCCTTATTATACAAAGAACACTAAAAAGTTAACAAGAAAGTGATGTATATACCAACAGGAAATTGCAAAATTACCCAGAGAAAAAATATAAATGGATAATAAAGAAGAAATATAAATGGATAATAAATATGAAAATGACCCCAACTCTTTAGAAATAAAAAATAAGAACCAGAATAACAACATTGTAACTTCTTATCTATCAAATTGATTTTTAAAAAAATTTAAATACCTGGGTTTGGTGAAGCCAGGGAGAAAAAGATACTTCCAGATCTTGCGTGGAAATGTAAGCTGGTATAATCTTTCTAGGGGAAAAATAATTGTCAACATATTTACAACGTCCTTTTGCTTTAACCGAATGCCAAAAAGTAAGGCCAATGTGCAGCCATGGCTGTTTTTCCCTCCTCAAATCCCCTCTGGTGATTTATGCCTCTATTATGTGCTTCTGCCCCAGGAAGCAAAGTATAATCTTAACCTTAAATGTAACCATGATGTGTTTCTGTTCCAGCAAGTAAATTTAAGCTTCCTTGGAATAACCAGACTAACACTGTAAAGGCCCCAAATCACCAGAGAGAGAGACACTCACTATCCTCTGAGCGTCTGAACGTACCCATTAAGAAACCAGAGAAGACTCATCACTCAGACCCTGGGTAGGTATGAGCCAAGAGCTCATGAGCCCGCAGAACGTTCCCCAGCGATGGTCCCTGTGCAGCCCTGCCATGGCAAATGGTGCTCTCCTGCAGCTCAAGGCTAGCCCAGCTGGAGAGGAGGGGCCTACCCATTTTCCAGGCTCGGCTCAATAACTATGGCAGGAGTGACCAACTGCATTATACCCTTTCCTCTATGGTGGGAGACAGCATATGGGATCAAGACCACTTTAGACCATAGAGAATAGGAAAGGAGTTCCCCAAGGGAAAAAATGACAGACAGGTTAAGAAGATAGAGAGATTACTGTCTGCACAGGCGTTCTCTCACCTCACCACTGAGACTCTCCAACTTCTTGGAGTTCTTGAGGATATTTTTCTGTGTTACCTAATGAGTAGACACCATCAAGTAAGTAAACTCAGTCTCCTGTGTTACTGTCACCCCTTGGGCTGGGAGAGATGGTGCCTTTTTCTCAGCTCCAGTGGAAGGATTTTCCCTGATATGATCACAGGTGATGTGGGGAAAGGCCACACTTAAAGGAAAACATGGAGTCCCAGAAAAAAAGTCTATTTCAACCTAAGAATATGCATGTACAAAATGGGTCTTCCATGGGGTGATCAAAGCCATTCCACCCAGGAACTCATCCAGGCTCCATCCGCAGGAGCCCAGAGCTGGACCACCAAGCAGATGCCCTGCTCCAGTTCATATGAATTTTTCTCCCTCCTTTAACTTCCCGCTGCAATTTACAATCAGTCCACTAGGGACCTCCTCACTGCTCTTTCATTGTTTCAAAGGAATTCACAGGTCTCCTTAAATAGCAGGAAAGCCACAAGTCAAACCTGACCTCCTTCCTTGAGCCTCCTTGATTACTTAGACCAGGATGACCTCCCTCCCTGTTTTCCCTACCATTCAGACTGGGAGTCATCACCTCCTGGCCTGTGGCAGCTCTTCTTTTGTTGCCTTGAGTTACGATGCATTTTTAGCATCGAGTTTACTCTTGGTGTATTTATACCTTTTTTCCCCAATGGGTTTGTCTTAACATTTCCTTATATCCCCAGCTACACACAGTGCACAGTGCTGGGCAGTCTATTCTGGTGCTCAGAACCTGGGCTTTCGAGTTGTGTACCCGAGTATGAATTTCAGCTCTGCCACTAATTAGCTGTGTGACCTGCCACAAGTTGCTCAGCCTCTAGCCTCTATGAAGACAGTTAACTACATCACTGGACCATTGGGAGGGTTGAGACAAAGGTGTGGTATGTGTTTAGCAGGTGCCTGGCAGGTTTTAAATGCTTAGTAAATGTCCATTTTGAGTATTTATAAATACCTGCTTATTGAATGGCTCTAATGAAGGAACTATATTAAGGAAGTAGAGAGAGGGGTCTGGAAGCAGTGTGAATTCCAGGATGACCTGAAAGGGGACGCAGAAACCTGAGGACAGCGTGCAGTGAACTCCATGGGACAGGCCAAGCAAAGTTTCAGCTAGGGGGAAGCAATATGGGGAAGAAAGGGCACAACTAAGGTTTTATAACACAAATAAGTTACTCAAATATTATTAAAGCACTCAACAAATATTTACTGAGCACCTATTATGGGCCAGGAAAATAAGAGATTTCTTTTCTTGGAAATAAGAGAATAACAGCTAGGGTGTGCCCTCTCCTCCTTAGCCATCAAGTGTTGTACATAGTCTAAGGCTCAGTGACTTCTGCCCTGAATCATGGTGCTTGTCTCTTCACTCATCTACATGCCCACCCTGCTCTATTCTTTACTAATCTTCTCTGAGCAGAACTGGTTAAATGAGTTTCTAAAATAACTAAATATTTCATTTTCTTTCTGAAAGTCTTTTAGTGTCTCCCCACTGATGGGATTGTCTGTGCCTTTGGGAAACCCATAGTTGAGAGTCTCACACTTGCAAGTATATTTAGGACACAAACTTCCCTGGATGTCTACCTAGAAAAAAGAGAGAGAGAGAGAGAGAGAGAGAGAGAGAGAGAGAGAGAAGGTATTTAATATATTTTTAGTTGTAGATGGACACGATGCATTTATTTATTTATTAGTTGTACGTGAACACAATATCTTTACTTCATTTTTATGTGGTGCTGAGGATTGAACCCAGTGCCTCACATGTGCGAGGCAGGCGCTCTACCACTGAGCCCCAACCCCAGGCCAACTTTTCATTCTTTAAGAACCAACTCAAATATCAGCTCTGCTGATATTCAGCAGAGCCCACCCAGAAATACAGAAACCACTTTCTTTCTTTAAATAAAATGAACTTCACACAGGCATTGATTTTACAAGCACTTGGAAAACTGAGCCACCAACCAGGGAACCGTGGGGCAGCTGGTAATTTCCTGAAGCTGGAGGGGCCATCAAAGGAAGTTATCAGAGCCCAGGAGCCACGGTCCCTCTGTGAGCCAGAGGGCAGCTACTTGGAACCATTAAAGATGCCAACTGCAGAGGAACTGGAGAGCTACCCTGACTCCCCATTCCCGTTCCCATGTCTGTTGCTAGTGGCCCCCATATGCTGAAACAGTCAAAGACCTGCTGACTCTGAGCCTGCAGGGGCCCTAGCACCCACACCCAACCTCTAGCCCTCCCACTCACTGCTGTACTTCTCCCCTGCCCCACCCTAGAAACTGAATGAGTAAAGGAGGCCTGAGGGATGGATGCTGTCTCCCTAAGGCAAAGAGATTCCCTCTCTTCTCTGCTCTTTCTGCTCTGATCCTGTCTTTTTTTTTTTTTTCAGCACTGATTCAACTGGGCTGCAATATCTGTTTTCCTTACCAGATTGTGGAATTGCACAGGGGCAGACAATGGCCCTATTCATTGGTATCCTCAGCAACTGGCAAAATTCACAGTACGTAATAGGCATTTAATCGTCTGTGGATAGCAATGGAAAGGAAACTGTTGGGGTCACCTCCAGCTGGCTCACCTCTCTTTTTTTGACTTACCTACCTTGACTGTCTGAACTCTGCTTAGCTCTGAAGAATGAACCGGAAGCATGGGGTCCATTCACCTCTCCCTGTCTGCAACCTGTAACCTTATATTTAAATACTCCCAACAACCAATCACAATAGTTATTATTCCCAGAGTATCCTCAATATATCAGCCTTGAGTTGCTCAAATTCACTCTCTTTAAAGTTGCTCAAAGGTATATTATGAAAATTGGATGTGATCATTTACACTGAAATCAGGAAGCAATGGTCTGAAACATAGTAGATGCTTAACCAGTTTTTTCTTTTACAAGTTCTTCCGTCATAAAAATATTAACTAGTCTTCAATAGAAACCAGCTACATGAGAATTATCCATGGAAATTCCCTCAGATTTCAAAATATCTTCAGTTTCTACCACCTAAGATGCTTCTAGGCCACCTCTCCCTGCTGTTAATCAGTGTGCGCTCAGGATAAACAAGCCAATTTTAAAATCAACTTAAGCAAAACATAATTAGGAAGATAAATTATCTGCCTCCAAATTGCATAATGAATGCCCAAGCTGAAATTATTTTTATTACCCACCATTTTTATTATCTGTGTAACGTTTTTCCCTTCCATCACTGCAGATGAGTCTGGGCTCACAGGAAAAGGAAAAATCACCAGACTTAACTTCTGATCACAGTTGCCATTGATAAAAATTGAACTTTTCATTTTTCTTATCTTGAATGTAAAACATCAGCTCACTGCTAAAGCAAGTAGGCAAAGACTTAGAGTCAGACACCAGTATTCAACTTTGATTCTGATTTATTGCTGGGCCATCATGGACAAGTTAGGTAACCTCTGAGAAATCAGTTTCTTCACATGCACAACGAAGATGACATCGTCTGTATCAGTGATAGTGAGAGCCAAAACCTGCTTACTTTGTGGTTTCTAGCCCTTGATATGGAATTAATTCCTTTAATCTTTACCATGACCTCATAAGTTATATGCTGGTATTAGGTGCATCTGAGAAAACAGGCATGGAGAGAGAAAGTTGCTCAAAGGTATATTATGAAAATTGGACGTGATCGTTTACATTGAAATCAGGAAGCAATGGTCTGAAACACAGTAGATGCTCAACCAGTTTTTTCTTTTACAAGTTCCTCCACCATAAAAATATTAACTAATCTTCAATAGAAACTAGTATTTAGTCTGGGCAAAAGGCCTGGCTTCTTCAGCCCTGCTCTGCCCTCACTGGACTCTGTTTCCATTTCCTCCTTTGTACAACGTTAGACTCTATCAGCAGCTGTCAATCAATGGCCATTGAACCAGACTGGCCTGCAGTTACATTTTGTTGCACTGCATAATGTTTACATTTTGAAAAAGTAGTTCTCAATATCAAAAATCAGTAGAAATCCATCTGTCTCTGTAACACATATGTACAGACTTCAGGCCTCTTTTGAAAATGAGCTCTTCTGGTTACATGGGATCTCATTTCCACAGGACAACATTCACCTTAAATTGACCACAGGCCACCTTCTATTAGCAGGGGCAAATATGCACCAATTTGCTCTTGTCCCCATTCCTCATGCAGACATGAGACTACAACAACTTTCAGACTCACAGATCACTGAGTTGTCTCTCCCTTGAACCACTGAGAGTCCAAGATTCCCTGACAACTTGACAGAATTCTCCAAAGGAGGAATCTACTGTAAGGCACCAAAGATTTTTGTAGAATGTAACTGTCACATCTTGTGATCAATTTCATCACAGTTTAACTTTTCAGACTGAAAGTCCTACATCCCAGGAAATTCTTATGTCCTAGGCAAACCAGGTTGGTTTCCCAATGTGTTACATCACAAGATCACTCTCTGAGCTGCCCCTCCAGCTTGGGAAATGATGATTCCATAATACATCCTGGTGCTCCTAAGTCTCATGGGGCGGTTCCTGCAGCACAAATAGAGGAAGCCTAGCATCTCCCCCACCCTGGATGTAGGCGTGGAGGAGGTAGGGTAGACCACCACAAGCAGAGGGCCTAGATCTGGTTACTAGTTATGTGACCATTTCTCCTGATGGGGCTCTGTATGGTCTTAGAAAAGTGGTCATTCAGTCCCTGGGCCTCATTCAACACACATTTAGTAAATGCCAACCTAGGCACTGAGGATACAGTGATAAATAGGTGAGAATGCCCTAGCCCTTAGAAAACTCAAATCTAGAAGAGGAAAGAAATATAAAATGTGTTAACAGTATCTTCTGGAGTTGGGAGTCATTCATTCATTCAGCTCTGTGGTAGAGTACTTGCCAAGTGTGTGCAAGGCCCTGGATTCAATCTCTAACACTAAAAAAAAATTTAAAATTATAGAATTCCAGGTGGTAACAATGCCATGAAGAACACCACAGACGGTGTAAGAAGTCTACAAGCCAACAGCAATTTGGGTAGATGCCAAGAAGTACCAGAAATGAGTCAAGACTTCACCCTGCCTCCCATGTCGAACACTGTAAAACACTCTACTTTGAGGTTTTCTGACTCAAGGGGTATACTTAGCAATTTAAGTTTTCAATTATGAAATACTTCTTCCTTGGTGAAAAATGGCTTTATGGCTACAATCCATATCAATGTCAAGCCTGGTTTTTTTTTCATAGGTGAATTGAAATTTTTGTAGGCAAATTCACCCAAACAATAGAACAAGGTTGAGAAATCTGACAACATTTTTTTTAAAGAGAGAGAAAGAGAGAAATTTAATATTTATTTTTTAATTTTCGGCGGACACAACATCTTAGTTTGTATGTGGTGCTGATGATGGAACCTGGGTCGCACGCATGCCAGGCGAGCGCACTACCGCTTGAGCCACATCCCCAGCCCCTGACAACATTTTTATTAAATAAAGTACAGCTGGAGACAGGGCCCCCTATGCTAAAACCCAAAGCAGAAAAGTAAGTAACTAACTAACTAAATAAATAAATAAATAGATCTCTAATATCTCCTCCCAGCTACCCCCAAAAGATGTAGATAGCCCCAAGAAGGAAACAGCCACATTCTAACTAGTAAGGACATTTGAACAGTGTGTCATTCATTCATTCATTGCACAAATAGGTACTGAGAACTACTATATGCAGAGACCCCAATCCATAAATACAGATGATACTTGGGATTCTAGCATATTTATCTATATTTTAAATAACTCTTATTTTATTCTATGATTATAAAATAATAATTGTAATGTATATATGTGTGTATACATATATATGTGTGTATGTGTGTGTGTGTATGTCCCCCCACCTCACCCCTTGGATCTAATCCAAGACCTTATGCAAGCAAGGAGAGTGCACAAACACTCAGCTACCACCACCCCCAGACACACACCTCAGCCCTCATAATTTTAAGTCTAAAAACGTCATGAAAGCTTTCCTTTAAGGGAGTTCTTTCAAGTCTCAGCACAGCTGACATGGGGCTGGAAGATTCTCACCCGGGGCCGTCTTAGGCACTGAGGATATTCTCAGTGTATTGGCTTCTGCCCAGTAATGCAGGCAGCTCTACAGACCCCTTCACCTCTCAATTCCCTATCATCAGAAATCCCTTGGGGGGATTACAAATGTTCCCTGGAGGAAATCCCTCCAGTTTGAGAACTGCAGCTTTAAGCAATTCACTTTTCTCTCAAATTGGTGCAGGCACGTGGAGGGCTCTTTTCACTCCGCATAGAAACAAACAGGAGACCCCTCCTGGAAGAGGCCAGGCCCAGCCCCTCCTGGAGGGAGAACAGCCCTCCAGACCGAGGCGGGCAGGTCTAGGGCTGGTGGGGAGGGTCTGAGTGGGGGAGGAGCAGGCTTGGCTGCAGATCCGGAGCTTGGGGGGTTTAGGGTGTGAGTCACCACTGCCACCCTGGCTGTGCCCCAGATGTGCACTCCTACCAAGGAGCCTTGCTAGCGAAGCAGGAGAAAGCCTCCTCCGTGGTGCCGGCTTACACACTTACACACCCACCTGTGAGTTCAGCCGCGTGTGGCTCCTCTAAACCAGGCGGATTAAAATTGTACTCTGTTCATCTTGAGCACTGTCACAGCAGGTCTCCAAAGCTGGGGGCAGGGGATGCCTGCCTCTGGCCCCTCCCTGCCACTAGGACTTAACAAAGAATCTATTGTGTACAACCTAATCTAAGAGAGAACCAATGCACCTGGCTGGGAATGGTTATTAGCGAACAAACTATTTATTTGTAAAGGAGCAAATATTTTCAGTTGATAAAAATGCCAATGGAACCCAGGTCAGGCACAGCATTTGTAAATACCTGTAACCTGGGTCCTGGCTGCTTGGAACAAAAGAAAAATTTGCTTTGTGTGTTACCACTCAGGCACCCAGATTCAGTGGTTCCCAGTCACAGAAAAGCAAATTAGGGGCTGGGATTGTAGCTCAGTGGTAGAGTGCTTGCCTCGCATGCGTGAGGCACTGATTTAATCCTCAGCACCACATAAAAATAAAGATATTGTATGCAACTACAGCTAAAATTTTTTTTAAAAAAAGGAAAGAAAGAAAAGAGAATTTGGGGAAAAGGAAGAATCAGAAGATCCAGGTTCTGTTCAAAGTTATTGATAAATATTGAGTCCCGGTGGTGTGCCCAGAAACTGTACTCTAGTGGAAAACCTGGCTTTCCTTGGAGCCTTTCAGGGTTCACAAACTGGAAAGCTTCCAAAGGCTGACAGTCTAAAAGAGGGGGCTGTAGGAACTCTCTCCCTTAGAGGGCCCAAGACTTAGGTGTTGCCTTAATGGTCTGTAAACCCAGTTTTTGCCAGATTTTTCAACTTTTCAAAAAAAAATTGGAAAACAGGAATTTTATGTGAAATCTTTAAATTTTAAATCCAGGCTAAAATTTTAAAAGAACAAAACAAAAAGCTGCGCATGGATGAAACAAACCCAGCCTACAATCTTTTGAACCATACTAAGAGAGGGGTGCCCAGAAGGGGTGAGAAGAGTGTCTGGTCTAACCCCTATGCTTGCTGTGTGACCTAGAACAAGTTATCTAACCTCTCTGTGCCTTGCTTTCCACTTGTATAAAATGAGCATGATAAAGCTTATTGTAGACTTAAATGAGAGGATGTGTATATATGCCTGACCAATAATAATTCAACACATGTCAGCTATTATTTTTATAAGCCATCTGGTCTGCTCTCCCAGGAATCACTTTTACACCATCCTTGACAGTTGAACCTTCAACCACTGCTTGTATGCTTCCTGAAACAGGAAGTTATGGCTTCTTAGAGAATGCCAGCTATAGATCAACCCTCATCTCAGTGGCTCAATTCAATGTGTGTTGGATTACTGTTCACATCCCAGTCCAATGTGATCAAAAGATGCTGTGCCTTAGCCATGGTCCATGGATCAGTGCACCCTATATCTGGGGCTGGGCCATCTCCTAGGTCCTTCCCAGAATCCTCTGCTGGGTTCTCTGCTTTCAGCCAGCAGAGAGAGAAGGTGAATGCATGAATGAGGTAGACCACATCTGTTCTCATTTGCTAGCCCCTCACTCCCCTGACGGCTGTTCCTTGGACATCTTCTGGTTGTAAGAAGTGCCTTGACTAATTGCTTTAGTTTGGGTTTATCTGAAATGTAAACCCTGCGATAAGCACTTAAGTGCAAATAATTTGAGGGAAAGTGTTTTGAAAACAGAAATGAGGGGAAGGGGGGAAAAAAATCAATAAACGAGTGGATTACAGGTTTGAGTTGATAGGAATATAAAATTGGCAAACAGTTTAACGGGTTTGTTTTTTTTTTTTTTTAAGTTAGGTACAATCTAGTGATCCCACTTCTAGGAATCTACCCAAGAGAAATAAAAACATGTACACCCAAAGAGTGTACATGAATATTTATAGCGGCATTATTTATAATTGTCAAGAACTGGAAACAACCCAAATTTCCATTTGGTGATGGATGGAGAAACCACAACATAGTATAACAATAAAAAATTTACCTAGTAGCCCCAGTGAACTTTTGAAAGTGAAAAGTTGACTTGTGATTCCAAAGTTAGGCGTAAAAGACAATTGTACCAAGTATGTTAATTGTTTTAAAACATTTGACTATGTAAGCTTGTAGTGCATTATGTTTTGGCACCTGCATGAGTCACTTTGGAGTTGTCACACATTGTTGCTGATCCGCTGACTCACCTTGTCGTGAAGCAACATCTGGGCTTATGATTGCTCTACTTTCTGGATTTGCCTTCAGTTTTCTGACTCCGATTTTTTGCCAGGTGTATGCATTTAGCTCCACAATGAAGGACCACAGCCTCTGCAGAATGCCCATCCACAAGGTCAAAGGTAACAAAAATAAACATGGGTTTCAATCCATCCTTATGGGGCTCTGGGTCATATTCAAGGGATACCAGCTTTCTGTGATCTTTCCTTCCTGCATGCTATCTCAGTTGATAGGAATGTAAAAGTGAGAAATAGTTTAACAGTTTGTTTGTTTGTTTTTTTAAGTTAAACATCCATTTAAGACTCTTAGGAATCTACTCGTGTTTCACTGAGATCACCTGTTTCCAAGCTCACGTGGCTGTTTGAGCCTTCAGTTTTTTGCAGGTTGTCAGTCTGAGGACTTCGTTTTCTTGCTCTTTGTCCGTTGGAGCCTTCCTTGAGCTCCTTGCTACATAGCCTTCACCAGATCATAGTTAACAATATGGCGACTTGCTCCTTCAGAGCCAGCAAGGGAGAGAGAGCCTCCTAGAATGATGGGTTAAAAGAATGCACATGTAATCACATTTGTTCCATTACTTTTGACAAATTGGACCAGCTCAAAGCGAGCCACAGGTCCCACTCAATAGTCAAGGAGAGGATATCACAAAAGGGCAAAACCAGAAGCTGGGATCCTGGGGACACCCTAAAGTCTGTCCTCCACAGCTCCTCCTGTGGCCCTCAATGATTCATGACCCTCCCACAGGCTAAATACATTTCCTCCCTCCCAAGATCCTCAAGAACCTCATACTGTGACGCATCTCCTCAACATCCAGACTCTCTTCATCTAAATCTAGTCCAGGCATGGGTGAGTCTCTTTAGCCACAGTTCAATCTACAAAACTAAAAACCAGTTATCTGACTCCTAGCACACAATGTAGGAACAGGTATAATAAAATAGTTACAGATTGTTTTAGTCAGCTTTTTTCCCCACTGTCACTAAAAGATCTGACCAGAACAATTTTAGGGGAAATAAAAATTTAAATAAAAATTTTATTTAAGGGCTCTCGGTTTCAGATCTCTCAAACCACAGAAGGCCGGCTCCAATCCTCCGGGCTTGAGGTGAGGCAGAACATCACAGAGGAAGAGTGTGGCAGAGGGAAGCGGCTCACACGGTGATCAGGAAGCAGAGAGAGACTCCACTTGCCAGAAACAAATAGAAACCCAAAGCCACGCCCCAATTCCCACCTCCTCCAGCCACGCCCTAACACTTCAGTTACCACTCAGTGAATCCCTATCAGGGGCTTAATTTACTGATTGCATTAAGATGATTCTGCAATCTCTATACGGGGTAAAATGGGAGTTCATAACCCACTTGAATCTAAAGTATGAAATATGATATGTCAAGAGCTATGTAATGTTTTGAACAACCAATAAAAAAAAAAAAGATTCTGAATCTTCTAACATTGTCTCACACATGAGCTTTTGGGGGACATCTTCATCCAAACCATAACACAGACATTCCCATTTAAGACCAGGTAGGCAATAGAAAGTAAAAAGGAGTTACCAACCTAAAACTCCAACCTGAAAACTCCATCCAGAATTTCTTTAGATTTCAGGGACTGGGCATAAGCCTCCATAGCTGCTGGTTCTATCCTCTGAGTCATATATATATATTTTTTATATATATATACATATATATTTTTTTATGAAGATAGCACATGTGTGCAGCTGAGAAGTTCTACCATCCTGCTTCCTGCCAGTAGAATTTTGAGATCTATCAGCCTCCTTTCATTTTATACTCTTTCTGTCCCTTGCAGCTTAAATTGGCAGTGTTTACAGAAATAATTTTCTCAAATACTTTGTGGATCCCTATGAATTTCCCTTTACACAAAAGCCACATTCCCAATTTGTTTGTTTTTTAATAGACCCTCATCTACCTGGGGGCCTGATGAGATGGTTAAAGACAGCTCAGTTAAGATTCCCTATCACCCTATTCCTTGAAAGCTTCTATGAGTTACATCTTTGTCTCTGGAGAGGTCTCGTGGGTGACTGAAGACTCTCCTGACTCTCTGACCTTCCCGAGGTTTTAACAAAAGCCTGTATAATCACTGCTTGGCTCTTTTGAGGGAGCCAGGACTTATCTCTTATGCAACATGCTCAGAAGCAATTTGTTCATCTTAACATCTTTTGCCATCAGGAGAGATTAAAAATTGTCAAAATCACCAAGTCTTGGTTCCTCTTTGGTGAACAGGAAAGCTTTCCTCTATCTCCCTCCTCTCACATTTTACTATAAGCACCAAGAAGAAACCAGGTGGCACCTTCAATATTTTGCTGGGAAATCTCGGCTACATAACCAAATTCATCACTTGCTTTGTATATGTATCACTGAGGTGATTCATTTGTGTATTTCTGTTTTTAAGGCATTTGAAGCACTTAAGACATTCAGATATAGTTGTGCTTTAAGAAGAATATATGATTATACACAATATTACTTATAATATTGCTGTTATTTAATTATAAATCCTTTAATTTTTTGTGGATGGACAGATGCCTTTATTTTATTTGTGTATTTTTATGTGGTGCTGAGGACCCAGTGCCTCATACATGCAAGGCAAATGCTCTACCACTGAGCCCCAGCCCCAGCCCCAGCCCTAATTAAAAAAGGTTTTTATAAATCAAAATAGAAGAATATGTATATGATGAGAATTCAACTAGTTTATAAATTAATGTTTAAATGTTTGGAAAGGTTTGTATTATAAAATTGATAACTTTTTTTTTAGTTATTTAAGGAGTTCTCTCATTTTTAGAAGAAACCAATTTATTCCATTTATGTAATGAATAAATCAAGCATTAAACAGATCACAAAGAGCAACGATGGGGCCTCTCTACATAGAGGTCCCTCAGACATGGAGCAGTTAAATAAAACATAAACATTCCAGAAAGATCCGTGAGGATGATATTGAAAGCTGCAGAATCAAGGAGACAAAAACCAAGACTGGTACCAGTTGCTGTGCGGCTGGAGAGAGCAGGTGGTGGCACTGCCATGCTGCTATCCTGAGTCCCTCTAGTGGTTAAGACTACAAAGTTCACCTTTCCTGAGCACCGAGAGAAAGGCACGTTTGTTAGTATCTCTTTCTAAAGTTTCATTTGATTAGTGAGACAAAAAAGAAGAAGAACCCAGAAACACTTCCTCCATCGTTCCTATGAGACACTTATCTAGCGTCTGCACACAAATACTTCTGCGTCACTAGGCACCACAATCCCCTTTGAACATCTTTAATAATCATTAAGTGCTTCCGTCTTTTCAGCTGACACTCTGTCCTTGTAACCTGAACTCGCTGGCCCCACATTTGTCCTCTGGAGCTGCACAGCACAATTTTAATCTCTCTTCCACCTGACAGCACCTCAGATATTTGAAAAACAGCTTTCCCCCCGACCCAGGTGTGTCTGTCTTCTCCAGGCCAACACACAAGGTTCCTTCAACTGTTCTTTATTTGACTCAGTTTCCAGATTCTTCTCTCCACCTCAGTTGTTCTCCTCTGATTTGTCAACAGCCCCTGGAGACATACTAACTTCCAAGACCCCCTGAGATGTAGCCCAACTGTCCCACAGTGTGGCACGGCTGGTATCACTTGCATGCCAAACACTCAACTCCCAGCACACACGCTCTTTTGAGCAGCTTTGTAAAACAGTGGACCAAAAGTTGAGATTTTTTTTCTGAATTTTCCCATTTCAGGTGATTTCACCTTGCCTTATTGTATGTACCCTCTCGGTTGCTCTGAAACATTTTCTGTTCTTGGACAGAACTCATGAGTTTCCCAAATGTAAATAATGGATACAAACAATTGCAAGTGGGTCACTAGATTTGTGAGAAGTTAGTCTACCAGTGATCAGAGAGAGAAAAAAAAAAAAAACTCGGAAATGACCTGCTCTCTGGTGAGATGGAGGCTTGGGAACTTGAGACTGAGTCTCTGATCCTTGTGTTGGGAGCAGATGACCAGCCTAAATCCCTTCTGCTATAGTTTAAACTCATTTCCTGTAATATTGCCCTCTGTGGACTCAGAAAAAAGACTTGACGTCAATAATGTAGCATCCCTCTGTAGTTTGAAGACTAATATTCAGTCCACTCACACCTCTCTTCTCTGAGCTAATGTAGACTTCTCCCTGAAGGGCTATTTTTCAAAACCTTTCATCATTTACTTTGCCTCCCCTGGCTCCTTTCCAATCTTTCCATAACATCTTCCACTGATGGGCCCCAAGACTGAACAGTATGTTTTAATGACTGATATTGGCTATGGATTAAGAGTTATATCTGTGAAAATATTTCCACTCTAACATAGCTCATTGTTGCAAAGATTTATATAGGTAAGGAGTCCCTGGAGTATAACAAGTTATGTTTCAAAACTTTCTTTGGAGATCAGGTATTTTCTATTTGGGCACATTTTTTTCCACAGAAACAAGGCTGTAACTGGGACTTGGGCTCCCAGCCCAGCCAACGAGAGCAGATTTAATCCACATAGCAATAACAATATCAGATTGGATTTAGAGAATAAGAATTCTGTGATTGTGAAACAAGAGATGCAGGAAGATGGAATGGGAATTTTCCCTGCGAGTTTCTCAGCAGAGGCTGCCCAAGGGGTACATTATGAAATGGGTAACGTTTAACCTTGGCTGTCTTCCCATCATCTTTTCTAACCCTTTTCCACCTCTTTGGGTCCTTTTACCATGATCCTAGTTCCCTGCATCCTGGAGATGCCCCAGATCTCCCAGGTGCTGCCCCACTCTCATTTCCCCAGTACCCACGCTTCAATACAGCTTAGCTCCTCTCTCCCAGGATCCAAACCACCACTCCTTTAGGAAAGCTAAAGTTCAGGTGACTGTTAGGATAACTGCCATCCCATTGAACAATTTCTGTGAATGAATTCTCCTGACACTTCAGGCTTCAAATGGGTTCCTTAGTTATCCAAAGACTCATCTGTGCACTTTCAGACAGTGGCACCAAATGAACAAATGTAGACTACCTAAGGGAAGATCTGAGGAATATGGAAACCCTTATAGTACATCTGCTCCTGGTGTTTGCTTGCAAGATTATCCTAAAGAGCACCCGCTCTCCATAGATTCCTTCCTCCCTCCATTTCTGAATCACAGGTTATATGCTCCAGTTGACTCCTCAGCAGCCCCAAGACAATTTTAAAAATTGTCTTTATTTTGAGAAATGGCTGAATGAAAGCAGCTAGATACCTCCTCCTCAAAAGAATCCATACTGTAGAAGTCCACTTATATAAAAATTTTAAAAAGCAAACTCATTTATCGTGACAGAAAGCAGATGAGTGGTCTCCAAGGTCAGGGAAGAGAGACAAGTGGATTGCCAAAGGGCCTGAGGGAATGATTCTGGTGACAGAAATGCCCTTTGTCTTGACTGGAGTAAAGATTTCATGGGTATATATATGTGATGTTTGGAGAGTGTCCCTCAGAAGCCCATGTGTTAAAGGCTTAGTGCCGGGCACATGGGGCTACCAAGAGGTAGTGGCACCCTTAGGAAGTGGGACCAGTCAAAAGTCTTCTAGTTGCATGATGGCATAACTTTGAAGGGATATTGGGACCCTGGCCCTTCCTCTTCCTCTCTTTTTCTTCCCCACCATCATATGGTGAATGGTTTGCTCCACCCACCACTCCCTGCCATGATATACTGCTTCACCATGGGCCCAGGAGCCATGGGGCCAAATGACCATGGACTGAAAAATAAACCTGTCCTCTTTTGTAGCTTTTTGTTTGTTTGTTTGTTTGTTTGTTTTGCGTGTGTGTGTGTGTGAATGTGTTTTGGTCTTTTGTATTTTATTTTGTTTTCGGTACTGGGGACTGAACCCAGGGGAACTGTCCACTGAGCTATATCCCCATCTCTTTTTATTTTTTTCATTTTGAGATGGGGTCTCGCTAAGTTGCTGAGACTGGCTTCAAACTTGGCGATCCTCCTCCCTCAGCCTCCCAAGCCTCTAGGATGATAGGCATGTGTCATGATGTCTAGATCCTATTCTCTTTTTAGGTGGAGTGTCTCAGATATTTTGTTACAATAATGAAAAGCTGAATAACATACTACGTTTACCCAAACTCCTCACATTGTACATTTTAAAATATATGTAGCTTATTGTACATCAGTTATACCTCAATAAAGTGAGAAATGCAAAAGATTAATATGCAAGGAGATTAACTGACATTTACTGACAGTTTATCATATTTACCTCAAGTATTATACAATGCTCATGTAAAATAAATTAAATAAAACAGATAAAAGTGAAATATATCATGAATTTAGTGTATAACACAACCAACCCATCCATTGGTAATAATTTTATATACATAGATATGTTTTCTTAAACAATATATATTATAAATATGTATTTTTAAATGTGTATATGTGACATGTATATTTTATTCTATTAATTCCTTTTTATTGTTATGTGTTGATTTATATAGTTATTTTATATATGATACATCATTACATACGTATGTAATCCATTTATAGCTGTTATAATAATTCATATGCTATTATAAAGGAATTTTGCAAAAACTCATATCACAATATAATGTGAATGTACTCTATTTTTATTCATTATTCCTCAGAGGGGCATTCAGGTGTTTCCAATTTTTCATAATTACAAGGAATATTGTAATTATAAGATTTTCAAAACGAATCTCATGGTATGGGCAATAGGTCTTACTGGCTAGAAACTACTAGGTAGGTGTATAGATGGGTCTTCAGTGAGTTAGATGTAAAGTGTTGTTTCAGGATCAATGAACTGCATAAAAATAGCCAAGATCAAATATAACCTTTTATCAAAGGGGAATGAAGGGAAGGGAGAAGGGAAAGGCATAGGAAAGATAGTGGAATGATTTTGACCTAACTTTCCTACATACATATATGAATACACCACCAGAATCTCACTATCATGTACAACCACAAGACTGTGCTCCTAATTAGAAAAAGATGTACCTCATATTTAGATAAATATGTCAAAATATTTGCTACTGTCATGTACAACTAAAAAGAACAAAATATTTTTTTAAAAAAATATGACTCTTTCTCTAAATATCAACATAACAAATCAGCTCTCTTACGCAGGCTGCATAGCCAGAGTTGACTCAGTGGCCCCCAGAGTTGAGATGGACTTGGATACCCTAAAGACCCATGAAGCAGGTGGCACAGATGTCTTGGCAGCAAGCCATGGCAAGTCCACTCCATCCAGTGCTGTCTAAAGGCTGTTCGAGCCCTTGAGGCTGTTAATATCAAGCAAGCATCAGAAAATGCATATTCACTGCTTCTAGGCTACAAATTTGAAATATATGTATATATAAATATTTATTTATTTATCTTTTAGTTGTAGTTGCATACAATACCTTAATTTATATGTGGTGCTGAGGATCGAAACCAGGGCCTCTCACATGCTAGGCAAACATTCTACCACTGAGCCACAACCGCAGCCTCAAAATATATATATATATATATATATATATATATATATATATATATATATATATATATATATATTAAACCTACCTTGATTCTAGTATTTTTCAGATACCTTTATTGTGGTTAATTTTCACTTTCTTGATTTGGTAAAGACTCAGTGCAGCATGTTAAAGCATCCCATTATTGTTGTGCTTCTAACAATAAGTATATATTAGGTTTTCAAATGTTATCTTTGTTGTGATTTTTACCTTTCATTATTATAAAACTATATCTCAAAATGGGAGTGGTGGTATACACTGTAAAGCCCAGTGACTCAAGAGGTTAAGACAGGAGGATGGCAAATTCAAGACCAGACTTGGAACATACTGAGACCCTGGCTGAAAAGAAAAAAGTAAAGGTCTGGGAACGTAGCTCAGTGATAGAGCTCCCCTGGGTTCAACCCCCAGTACCACACACACACTCCTCCTCCTCCTCCTCCTCACCATCATCATCATCATCGTCATCTCAGAAGCATGGAGAAGAGAATTTCCAGCAATATAGTGAACTAAGATGATACAGCAGAATTCCTCTTCAGCTACTGTTACAGAGAAAGGCTAAGTGGAAAAAGTTGTGCATGTGTGTGTGTGTGTGTGCGTGTGTGTGTGTGTGTGTTTATATATATAAAGAGAGAAAGAAAGAGAGAGCCCGAAGGCATTCTGGAGGAAAGAGAACATCAGAGCAATAAGTAAGGACTAATGCCACTCTAGCCTCTGCCAGATTCGGACAAGCTATGGGCCCTAGGGGTTTCTGGAATTTTAACACCCTTGTAAGCCAATAAGATGTTGTCTCTCGTGTAAGCAAGGAAGGCAACCAGAATTGAGCACTTTGCAAAATCTGAGTTCAAAAATAGGATCAGACAAGTTCCTGGGTTCTCAGGTTACAGGTGAAAATGTCAGACAAAAAACTTGAAACTCAGCCCATGCTACGCCATGAGCTCAGATTTCCCACTGTAAGGTTGAGATACTAAGCTGAGAAAACACGTTAAAGCCAGCTGAGGGCTGGTGACATCTGTAGGACCCCAGCAGAGGAAAGACAGATCAGCAAGGAGAAAATGAGTCTGTGCTAATTGGCTTCCTAAAACATGAATTCTTCCCAGCCAATAAGCGGGAGCTAGGAAATACTTGTTTTCTGTAAACTTCACATAGAGTTTTTGTTAAACAAACTGATAGGAAATAAGGAGGTTTTGCTAATAATCACAGCAGACTTTAATCACAGCTCTGTTCTGAAAATACCTCCTTCTAGAAAAGACAGTGAAAGCACAGTCTGACAGCCCAGGACACAGATCTTCACCAGGGGAAAACCCCAAACTCCAAACCACAGGAGGAACCCACTTTGAGAGTCAGATGGTGAAATTAACAGGAAAATTAATGCCTCAAGAAGTAGAGAAACAGATCAATCAAAACATAATTTGAAACAATTAAAAAATATTTTTTTTTTAAATAGGAAAGTGTGGAGAAACAAAAGGCAACAACATGTGGTGGTGGACACCTGTAGGCCCAGCCACTCTGGAGGCTGAGGCAGAAGGAAGGCTGGATCCCAGGAGTTCGAGGCCAGCCAGGACAACAGAGCGAGATGCCATCTTTAAAAAAAAAAAAAAGGTGAATTGTGCTGCTATAAACATTGATGTCCTTCAGTGGATGAATGAATAAAAAAAAATGTGACATTTATACACAATGGAATATTACTCAGCACTAAAAAAGAATAAGATCATGGCATTTGCAGGGAAATGGATGGCATTAGAGAAGATTATGCTAAGTGAAGTTATCCAATCCCCCCAAAAACAAATGCCGAATGTTTTATCTGATATAAGGGAGGACGGTGATTCAAAGTGGGGTAGGGAGGGACAGCATGGGAGGAAGATTACCTCTAGATAGGGAATAGGGGTGGGAGGGAAAAGGAGGGAGATGGGGAATAGCAAGGATGGTGGAAGGAGATGGTCATCATTATACAAAATACATGTATGAAGATGTGAATTTGGTGTCAATATACCTTATATGTAAACAGAGATATGATAAATTGTGGTATAAAAGTGTATTAAGAATTGTAATGCGAAAAAAATCAATAAGAGAGCTCATGTATCATGGCATAATTTGCCGTGAACATACTTTATATACAGAGTTATGAAAATTTGTGCTATGAATGGATAATTATGATTGTAATGCATTCCACTATTGTCATGTATGAAAGAAATCAATAATTTTTAAAAAGGTGAGGGTGGGGGAGCTGGGGTTGTAGCTCAGCGGTGGAGCACTGGCCTCACACAGGTGAGGCACTGGGTTCCATCCTCAGCACCACATAAAAATAAATAAAATAAATAAAGATACCAAAAAATTCCAAAAGGTATTTTTCACAAATGAAACTTACAGCCATCTAAACTCAAAACTGAATAGATGGATTTTAAAAAAGGAAACAAAGAAATGACTCAGAATGTAGCACTGAGATAAAAATGGCATGGGGGTCGGGGGAAGATTCACAAGTGACAGGATGGATAGCCAATAAGAGTCATGGAAGGGATGAAACGAAAAGGGGACAGAAGTTATATTTGAAGTAATGATAATTGAGAATAGTTTTAGAATTGACGAGACAGAAACTTAGATTGAAAAACATACCATGTGGATATCTAATACCGTGTAACAAAAGTACCCCAGAAACCCACCGATTAAAGCAACCTCCATTTCTTTAGCCCACAGTTTTGTGGGTCAGCAGCTTGATTTTGGTGGGCTCACTCATGCATTAATGGCCAGCTGGCAGATGTGGTCAGTGCACAGTGGCCTTGCTCACATCAGTCCACTGAGAACCAAAGTGGGGAAAGAAGGAGCCTTAGTCCATGAGGGCTCCCTGCAGAGAGCACTCCCTGTTTCCCTTGGCAACTCCCATGGCTCAAGCAAGTTAGCCTCTGTGTTCTGATGTTTAATGTGTTGCAGCTGGGTTTTCAAATGTCCTGTTGTGTAGCATGTTCTGCCCTTTTACACAGATTGTGACAGATGTTGGCTAACTGGGAACAACTTGGTTCCAAGAGGGAAATTATCGTCATTTTAATTAATGGCTTGACATTTCTTTGCTGCTGTTACATGCCTGGAGTAACTAATTATTAGTTTTACTGATGACCATTTCACCCTTCAGCTTCAGCTCCAAGTATCCAAGTTCAAAAAAAAAAAGTCACTTTGGTCAGTGTTAAAATTTGTGCTGCCAGGACCGTAGTACTAAGACATCTTTTCTTATCTGAATTATGGTTATGTTTAAAAGACTCAACAAGAATTTTCTTTAACTTGACACAGTATATTAGATGGGGGGATGGAGAAAGTAGGAAAGATCAGTCTGGATGGTAGGAAAACAGGTAAGAAAAAAAAAAAGGAGAAGATGGATCAGCAAGAAGGAGAAAAGGGGTCTTTGCTAAATGGCTTCCTAAAATACAAGTTCTTCCCAGACAATAAGTGGGAGCTAGGAAATCATTTGTTTTCTGTAAACTTCACATAGTTTTTGATAAGCAAACTGATAGGAAATTAAGAACATTTTTCTAATAATCACAGCGAACTTTAAAATCAGAGCAGCCCATTCACCTCTGTTGTAGAAATACCTCGATCTAGAAAGAACTCTCAAGCGGATAATCCTTGCACAATTGTTCTGTTAAAAATAACAAGTTGTATCGGGGGAAAAACCTGAGGGGCAGGAGGGAAAAAAAAACTTTAAGAAACTCCTAACCCATTTTAGACCCTAAAGCATGCTACCGTAGAGGAAAGTATGGAGACAACCTGGGAGGGCAAAGTACTGCTCAGAGGCAGAGCAGAAGTGCAACATGGACCTTTCATGAAGGAAAGGTATACAGAAGGCCCCTTCCAAACACTGGGATCTGGCCACTGCTACTCCTTACTTTTTGTGAAGACAATGAGAACCAGGAAGCAGTCTCACCTCTGGTGGTGGCACCAGGCAGAACTGGTGTGGCTACTCGAGAAGCTTGGATAGAAATTGAAAGAGGGTGTTTCTACCTTGACTTTGCCTTGGCTAGTCCATTGACATCAGAGCATCTCATATCTGTCCCTCTTCCACATCTGAATGAGTCCACCCTCCAACCCATTGCAGTTCCCATCCTCGTTTGGAATAGACCATTTGGAAATGTGCTTTTTTCCAGGCTACCTCATGCTTTCTGCTCTTGACATTCTAGCTAGCTGCATCTGTGCACACAGCCCCCACGATGGTTCCCCCATTCCTCCTGGACCAGGCTCTCCTGGGGTAGTCTGTGCATATTAGTTATGAATTAGGCATTTACTATTTTAACATGAAATAAACTGGAAGGACTTCCCATTTAAAATGATGGAGAAAAGATCTTTTTTTTTTTTCATTTCCTCTTTCAGCCACAAGTAACATGAGAAACATAAGCAGACCTCGTGAAGCAGGAGACCCTTTTCTCTCAAATCACAATTTAAAGACAGAAAGTAACTGCAGGAGTCTGACCTTAACTGGTGAATTCTGGCCTTAGCAGAATAGACAAAGGTGAAATTTAGGAAACTGCAGGGAATAAAATCACCAAGAAGCAAATTGATTTTACCATGTACTACCCCAGAAATGCTCAGGCTTTGAACACTAGATTTGATGAGGCAACTGATGAACATAAACATTGGAGGTATGTTCTATTACTATAACACATTACCTGAGACAGGGTACTATATAAAGAAAACAGGACTCTTTAGCTCACAGTTTTGAAGACTGAAAGTCCAAACAGCATGGTGCTGGCTCTGCCAAGTGCCTCGTGGTAGATGGCATCATGGTGGAAATGAGTATGAGAGAGAGAGCAATCCAATGGTAAGACAAGGAGACAGAGCTAGAGAAGGGGACAGACTTGTTCTTTTATAACAACTCTCTCAAGAGAACTAACCAGGAATTTCTTTCAAGGGCAGTGCCCTCAATGACCGAATTACTTCCCATAAAAGGACCCATGTGTTAAAGTTCCCATCATCTGTTAACATCACCATTGATGAACTGGGGACCACGCTTCTAACCTGAGTGGGGAAACACTCAAACCATATCAGGGAGATTTATTCAAAAATTGATTTAATAAGAATACAGTCCTCACCCATGCCCCAAAGTTATATAAAAAAAATCTTTCCCTACATATGTTTCTTAGAAAAGTTAACCTGAAAGTTTCTAATATATGGTGTGGATTAGATTCCAGAGAAAAAGTACTAAATAATGCAAATGTCCTCCTTGTCTCAGCTGCAGAAATGCCAGCTGCTAGGCTTAGACTCTTCAGAAGGAGATTGGAAGATTCTTCTCTCCAGACACAAGTGAGACCCGGACAAAGTCCTATAGATACTGACATCTACGTTTCTCCCGCTGAAAAAGCCACTCTTATTGCAATACACCTACCGTGGAGCCAAGGTGGTTTTCAGCCCCTCCCACATGCTCAATTTTCTATTTAGCCAGTTCACAATTCACTTTTCAATAGGAACATATAATCAAGAAGCATTAGTCGTTTAAAAAAAGGGAGGTATGTTCCAGCAAAAAAAGACAGAAATAAAAAAGCACTCTAAACCAAAATCAGAAGCCAACAAACAGAAGGCCTGTTCCAGGAAGTGCAGACAAGGAACGGAATAAAAGAACACTTCAGAAACAAATCTAGAACTAACATCCTGAAATAGACAGGAAGAGAAAGTATATTCATTAAATAAAAGCAAAATACCAAAGTAAACAAACAACTAGAAAATAAGAAAGAGCTGTTGAAAATGAAGAAGAAAACTTTCTCATAATCTTTCAACTTTTCTATCAACAAAAGAAAAGTTGAAAGATTATGAGAAAGTCTCCTAGAAAATAGAACTAAAAGACAAAGACATGGAAATAAGAAAATATTTTTTAAAATTGCAAACTTTTCTGATATTGCACTAACCTTTCAGAAAACATATTGCCAATGTGTTTAATATTGTAAGAATATACTTTTAATTAGAACGAATTTTGTTACAAATTGTATGAGTATATTATGGATTTTTTGTATGTGTGTGTATGTGTGTGTGTGTGTGTGTGTGTGTTAACCTCATTGTATCATCTAATATGAATTTGCAAGACAGAGCATTGAATGCTAGAGGATGGGCTACAAAAAAAAAAAAAAAAATTGCAAACTCAATCTTGGTGATCCAACATCCAACTCCTAGGAGATCCAGAGAGAGAGAAATGAGCAAAGAAGATTTCCAAATAAGAAAACAGATCTCCTCTAACTGAGAATCTTGAGTCCTTCAACCGAAGGAGTCCCCAAGAGTCCAGCACAATGAATGAAAACCACGTTGAGTGATAGTGTATCGATTAGCTATCACCTCCCACACACCAAAAAAATGCTGTTGTACATGTATATCATTTGGGATCCTCTGAGATGATATCAAGATGGGTTTAAATGTGCAAGAGATTTACTGGGGAAAAGACCTGTGAAGGATAAAGGGCCAGAGCAGGAGCCGTGGGGAGAGACTTCAGATCCCGATGCAGGTCTGGTAGCTGTGAAAGGAGCAAGGAAAGAGTAGAGTAGGAAAAGCTTCAGACACCGGCATGACTTGGAGACAGTCATGAAGAGAAGTCCCTGAGGCAAAGGTTGGTTGTTAGAGAAGCTCCACATCAGGCAGGCACAGCCGGGCTCTCCCCTCCTCACCTGATGCTGTCATTGACTGGGAGCTGCCTTGGAGGAGGACAGCCTCTGTTCCCACCGTAGTGTGTGAAGGCTGGTGTGTGAGTCAACCATGCCTTCCACAGCAGGTTAACTTAAAGGGACACCAAAGCAGTGCACCTCCATGACTGTCACAGTGCATTTCTTGTCCTGCAAAGATCTCAGTCACCATGATCACTATGGGCCTCTCTTCTTGAGGAGAAAATGAGTGGAAGAAGAAGGAAGTTAGTGGATCTACAGACCCTGGGGCTACTGTTTGTCTTGAAGTCACAAGAGACACTCATCCTCAGTCTAAACTCCCCTCCCTCTCAGTTCTAAATTCTGCAGCGCTTAGTGGCTTATCTGGTGATGCAGACTTGATTCAGAGGTATCTTAGTCATTGCTAATCACACTCTTTTCAGGAAGAATTTCTTCAGAGTTGGAGGATGAGAACGTGGAAAGAGGTGCTCATGAGTATGGCAAGCCAGCCATGGGCTGTGCCTATGTAAACTGGGAGCACGGAGCACATAAGTGGACTGGTCTGATGTTGCCTCTCTGTTTAGGCTGGCGACAGAAGTGTCCCTTTGGCTTGCTCTGCCATGATCCCCACATAGCACATGAGACGGGTGTGACCTTCAAAGATGTCAGCCAATCTGCTGACAGCAAAACATGGCAAAGCTAGACTCAACCCCCTGAAACCTGACCCCTTGCCTCATTTGAATGGCGTCTCCCCAGTAAAACCCAGGTTCAAGGCACGCTCTCTCTCTCTCTCTCTCTCTCTCTCTCTCTCTCTCTCTCTCCTGCCTTGCCCCCCTTGTGGGAGCTGAGGCTGAGGATCAGTCACTCAACCCAAAGAAAAGGAACTTTCTGTGCCTATGTCTTTATTTAGTCAGCCCAAATTCACTTGGAGTGACCTTGGCTGGTTTAGTCGTGTGTCACGACACAGAAGGATCACTCAGAATCCACACACATTCCCCTTTGCTCTCAAGCAGCCCCACGTCCCCTGTTGATCAAGGCCAATAATCTCTGTCAGGATCATGATGCCTCTTTTCACCTGCTGCTCTGTGGGTATAAGGCATCCCAAATGCCCTGGTGGCAGTTATAGGATGTAGTTCAATGGAATCCTCACTGTATCTCCTGTGAGGAGTGTACCTCATCTGTGAACCAGAACTTTTAATCCTGCAGAACCCAGAGGTATGGAGATAGGAAACACAAAGTTCCTGGGGTGGGGGGCATTGGGAGCCATAATAAGTGGTCACTCTTATTTCCACTTCTTGGTTCCCAAGTCCAGGTATTCTTTCTATTGAGGATGAAAAAGTTTATAGAAGATCCCATGAGAGCAGGAGCAGGTGGAGAGTCTTCAGATCACAATTCAGGTCTGGTACCTAAGAAAGGAGTGAGGAAAGAGAGGCCACAATAGGGAAAACCTCAGACACCAGCATGATTCAGATAAAGTCTCATCCAGAGCAAAGGGGATGTACAGAGGATTACAGAGGGCTTCCTGAGAGCGGTGCCCTGGACTTTCAGAGTATCACCTCCAAGCCCTAGCTTCAGCTATGCCTTAGCAACCATTCCAGTGGTTTATGAGGCTGGATCCTTCTAGGCGATGCAATATGTGAAATGACCAGTGGATCCCCTGCTGCTATACTGAGTTAGCCATGACCTGGGTCCCTTGATGGACATTATGTTGTGTGTGATTCCATGACTAGATCAGGCATTCACGAACACCAGGTCGTGATGCTTGCTAAAGCTCTGTGGGCAAGAAAGACAAACTACAGCCAGTACAGCCATCTAATCTTGAGAGATGGACTGCAGAACCTCCCAGAAGAGAAGCCCAGTGTACTTTACTTACCACAAAGTAGCAAGTTGTTGATGAAAAGATTTTGTTTTCCAACTCAGCAAATCCCAGAATTCCTGGGCTATCCCTAGTCCATCTACATTTTCCTTGAGAACCACTGGTTCTTTACTGAACTCCTGTTTCGTAGTACAGTACCTATTACATGCAGCTGAAAACAGCTAGCTCACATTTCCATCATTTTGTCTGGAGATCTCTCAGCACAAATCCAAATATTTTTGGATCATATTCTAACTTTCAAGTTGCCAAAGTGACACTTTTATAAAATAATTCCATCCCTATATAACATGGATTACTATTTTCTTTACAGCTCCTATTATAGTTTTCTTGTACCCAGTAGACAGTCTCTAAACCAAAGCCATTTATTTTTTGTTTTTCTTATGTTTATATCACACAATTAGATATCAATGTCTTATAGCAAAAGCTACTGCTCCAAAATACTGCACAGCAAACATCCAAAAATTCAGTGAATTAAAATAGCAAGATTATATTTACCATTGATCTGTGAGTGGGTTGAGTGTTGGCAGATCTAGGCTGGACTCAGCCTGGGCAGCTCTGCTGATTCAGGTAGAGTTTGGCCAGGACTGACTGGCTTGGTTCCATGTGTTATTCCTCTTCCTCCTTGGACCAGGGGGCTAGCCATCAGCATGTTCTGCTGCTTATCTTGGCACAAGCCAAAGAAGAAAAAGTCCAGCCAGGCATGGTGGTCCATGCCAGTAATCCCAGCAACTTGGGAACCTGAGGCAAGAGGATTGCAAGTTCAAGGTCAACCTTGGCATCTTAGTGAGATCCTCATCCTTAGTAAGACCTTATCTCAAAATTTAAAAATGAGGACTCAAAATCAGAAGTGGGGAGAAAGAGAGAGAGAGAGAGAGAGAGAGAGAGAGAGAGAGAGAGAGAGAGAGAGAGAGAGAGAGAGAGAGAGAGAGAGAGAGAAAGAAAGAGAGAGAACAAGCCCAGCCACACAAATGCCTTTTAAGACTGCTTGCTTGCTGCATATCTGCTAATACCCCATTAGCCAAAGTAAGTCATGTGATCAGGCTTAGAATCAGAAACAGGAAGTTACCCCACTCACATAAGTGGGAGGGGAAAGGAGAAGAGTAAATAAAAGTGGGAGGAGAAAAAAAGAGAGCAAACATTTTTCAGCAATAATCTAATCTATCACACTTTATTGTGGAATTTTAGATCACCTCCAAAGAGAAAAAGTTACTGCATGCCAAGAAGTAGGAATAAAGATAACAGAACCTCTCATGAACAATACCAGAAGCAGTGAGACAATGAAATGCCTTCCAAATTCTAAGTGAAGTGATATTATACTAAGGATTTTATGTCTGTTCAAACTATCAGTCAGTTATAAAGCTAGACTAAAGGCATGAGACATGCATAGTCTCAGTTAATATAACTCCCATATACCTTTCCTCAGGAAGCTACTACAGAATAATATTATTCAAATAGAAAAACTGAACAAGGAAAAAAGAGGATAGGAAATATGAAATCCAATGTAAGAGAGAGATGAAGGAATTTTCCAGTATGATAGCACATGGAAGTTTCATATTGTTGCCTAGAGAGCTTCAAAAACCAGTTTAGACACAAATATGGAGAAGGGCTCTATGCTATCAGCAGTGTAAGGAGTTTATTTGTGTGAAAAAAATACATAAAATGTTCTTGTAGAAAGTGGGAAAACTCTAAAATCAGCATACTACAGTGATGCAGCCACATCAATTTTTATAGCAGCTCTTTATGACATTTGCTGGTAAATGGAAGGATCTGGAAACTATCATGCTAAGTGAAATAAGCCAATCCCCAAAACACCAAAGATCAAATGGTCTCTCTGATATGAAAATGCTAACACACAACAATGGGTGGAGGAAGAATAGAAGTTCAGTGGATTAGACAAAGGGGAATAAAGGGAAGGGAGGGGAGATGGGGATAGGAAAGACAGTAGAATGAATCTGATATAACTTTCCTAAGTACATATATAAATACAACACAGTGAATTTCAATATATTATACATCCTCAAGACTGGGATCCTAATTCGAATAAGATATATTTCATGTTTGTATAAATATGTAAAAATAGACTCTACTGGCCTGTATAATTAAAAAGAATGAATTAAAAAAACAAAGTGGGAAAACTCAAGCATAGATACAATGAAAACCTAAACAAATGTAAAATTAGCACAATTATTAACTCCAAAAAAAAATATAAGATGTTTATTAAAAGTAAATATAATCATAGTCTACTATTTTGTTCTGCTATAATCAGTATTTCATATTATGGTGTTTTTAAAAATTGAGAGAATGGGAAGAAGACAGAGAAAGTCACTAGATAATATCTGAGGTCAACAGATAATCAAGAGAAAGAAATATAATACATATTATTTAGCAATATGGAAGAAATGTATTAATTCTGGAAAGTGGAGTTAGAAAATCTGAAGACCAGAACATGGAGTTGTTATTTGACTCTTTTGCAAAAGTATAAGTCTATATTTCTCTGATAAACTTTTAAGGCTTGCTGGGCACAATGGCACATGCCTGTAATCGCAGCAGATTGGGAGACTGAGGCAGGAGGATTGCAAGTTCAAAGCCAGCCTCAGCAATGGCAAGGCACTAAGCAACTCAGTGAGACCCTATCTCTAAATAAAATACAAAGTAGGGGTGGAGATGTGGCTCAGTGGTCTAGTGCCCCTGAGTTCAATCCCCAGTACCAAAATTTTTAAAGCTTGGATAAGGATTACACCATAAGTCTATATAATAACTTGGGGAAAAAATTTTCATCTGTTTTATCACCTGTCCAATAAACATTTATGCTTCATTCTAGATATCAAAATACTATCAAGCTTGGCACAGCAACACATGCTTATAGTCCCAGCTATTCAGGAGGCTGAAGAAGGAGGACTGCTTTATCAAGCCCAAGAGTTTGAGGCCAGCTTGGACAACACAGTTAAGACCAAAAACAAAGAAAAAACAAACAAACAAACAAACAAAAAAACCCCAAACTATCAGTATTGAACAGTATTTAGTAATTATGAAACAGATTTGCATATATTTATTCTTGTTAATTAACTGTTCACATCTCTTGTGAGGCTGATGAATCTCAAGCTTCAGGACTTCTTGCTGAGTAGACTCCTAACTCCAGGAACAGGTCCTAGAGATATATTCACACAAATGTTTTTGTTAATTATACCCCAAAATGCTCTTACTGAGATTATTCTAACTTCTAGTGTATCACAGTAAATTTATTTCCTCCGTGGTAGCAGTGGGCATCACTTCTCCTTGTCGGTCACAGACATTATTTCTATATAAATGCACATTTGTACCTGATTCATATGTTTGTGTTTGTATTCTTTTGTTTAAAGAGGGTGCCTCAAAATAGTAGGAACCTCCGCAAAATCTGAATTTATCCTGGGTAATGAATACCTATCCTGTTTCACTAATGGATGGATGGGGCTGAATGGCTTTGCCCGAGTTTGCCATCTAGCCCATCTCAAAATGGCAGAAGGAGAGTTAAATGTCAGTAGTTCCTTTCCTGGGAAAATTTGTTTTGAAACATGGATGGAAAGGAGCAAGCCTGAGCTTGCTCACATGATGTTCTAGGGAACCTCTAGTGGCAAAGGAATCAAAAGGAAAGGTCACCTTAGATAAATGACAATGACATGTCATTTTCTCTTGGGCTGCCTCTGAGGAGTGGTAGGAGAGCTTTGGACTAAAATGCCTCCCGTAAACACACAAGATGCACGCCTATAATTCCAGTGGCTTGAGAGGCTGAGGCAGGAGGATTGAGAGTTCAAAGCCAGCCTCAGCAAAAAAGTGAGGCGTTAAGCAACTCAGTGAGACCCTGTCTCTAAATAAAATACAAAATAGGGCTGGGGATGTGGCTCAGTGGTCAAGTGCCCCTGAGTTTAATACCTGGTACCAAAAAAAAAAAAAAAAAAGACACAAGACACAAAAAACAAGTTGGGGTAGGACAGGAGGTCACATTTTTTCCTAATGTTTTTCTTTGCAGCCTGATCTCTAGGAACAGCCCAAAGCCATTTTAAGTTAGAGGGTAGGGACTCAAAGACTTGGAGACATGTAAGGTGGTTCAGGCCAGCGCCTCCAGAAGTGGAGTCCAGTGTACTGAAGCAACACTCCAGGGAGCAGTTAAGGACACGGCTTGAGTCAGGCTTTGATCTGTGTGGTAGCTGGACAACTTTGAGCAAGTTATTTAATCTCTGTGCCTCAATTTCTTCAAGTATGAAAGAGGGACGACAACATTCCTTATCTGGAATGAGAATCCAAAAAACCGAAAACTACTTCAGAATAATAGCAAAATCTATCCTAACGCATTGCAGGGAATTTATTCTACCTAATGTAAAAACCCATATGCTTTATCACATAAATACATTTAATTACAGAGTACAGTCCTGTGGAAACATTTTCTAATATAATGTATGCTTGTGCCATATAAATTTTCAAAATCCAGAAAATTAAAGATTTTGAAACATGTCTGGTCCTAAGGTTTTTAGATAAAAACATATGAATCTGAAGTGCCTATCTCATAAAGTTGCTGTGAGGATTAAATTAGTAATACAGTAAATGTATACCCCAAAACCACCCTTAATGGGTTTGCTATTATGAGGACCCATATTATCTAAAAACACTTTAGAAATGTATTTATGAGAGATGTGATCTGGTATTTATCTGACACCTAGGGAGGGAATGCACTTCTTTCTGAATCAATCCAGTTTAAATATTAGGTATTTCTAATCTTACATCATAAGCTGAAATTTTTTTCTTGCTAACTTTCCCTCAGTGGTCCAGTTATATTTGAATACAGCCCTGAGCCTTCTTTTCTCCATGGCTGATTGTTCATCATATATTGCTCAGACCAACCTGTTAGCTTTCCTCTGGATGCACTCTGGTTTGCCAATATATCCTTCCAAATGCAATGCCCAAAATAAAACTCAGAGGTCCATATGGGTTCTGATCACCATAGAATACAGTCCACATTTTTTTTTTTCTGAGCTCCAGACTGTGAAAAACAAATGTGTCTCAGTGTGAAAACAGAAGAGAGATGGGAGGAGTTGGAAAACACAATCGAGGCCATTGAGGAGTTTCATTAGAAAAACATACTTTAAAAAAAAATCAATTTCAAAGCAATGTTTTTCTGGATTCCCTGAACTAAGATGGAAAACAGTGAGCAGCCTGGACTGATCGAAATGCAAAAGTCAAACAATGTAGAAGGTCGGTGACGTTATACCAATTCATTTACAGAGAAATACTATAGTCCGTAATGCCGGAGCCAGTGTGAAGGTCACGGACCGTATCCCACAGACCAAGCAAAACCAATGATATTCTGGCAGAAGGAGAAGAAGGACAAAGTTAAATAAAACTTTGACAAGTATCAGCACCAATTTACAGCAAATTACTGAGAAACAGGAGGACACGGCTCCCTCCAGTGGGCACAGTTAGACTCTGCCTCATGCCTGGCGGTGACCCTGATCCCCTCTGGCTAAAGGGAACCTGAGCAAATAAACCCACCAGAGAGTAAAAATCCATTTACAAGGTAGGTGATGTGCTCACTCGTTCAAGCTGTGACAAGAATGGTGAGAAAAATGTTCTTCTCTTACAACAACCATCTTGGCTACCTGCAAAGTATGCTTAGAATTCTGAATTCCTTTGGTGTCTTGGTAAAGGTCCCCTCAGGACTGGCCGATGGGAGCACAGGGACTTATTTATTCTTTCTATTTCGTCTATGTTTGGAATTTTCATAATAAGACATCTTTAAAAAATCCTGAAGTAATTATAACTTTCTAAAACTAGTGAATACTTATGATGGCAGTCTAATAATTATATTTATCCTCATACTGAAGATGTTTTTTTTAAAATCTGAAGGTACTGCCAGATATAAACTAGTTGGGGAAATATTGGTAAATTGTTATCAGGATATAATAGATCATAAAATAGATTTCAGATCTAATAACTAAACTGGAATAAACTATTCAGCTTCACACTCTGTTGCTCAAAACTACCTGTAAATAAAATCACTATCAGGTTAATGTCTGATGAAGGCCAAGGATGCTAAATTTGAAACCCATTAGCTTGGTTTCTCCTTTGGTCCACTGAGACATGGATTTATGATCATGGTCCTGGGACTCAGACCAAATCCAGTATCAGAATCACACAGGTAAATAGGATATTGATTAGGCTAGTAGACTTTGATGCAATTCTGGTCAAACGCATCTAGGAATTGATGTCCAATATACATGAGTTCAAGTAAATGCTCAGCTGACAATATTTTGTATGTAACACCCAACTACAGGCAGAGCCTCCACGGTACCAGAATCTTGAATACTACTTTGCATGCTGTTGACCCAGACATTTCAGCCACAGGTATAAACAGTCTCAAAGAGGCATTGGCCAGCTTCACATGGCCAGATGTAACCTGAAAGTGCCTCCATCCAGACACTGGACCTCCAGATTTCACTTCTCTGACACCAATATCTGTGAGGCTGTAGAAAGCTGATTGGCAGTTACACGTGCATAATCCTCAAGTACTGGGCAATTACCACTTCTGATCTCCTTTTGTATGGAATGTTGCAGGTGGACAGAAATAAGGACCGTGTGTGTGTGTGTGTGTGTGTGTGTGTGTGTGTGTGTGTTACTGGGATTGAACCCAGAGCCTCATGCATGCTAGGCAAGCACTCTACCAACCAAGCTATATCTCCAAGCCCCATTTTTGGTGTTAAGTGCAGATGCAATAACAACACAATTAAGGCTCTTTTTGTGGAGAATTGGGATGAGGTATAGGAGGAAGAAGCAGCTCAGGGTCACCTGGTGGCTGTGGTACTTGAACAACATGAAAGCAATGATAACCATAGTGTAAGAAACAAGGGATTTATTGTTTTTTGTTAACTGCTTTGGAAATCTTGATAAAAAAAAATGACAGAGTCAGGTTAGCCAACTTCAACTCTAGAACAGTGTGATCCTTAGAAGGATTCCAGGGCAATGTTGAAAGAAACTTGATCTTATGCAGATGCAAGGAATACTATCTTGAATATTAAACCAAAGATTTAGTCATCAGGTGACAGCCATAAAGGAGACAGAATGCAGATCCCCAAAGGGTCTCCTATTTCAAACGTAGGGACCTGGTAGGAAAAGGTTAAGATCTGGCATAGGGTAGAAAAGTCTGAGAATATTGAGTCACTAGATTTATTTTAATCCTCTAGGAGATCAAAATCAGATTTCTGTCCCTTGCTAGAGGAGACTGACATGAGACGCTGGCGATGCCTCACCTGAGTCTTGCCCTACAAAGTGATGCTTGTCTTTCTCAAAGTCCTCTCCCAGTTCTACTCACTGACCTCATAATGAAAATCAGAATTGGGTTTTGACTCAAGCAGGTGGGAAAATGCACCCCAGCTCCTAGAGGAAAGAAGGAATTGAAGAAACTGAGGGTCTTGGCTAATGCATGTGGGCAGGAATCTGCATAGACTTGTAGGAGTGGATCTTGAGAATGTTGGACCAGAATAGAAATAGAAAAACTGGATAACAGAGAATTTTTGACATGGAGCATTTTTCCTTGCTTCAAACTCAAGGTCCTGGAAAAAGAACCTGGAGCAATCTACTGCCTAGGATGGTTTCTTAAGGGTTGGACAAATCAATGGCCAGAAATAAATAAAGTCCAGATGCTGGAGCCTGACATCGCATTGACAGAAGAGCCAGAAAGCTCAAAGACATGGAAATATTAGAGTAGATTTTATTTTTTCTTTTGATTATTCATTTATGGCAGATCTCAGAAAATATTCATCAAGAATTCATAGGGACAATTGTAATTTAAATTTCTATAAGCATTTATGTTTATAAAGATTATAGGAGGGCTGGGATTATAGCTCAGTGGTGGAGCATATGCCTAGTACAGGTGAGGCGCTGGGTTCCGTCTTCAGTACCACATAAAAATAAATAAATAAAATAAGGGTTTTGTGTCCTTCTACAGTTAAAAATATTTTTTCAAAACTATCATAGGAATCACATAGATGCCATTTTACAGAAATGATTTCTATCAAGCACTTTGATTTTTTAACATCATCTCCAAATGATCTATACTTGAAAATAATGCACAATTTCTTCTTGAACAATGGTGACTAACTTTAAGAACTTTTTTTATTATAGTAAAAGAGAGCATAAAATTTTATCCATATTAAGTGTACAATTCAGTGTCATTAAGTATGATCAAACTGTCATTCAGCCATCATCACCCTCTACCTCCAGAGATTTTTCATCGTCTCAAATTGAAACTCTGTGCCCATTAAGCAGGAACTCCCCACTCTCCTCTTCCTCCAGTTCCTGGCAACCTTTATTTTATTTTGTCTTTATGAACTTCATATTAGTGAAATTATACAATATTTTTCCTTATACAATATTATTCCTTTAGTGTTCGGTTTATTTCACTTAGCATAATGTTTTCAAGGTTCATTTATGCCATAGCATGTATTGGAATTTCATTTTTTAAAAAGACGAATAATAGTCTATTGTATATGTATACCATATTTTGTTCATACATTCATCTCTTTTGACAATCGGATTGTTTCTGCATATGGATGTTGATGTAGAAGCACCATTTGGGGTCCCTACTTTAATTTTTTAGGTTATATACTTAGAGGTAGAATTTCTGGATCACACAGTAATTCTATGTCTAACTTTCTGAGGAAACATCGAATGGTTTACTGTAGCAGCTGCATAATTTTACATTCCCATGGGCAATGCACGAAGTTTCAAACTTCTCTACATCCTTGCCAAAACGAGTTATTTCTCTTTTTTAGAAAACAATAGATCCTAACAAATGTGAAGAATTTAGAAAATTTCTATTACTCTTTCAAACATTTTTCTTTTCTTCTGATAGATCAAATACACATATATAGTTGATTCAATATTATTCTACAACTCATTGATGTTGTTTTCTCGGTCTTTTCTCTTTGCATTTCAATGCAGAAAGTTTTAATTTTTCTTTCTTTTTTCCTTTATCTTTTTTGTTTGTTTATTTATGTAGCAACCCTGGGGACTGAGCCCAGGACACTCTACTACTAAGCTACATCCCCAGTCCTTTTTATATTTTTATTTAGAGACAGGGTCTCACTAAATTGTCCAGGCTGGCCTTAAACTTGCAATCCTCCTGTCTCTGTCTTGCAAGTTTCTGGGGTTACGGGCATGCACCATATTCCTGAATAGTTTAGTATTATTATTTATTATATATTATTATATTATTATAATTATATATTATTATTTAGTTTAGTATTTAGAGACTTAAGGGGATTGCTTGAAAATGCCTTGAGCTCTGTTTTTGTTCAGTTTCCTCTCAAATATACTGCCTTATGCATCATAGATACCTTGGTTTTCTCAAACAATGGCCTTTGTCCATTTAACTTGGTGAGACTTGCTCACTCTATATGACTTGCTCTCCCTGAAACACTGCCTTGGAGTTACCCACAGGCAGAAAGACTTTACCATGGTGTTTCACACCTTTTGTTTTCCTTATCACAGGGCTGCCATCTTGTTTGCTTCTTGACTAATTCCTACATCTCATTCAATTTTCTACTTGTTTACATTCAAAATAGAATTCAAGACCGGCTTACTCTCTCATGACTAAAAGCAGACATTCTTGCAAAGACCTTTTCTTATAATCTCAGAAACAACATCGTGTTGGTTTTGACACTGACCTGCAGAATATTGTATATATGGGCTAAAACTACAGCTGGTATATGGTGCTATGACCCCAATGTCTAGCAATATTGGTCCAGGAAATATGAAGTAGAAATAGAATTGACTCATCTCACCATTACTTCTCATGATCCATTTAACAATTAGTTTCCTATCCCCACAGGCTAAGATTCTGCTGAATTAATTGTCCTACTTTTAGGTAACAGACATGTTCATTAGAGGAAATGGTAGAACTTCCACTCAAATAAGTTCTGTATACCATCTGTAAACTTGGAGCAGTTCATGGTTTTAGACCTGCAAGCAAAGAGAAGATGTTAACATAATGAAAAGAGTAACTGACTCAGATTATCATCAACAGCTAAGGCTACTGTATGTAATGTGTGCCTGGAAGACTGTGTCAGGAACACAGGAGATTTCCTGGGGCATCTATTGATATTCCTATGACAGTGGTAGAGCAGGAGCAATTGCAGTGATCACAGTATTCAATCTTGCACTATTAAATATGATGCCACCTGTAGAATTTTCAGATGCCTCTTATTAGGATAAGGAAGTTCCTTCTATCCCAGGGTTGCTAAGAACTTTTATCTTGAATGGGTGTTGAATCTTGTCAAATGTTTTTGATACAGAGAATTACAAAACTCTGCTTGATATATAACTACCAAAGGGAATTGGCTGGATGGGGGATAAAAGTCAGAGGGACATAGAGAAGGTGATATTGTCTGAAATAATTGGGTGCATTATGTTCCAGTGAAAGGGGTCAGCTAGAGGCCACCTAGCAGTCCCTGCTCTTTCCATGATTCAAAGGCAACACTGTGCAGCCCTTGAAACTACTGATTCAATCTCCATCCATGGTTGACAACTGGCACCCATTCTCCAATGTGCTGAGCAGCATCTTAGAATTCCTCTAAAAGGCCACAACTTGTATCCATTTCTGCCACCTTGCTGTCCTGTGACAAACAGCAGTTATGATATTACCAACATGAAACTGGGAGGCAGATTACCCACTATTCTCTGGCAGTCCTTGTAATTAGCTATTAAGCTTTGGTTGCCAAACCCCCAATGCAAATCTATTCAGAGAACAATTAAACTTGACTTTCTCATTAGAAATCCACGATTTCCCTAACCTTTCATTCAGGCCATGGATTCCATGTGATGAATATCATCTTATAATTTGTCATATCAGTTATGTATCTTTTGTCTTATAGCTTACTTAAAATAGCTTCTGATTTTGCAGAAGGATGTTTAGAGGACAGAGAAAGCATCCGTCATCTAATCATTAAAGATATTGTGATAGGGCTGGGAATAAAGCTCAGTTGCTCAGTTGGTAAAGTCCTTGCCTCACATGCACAAGGCCCTGGGTTCAATCCCCAGAACAATCAAAAAAAAAAAATATATATATATATATAACAAAGACACTACAACATGTTTTAGTAATTCATTTCTATTTTATCAGCATTTTCAAATCCTCACTGCCTTGGCCAGATTCCTGAGTCCTTATATTTGTGTCCGTAGTTCTGGAAGTCCTCCAAGTGATTCTCATGTAGGTGATCCATGAATACCCTTGGCAAGTTCTGATCTCTGATAATGAATGTGCCTCTGCCGGGAACAGGACAGCACCAGGTGGGGGTCTCTGCCTCTGCTACCTTGGCTCACACAGACCTGGGTTGGAGCTGAGCATCCAGAAGTCTCCAGGGCCAACACGTCATTGGTTAACCAACAGTGGAGTCTACCCTCTACCTGAAAAAAAGGTAGAAGATCACAGTCTGGGATGGAACCATGTATGAGGACAAGACTCATTAGTTTGCCTTTTTAAAAATGTTTAAATATTTAACTGCCTTACTGTCCTTCCTGCTCCATTGATCAAAGTCTCCAGAGCCTTTCCTTGTTTCATTAATACAAATAATAACAACAGTAATACTAACCTCTTATATCTCATGCAATCAGAGACTAACTGAATCTCAGAACCAAATAAATCACTGAGATTGCCTCACTTACCCCTGAGAAGTGAAAAGTATATGATATGGTGATAGGAAAGAGTCCTGATTCTCAGTTCAGGGTCTTCAGTCTAGGAATTTACAAAAGTGTTTCATGGCTATTCATCATTAATATACCTGTCTTACTTGTGCCTCAGGGAAACACACACACACACACACACACACACACACACACACAATGTTCCTCAGAAGCAACCACACTCTTAGACTCATAGGCAGATAATTGCCTGAGGCTGGCCCTGAGCAGGCTTCACCCACTGACCCAGAAGCTGCACTGATGACCCATGAGCACCTCCTCCTGCTCTGTGCTAAAATTATTGTCACAAATAACCAAACCTAATAACAATCACCAGAAAAGAAATGCTGAGCCTGGGAGTGACATATACCAGTGATACCAGCTACTCTGGAAGCTGAGGCAGGAGGAGTACAAGTTCAAGACCAGCCTCTGAAACCTACTAAGACCCTGTTTCAAAATAAAAATAAAAGAAGGACTGGGGGCAAAGCTCCTTGGTAGAGTACATCTGGGTTAAATTCCCAGCGTGTGTGCATGGACGTGCGCGCACACACACACGCTGACAATAAAAGCTTTCTTTTATTGAATGTTGTGCATATATGTATGTTAATAAAACAAGTTAAAAAACGAAGATATTACAGCATAGACATGCAAAAGTAATGAGTGATCATTTTCACTCCATTAATTTTTAAAACCCTAGATCTACATATTGGTCTACTGTGAAAACGAATAATATTACAATTAAATAACAAATAACAACAAGGATAGCAATTAAATTCAATAAACTTTTAAGAATATGACTCACTTCAGTAAAATATGTCATGTATCAATGAAAATTTTCCCTTACCAAAAAAACAAAAAATTACACCTCCCAGTTTTACTGTTTTGAATTATAAACCCAAACAAAACTCATTGGCCATGGAGTTGACAGAATTGAAGTTCTGTGCCTTCATTTTTGCAGTCACTGTGCTGTAATCGTTTCTTTGGACTCCACAGTATAAAAGCAGGAATATGGGTACCCCAGGGGTTGGAGTCACAACTGCACCTGAAGCAAGCTGGAGGGATTTCAATCTATTACAAATTTCTTCTCCCAAGAAAGCATGCAGCTGGATTAGTGTGGGAAGTGCCAGGGAAAGGGGGAGGAAATAGGACAACAACTACATAACTGGGAATTCTCTTAATTAACTTCCACGTATAATATAATTACTAAGCGGTAATTGATAAAAATGTATACATTTGAAGTTTATGTATATAAACCAATTAACGCAGCAGGAACTTTAGCAATTGTTGGAACTTAGACAAACCAAAGATAATTTATCATTGACTTTGTTTAAAATTGGCAGAGCATGGTAATAGTTAAAAGCAGACTATATTGGGCTGGGGTTCAGCGGTAGCACACTTGCCTGGCATTGTGAGGCACTCGGTCCAATTCTCAGTGCCACATATAAATATATAAAATAAAGGTCTATCAATAACTTAAAAAATATATTTTAAAAAAAGCAAACTATATTTTCTGACATCTATGAAAAGATCTACATGTAATTATCAAATTTAATGGTGAAAGACTGAATACTTCAGTATTAATGTGGTGAATAGGCAAGGATATTCTCTGTCATCTGTTCAATATTTCACTGGAAGTCCTAACCATTTCAAAAATAGCATGAAAAGGAAAGAAAGGTATAGATATTGGACAGGAAAATAATAAAACAATCTTTTTCACAGATAACATTATTGTGTTAGAAAATCCAAAGGAATTTACAAAAAGAAAAAAAAAACTACCAGAACTAATAAGTTGAATTTAGAAAGGTCGTAAGATACAAGGTCAATATATAAACTCAATTGTATTACTATATACCAGTAATGAACACTTATTAAATAAAATTCAAAACACAGTTCCATTTAAAATGCCATAAAAATCTTGACATACTTTGGGGTAAATTTAACACATTTTTATAAGACCTGTACACTGAAAACTATAAAACGTTGCTAAAAAATTAAATCAGATCTAAACAGAGACATATATCATGTTCATGAATCTGAAGATTCAATATTGTTAAGATGGCAATTCTCCCCAAATTGATTCAAAGATTGAACACAATCCCAATCAAAATTCCCCAACAGATTTTTTTAGAACTTGACAAGCTGATTCTAAACTTTATAAGGAAATGGAAAAAAAAACTAATATAACCAAACAATTTTAAGACTTTAAATAAAACTATAGTTTTATATAAACAATGTTAGTTTGAGACTAGCCTGGGCAAGATAATGAGATCCCAATTCAAAAATAAAAAAAAAAGAGAGATACACAATATAAGATAACTTGAAAGTGATATGAAAGTAATAGTCAAGAGGATATTAAAATAGACACTGTCCCGAAATGTGTGTGTGTGTGTGTGTGTGTGTGTGTGTGTATTTTGGCTCACATACTGTATGTATTCATGCATATATATACGTAGTAAAGTGATTGTCAAAAAAGGTGTCAAGACATTTTCAAGGAGAAAAGTGATACTTCAATAAATGGTCCTGGTACAACTGATTATCTATGTAAAAAATGTAAGTATGACCCTTATCTCATAGCAAATTCAATTATTAATTAAAAATGTATAACAGGTATAAAGATGGAACTGTAAAACTCCTAGAAGAAAACCTAGGAGAAAGTATTTGCAACTTTGGTAGAGACAGATATTTCATACACAGGACATAAGACTCACAACTTTTTTTTTCTGTACTGGGGGATTGAACCCCGGGACACTCTATCACTGAGCTATATCCACAGCCCTTTTTATTTTATTTTTGAGACAAGGTCTTACTGATTTGCCCAGGTGGGTCTCAAACTTGCAATCCTCCTGCCTCAGCCTCCCAAGTTCCCAGAATTACAGACAGATGCCTGGTAAAACCCACAAACTAATAAAGACGTAATTTGTAAATTTGGCTTTTACAAAGTTAACATTTTTGCTCACCCAAAAAAACACTATTAGGAAAAATAAAAAAAAACACAGAAAAACATTTGCCATACATATATCTGAAAATAACTTATATGCAGAATGTGTAAAGTATTAATTTAACTCAGCCATGAAGAGAGAAATCAATTAAACAGGCAAAATATTTGAAGACACTCCACAAAGGAAGATATATGAATGATTAATAAGCACTTGTTATGGCCTTACAACATCAGTAAGGAAAATGCAAGTAGGGATTAGGAAAACGCAAGTTAAAACCAAAAATGAAACACTACTTCACATCTACTATGGTTTGGACGTGAGGTGTCTCCTAAAAGCTCCTATGTTAATACAGGAATACTCAGAGGAGAAATTATTCCATTATGAGGGCTATAACCTAATTGGTGTGTGCTAGTTGAAGGGACTAACTGGGTGGTTAACTGTAGGCAGGTGGGGCCTGGCTGAAGGAGGTGGGTCACTGGAGGGTACCTTGGAAGGGTTTATCTTCCCTGCAGTCCCTTCCCCACCCCCTCTGCTTTCCAGTTGCTATGAAGGAGCGGTTTTCTTCTGCCCACCCTTCTGCCATGATGCTCCACCTCACCTTCAGCCCAGAGCAATAAAGAAGGTCAACCATGGACTAAACCTCTGAAAATGTGAGCCAAAATAAGCTTTTCCTCCTCTTAAGTTGTACTTGTCAGGTATTTTACAGGAATAAAATATTATTGCAATTTTGGAAAACATTCTGACACTTTCTCATAAATTTAAACTTGTACTTGCCATAGGATCCATCAATCCCACTTCAGGTATTTTATCAAAAAGAAGTGAAAACTTGTCCTCACACAAAGATTTGTATACAAATGTTCATAGTAGTTCTTTAATATATACATAATATACTCCAAGTCAGAAACCACTCACAATGTGTGTCAAGGGAATGGACAAATTGTGGCATGCCTACATAATGGAATACAATTCAGGGGTAAAAAAAGGAAGACTCCACTGATACACACAACAACGTGCCCCTCTGATAAATGAAAGAAGCCTGACACACTCCCTGTGTTAAAAAAAAATATTCCAGTAAATGCAAACTTTTCTATAGTGATAGAAAGCAGATCAGTGTTTGCTAAGGGATGGGGAGAAGAGGAAGTTAATTGAACAGAATATAAGGCAATTCAAGGTTACAGAAATTTTTTGTGTCTCATTGATATAGTATTTTCATGTATTATATACAGTTTTCAAAACACATCCAACTGTACATTTAAAACGGGAGCCTATCTATGATATACCACAAAAAGCCTCACGAAAAACAAAAACATAACCAAGTTCTTGAATTCTCATCTGCTGCCTCTCTCATTCTTTTCCTGCTGCCACAAGGAGTACCACAGCTAGGGTTTAGGTGTGGTTTCATGGTTTAATTCTGTTCCCTAAGGGTCCATTGTGATTGGTCCATGAAGTGATGTTGGTGGAACCTTTGGGGCATGGGGCCTAGTGGAAGGTCCTTGGTTCCCTGGGAGCATGCCCTTTGAAGGCAGTTTTCCTAAAGATAGCCTCTTCAACAAATGGTGCTGGGAAAACTGGAAATCTATATGCAACAAAATGAAATTAAACCCCTATCTCTCACCATGCACAAAACTCAAAATGGATCAAGGACCTAGGAATTAAACTAGAGACCCTGCCTCTAATAAAAGAAAAAGGAGGCCCCAATCTCCATCATGTTGGATTAGGCCCTAACTTCCTTAGTAAGACTCCTGTGGCACAAGAATTAAAATCAAGAATCAATAAATGAGATGGACTCAAATTAAAAAGTTTCTTCTCAGCAAAAGAGATCATCTGTGAGGTGAATAGAGAGTTTACCTCTTGGGAGCAAATCTTTACTACAAGCACATCAGATAGAGCACTAATCTCTAGGGTGTATAAAGACCTCAAAAAGTTAAGCATCAAAAAAACAAATAAACCAGTCAATAAATGGGATATACAATCAATCAACAAATATATGAAAAAATGTTCATCATTGCTAGCAATTAGAGAAATGCAAATCAAAACTACTATAAGATTTCATCTCACTCCAGTCAGAAGGCAGCTATTATGAAGACAAACAACAATAAGAGTTGGAGAGGATGTGGGGGAAAAAAGTACACTCATACATTGCTGGTGGGACTGCATATTAATGCAGCCAATCTGGAAAGCAGTATGGAGATACCTTGGAAAATTGGGAATGGAACCACCATTTGACCCAGTTATCCCTCTCCTCAGTCTATACCCAAAGGACTTAAAAACAGCATAATACAGGGACACAGCCACATCAATGTTTATAGCAGCACAATTCACAATAGCTAAACTGTGGAACCAACCTAGGTGCCCTTCAATAGATGAATGGATAAAAAAAAATGTGGCATATATACACAATGGAATATTACTCAGCAATAAAAGAGAATAAAATCATGGTATTTGCAGGTAAATGGACAGAGTTAGAGAAGATAATGCTAAGTGAAGTTAGCCAATCCCAAAAACCCAAATGCCTGATGTTTTCTCTGAAATAAGGAGGCTGATTCATAGTGGGATAGGGAGAGGGAGAATGGGAGGAATAGACGAACTCTATACAGGGCAGAGGGGTTGGAGGGGAAGGAAGGGGGCATAGGGTTAGAAATGATGGTGGAATGTGATGATCATTATTATCCAAAGTACAGGTATGAAGACATGAATTGGTGTGAATATACTTTGTATACAACAAGAGATATGAAAAATTGTGCTCTGTATATGTAATAAAAATTGTAATGTATTCTGCTGTCATATATAAAAATTTTTAAATAATTTTTTTTAAAAAGGCAGTTCTCCTGGGACTCCTTGGTAGCTCTCTCCAAGGCGTTGCTATAAAAGCCGGAGTTCAGCCCCACCCATTCTTTCTCTGCTCCATGTCTGAGAGGTAATCAATTGCTTGCTCCCACCATTGCCATCTACTATGTGCCATGAGGTGATGCAGTCCAGGGGCAGCCCTCACCAAGCCTTGCTAAGACATTTGGACTTGGAACCATCAAAACTGTGAGCTAAATAAATCTCCTGAGTAGCCTCTGGTATTTCATTTTAATGGTGAAAGCTGTTTAATATGGCTACAATCTGAGTAATTTATAAAGAATAGAAATGTCTTTCTCCCAATTCTGGAGGCTAAAAAGTCCAAGAACAAGGGCCCAGCACACTCAATACTTAGTGAGGGCTGCTCTCTGCGGCAAGATGGTGCTTTGTGGCCAGGTGCTCCAGAGGGTGAATGCTGTGTCCTTCCATGGTAGAAAGCAGAAAAGGCAAAAGGACCAAAGGCCGTGTGTGTGTACTCTTTATAAAGGTCTTAATCTCAGTCACCAGGGAGAAGCCTCGTGATCTAATCACCTTTCAAGAACCCACCCGTCAATACTATTGCTTTGAGAATTCGGTTTCATGAATTTTGGAGGGTCCAGACAAAAGCCATGGCCTTTCTCATTGTCAACCATGGTGTAAAGAGAACATCCACTGTGCTAAGAATGCACTTCATCTCTCAAGCAGCCATGTGGCTTCCCACCATGGTGAAGAAGGCCCTGCCACATGAACCTCTCACGTGAGGCAGGCTTACAGGACTTCCCCAACCCTTGGATACCACTTAGCTTTCTGAGGGGAATGAAGAGTGCTTTCTTCCAAGTAGAGATCTGTCCTCATCACCAGGCTTCCAAAGGGATAACCCAGAGAAGAAAGGTAAAGGAATAGAAAGTTGGACCCTCCTCCAGCTTTATAACTCAGGAACCCTAAGCTTTGTTTGTTGATGGCTCTGTCCAAGGAAAACACGGTGGTGGGAGTTTCCATATGTCTTCTATTTAAATTCTTATAACAACCCTAAGTACAACTCCTATTATTCTGTTTTACAGAAAAAAAAGCAAAGGGAACAGAAAGGCCAAGAGGCTGTCCAACCTTTCGGAGCCAGTGCACAGCAGAGTGGACCCCTGGAAACTTGATGTCCAAGGCTGTGTTCTCTACTGCTGTTCTGCCTTTGCTCCTGATGGCTTGTGCCCATCTGTCCCCTCAGTTCTGCTCCCTCCCCAAAAGCATCTTGTCAACAGTGGGCTTCTGCTCAGAACAGACTGAACCAAGTTCCAGAATGTGGAGTTCTGCTCTCTGCTCTGTTAAACAGGCCCTGAGTTTATCATCCTATTAAGTAATTTTCACTATACTTTAAATATAGAAGTAACTTCAGGAGATATACAGCATTTCTGAACTTCCCATGTACTATCGATATGTAATTTATGGGGAAAATGAGAACTTCGTATCATATTCAAATGGAGAACTATTTGAAAAAAAGGGGGGAAATATCCCATCATAATGAGTTATGGAGAAAAATAACTAGGGTATATCTTACTAGTAAATAGGATTATAAAATAGCTTTGTTTGGAAGTATAAATTAAATGTTCATGCAGCCTTATATTTTGAGTTTTTTCATTAAGAATTATTTATTCATTTGTTTGTTTGTTCTAATCAGTTATACATGACAGCAGAATGGATTTTTTTAACTTTATTTTTTATGTGGTGCTGAGAATCGAACCCAGTGCCTCATGCGTGCTAGGCAAGTGCTCTACCACTGAGCTACAGCCCCAGCCTGCTCTTTGATTCACTGTACACAAATGGAGCACAATTTTTGACTTCTTTGGTTGTACATGAAGTAGAGTCACACCATTCGTGCAATCATACATGTACCTAGGGTAGTGATGTCCATCTCATTCCACCATCTTTCTTTCCCCCATTCCCCCTCCCTCCCTTCCTCCCTCCCCTTTGCCCCATCCAAAGTTCCTCCACTCATCCCATGCCCCCCTACCCTCCTACCCCCCATCACATTATGGATTAACATCCACTTATCAGAGAGAACATTCGGCCTTTGGTTTTTTGGCCTTGGCTTACTCTACTTAGCATGATACTCTCCAATTCCACTTACCTGCAAATGCCATAATTTTATTCTCTTTTATTACTGAGTAATATTCCATTGTGTATATATACCACAGTTTCTTTATCTCTTCATCTACTGAAGGGCATCTAGGTTGCTTCCACAGTTTGGCTATGGTGAATTGGGCTGCTATGAACATTGATGTGGCTGCATCATTTTCATTTTTATAACCTGATAAATTTCCCTACATATGACTGAGGCCAAATAATTTTAGATGTCAATTTGAAAGCTTTTAAGATGAGCACACTTAACACTCTTTGAAGTGTTTTTTGAAAACAGATATCATGGTATCTATTTTTTTTTTTTAGAGGAGGAAAACTTTATTTGGGGCCTAGTGGCTTCAGATATCACAGTGCATAGATAATTGGCTCCATTCCTTGAGGCTTAAAGTGAGGCAGAACATCATGTCAGAAGAGTGTGGTGGAGGAAGGTGACTCAGGACAAGAACAGGAAGCAGAGAGCCACTCTACTCACCAGATACAAAACATATACCCGGAAGACATTCCCCCAATAGCAGCCTCCTCCACCCACACCATAATATCTTCAGACACCACTCAGTTAATTCCCATTAGGGAAATAACTGATTGGGTAAAGGCTCTCGTAACCTAGATGTTTCACCTCTGAATGTTGTTACTGGTCTCACACAGGAGCTTTTGGGGAGTAACTATATCTAAACTAAAAAAGTCCATGGCCATCTCTCAATGCAGTTTATATTCAGTCCATTTCCAAGAGACCCCATTGTCTCAACAGTTCAATCATTGCCCAAATGTTCAATCCAAAGTCTTCTTTGAGAGTGAAGGCAAAATCATGTTATGAGCTCCTATAAAAATAAAAACGATTTAAAAGTATCTAATATATAAATATAAAGAGTGCATATTATCAATTTTGGAAGATAGGGGTAAATAAAGAAAGAAGGGGACCAAAGCAACTTATAAATCCAGCTGGAAAAACAAGTCATGTAGTTCTGTGTCTAGTATCTGGAACACAAATTATCATGATGTTATTTTCCAAGGTCTTATGTATCACCACCATTGTGACTTTGCTGGCTGCAACCCACATAGACACTTAGGCTTGTCTCCGCTCAATTTGTATAGCTTTTCTTGGTGGACATCCAACAATACTGGCATTTCTTAATCCTGTCTGTCTCTATGCAGCTTTAACTTCCTCCTCACATCTCTGTGCATCACCCTATTAGGGGCTGCCTGCAGGGATGCCAACCCTGGTGCACTTTGTTTATGTCCCAGCCCTTCCTTTGAAATCTTGGTGGAAGCCTCCATGACCCCCTAACTCTAGCTTCATGCATTCCTTCAGAAACAGCACCATGTGGTTCATACCAAGGTGGGCCACCATCTCAAGGAATAGCCAGAGTACATGCGTGTATGAGCATGTTGAAAAATCTTCCTAAGCCCCCTTGTTCAAGAAGGGTTCCCCACTTGTCTCTTCTCAAGAGAATTTTTACTTCCTTGAGTCTGAGATGGATGTGATCTTGCCAATTCCTTAGATGCCCTCAAGCCATCTTTCTTGTTTTTTTTTTTTTATTGTTGGTCATTCAAAACATTACATAGTTCTTAATACATCATATTTCACAGTTTGATTCAAGTGGGTTATGAACTCCCAATTTTACCCCGTATACAGATTGCTGTATCACATCAGTTACCCGTCCATTGATTGACATATTGCCTTTCTAGTGTCTGATGTATTCTGCTGTCTGTCCTATTCTCTACTATCCCTCCTCCCCTCCCCTCCCCTCCCCTCCCCTTTTCTCTCTCTACCCCTTCTACTGTAAATCATTTCTTCCATTTGTATTATCTTGTCTTACCCCTCCTTTCCTCTTATATGTCATTTTGTATAACCCTGAGGATCGCCTTCCATTACCATGCGATTTCCCTTCTTACTTCCTTTCCCTCCCACCTCTCAACCCTGTTAATGTAAATCTTCGTCTCAAGCTCTTCTTCCCTACCCTGTCCTTGTTTCCTCCCCTTATATCAAAGGAGTCATTTGGCATTTGTTTTTTAGGGCTTGGCTAGCTTCACTTAGCATAATCTGCTCTAATGCCATCCATTTCCCTCCAAATTCTATGATTTTGTCATTTTTTAATGCACAGTAATACTCCATTGTGTATAAATGCCACATTTTTTTAATCCATTCATCTATTGAAGGGCATCTAGGCTGATTCCACAATCTTGCTATCGTGAATTGTGCTGCTATGAACATCGATGTAGCAGTGTCCCTGTAGCATGCTCTTATTAGGTCTTTGGGGAATAGACCAAGAAGGGGAATAGCTGGGTCAAATGGTGGTTCCATTCCCAGCTTTCCAAGAAATCTCCATACTGCTTTCCAAATTGGCTGCACCAATTTGCAGTCCCACCAGCAATGAACAAGAGTGCCCTTTTCCCCGCATCCTCTCCAGCACTTATTGTTGTTTGACTTCCTAATGGCTGCCAATCTTACTGGAGTGAGATGGTATCTTAGGGTGGTTTTGATTTGCATTTCTCTGACTGCTAGCGATGGTGAGCATTTTTTCATGTACTTATTGATTGATTGTATGTCCTCATCTGAGAAGTGTCTGTTCAGGTCCTTTGCCCATTTATTGATTGGGTTATTTGTTATCTTATTGTCTAATTTTTTGAGTTCTTTATATATTCTGGTTATTAGGGCTCTATCTGAAGTGTGTGGAGTAAAGATTTGTTCCCAGGATGTAGGCTCCCTGTTTATCTCTCTTATTGTTTCTTTTGCTGAGAAAAAACTTTTTAGTTTGAGTAAGTCCCATTTGTTGATTCTAGTTGTTAACTCTTGCGCTATGGGTGTCCTATTGAGGAATTTGGAGCCCGACCCCACAGTATGTAGATCATAGCCAACTTTTTCTTCTATCAGATGCCGTGTCTCTGATTTAATATCAAGCTCCTTGATCCATTTTGAGTTAACTTTTGTGCATGGCTAGAGATAGGGATTCAGATTCATTTTGATGCAGATGGATTTCCAGTTTTCCCAGCACCATTTGTTGAAGATGCTATCCTTCCTCCATTGCATGCTTTTAGCCCCTTTATCAAATATAAGATAGTTGTAGTTTTGTGGAAGAAGAACTTAAATTATCACTATTTGCAGATGATATGATTCTATACCTAGCAGACCCAAAAGGGTCTACAAAGAAGCTATTAGAGCTAATAAATGAATTCAGCAAAGTGGCAGGATATAAGATCAACACGCATAAATCAAAGGCATTCCTGTATATCAGCGACAAACCCTCTGAAACGGAAATGAGGACAACTACTCCATTCACAATATCCCCCAAAAAAATAAAATACTTGGGAATCAACCTAACAAAAGAGGTGAAAGATTTATACAATGAAAATTACAGAACCTTAAAGAAAGATATAGAAGAAGACCTTAGAAGATGGAAAAATATACCCTGCTCATGGATAGGCAGAACTAACATCATCAAAATGGCGATATTACCAAAAGTTCTCTATAAGTTCAATGCAATGCCAATCAAAATCCCAACAGCATTTCTTGTAGAAATCGAGAAAAGAATCATGAAATTCATATGGAACAATAAAAGACCCAGAATAGCAAAAACAATACTAAGCAGGAAGTGTGAATCAGGCGGTATAGCGATACCAGACTTCAAACTATACTACAGAGCAATAGTAACAAAAACAGCATGGTACTGGTACCAAAACGGCGGGTGGACCAATGGTACAGAATAGAGGACACAGTAACCAATCATGGTATCTATTGATCATCGTCAATAAAGAACCAGGTCATCGAGGTGGGCCTGGGGCTGCTACTTCTTGGGCTTGCCCAGCGCACCTCTCAGAGCAGGTAGACACTCATTGTTCCTTACCCATCCTTCCTGTGTTCCAGCAGCCCTCTTTGCTGGGGAAGCTGCCTGGCGCTCTGACTATGTGGTCAAGTGAGTGCTAGCATCTTCATCACCAGAAAAGAAAAACAGCCCAGTTGGTGCTTTATCTAGTCCTTTACTAAGATGTTTCAAACTTGAGCTAAAGAAAGAAGAACAGCTAGAACATGTGAGCCAAGGAGTTGCTGGCAGCTTGTCTCTGGGTGGGTGGGGAAGTCAGTCTGAGAGAAAGCTCTGACACTCTGGGTGGGGCTGTTCCCCCTACCAACACCCAGGTGCCTTCCAGGGGTCTGGTTAGATGTGGGCACACACATCAAGGCACCTTTTCAAGAGACCTGAGGTCTGCATCTGTTCTCAAGCCCACACTTAAGTCACAGATGGAAAGAATTCTCAGCAGTCATATGAATTTTCATGCCTTTAGATGGTAATGTACTCCACCTCAGGTCCTCTGTGGGCATTTTATGCAATTCATCTCATTTTATCCTCACAACAATCCTATGGAGGTAGGTATTATTATTATCTCCATTTTACACATGAAAAACAAAACCAAACAAAATTCGAGACTCTGCGATGTTAAGTAACTTGCCCACTGTCACTTCATTGCTCAGCTTTTTACCATCACCCTGAAGGAAACTTTCTTCCAAGTAGATTTGAACTGTTCTTTTGTAGACACAAACTCCAAAAACAAATCTAAACAAAAAGCCTGATACAAAAGAATTTTAGAAAGTGTACACATTGCTGGCATTAGGTTCATATATCCACATAGTTGTGCAACCATTACACCATCCACCTCCAGAATTCTTTCCTCTTCCCAAACTGCAACTTTGTACACATTAAAAACTATCTCCCCACTCCTTGTCCAGCCTGTGGCAACCACCATTCTGCTTCCTGGTTTTTTTGTTTGTTTGTTTTGGAGTTTTTTTGTTTTTGTTTTTGTTGTTCTGAGCATCAAACTCAGGGACTAGTCTGAACAAGTGGGCCAATGTAACAATGTTCTCTGGGGCCAGGCTCTTTGTGCAGGGTCACCTCCCTGTGTCCTGTCTGGTTTTTACCACTGGGCTACATCCCCAGCCTTGCTTCTAATGTTGAATTTTCAATCCCTCCAAGGATACTGAGACCTAATGGCCCAGCATCATATAAGGCTTTAGAAGGATGGAGGAGATATATGAGATCTGATTGCTGCCTGTTATGGTTTAGATATTAGGTGTCCCAAAAGCTCATGTGTGAAACAATGCAACATTTAGAAGTGAAATGATTGAGTTATAAGAACCTTGGCCTAAGTCGTGCATTAATCCCTAGGTAGTGGGTAGTGACTGTAGGCAGGTAGAGTGTGGCTGGAGTATGTGGGCCCTGGGGATGTGCATTTGGGGTGTATGTTTGTTCTTGTCAAGAGGAGTGCTCTCTCTTCTTCCTAGTGTCACGTTCCCAGATGCTTTCCTCCCCCACACACTTCTACCATGATGTTCTGCCTTACCTGGAGCCCCAAGGAACAAAGTCAGTCATCTATGACTAAGACCTCTGAAACCATGTGCCTCAAAATGAACTTTCCTTCCTCTAATTGTTCTTCTCAGGTCTTTTGGTCACAGCAATGAAATGGTGGGCTAAAATATTGCTCTGAGATCATTACAGTGGAGCTGTGAAGGCAGGACTAGCTTCTAGGAAACAATGTGCCAGGAGTCTGATACTGAGAGGACAAGAGAAATTTAGACAAAGGAGAGACCCTTATAAGATGGTGTAGCCTAAGAAGTCTTCCGGGACTCAAAAAGCTAGTAGGAGATCTGGTTGGACAGAGAGAAAGAGTCTGAATTGATTAAATCATAAATCCAGGCAGGCAGGCTGGGTCATTCCAAGGAGATCCAACCGAAACCAAAACACAAAAACATTCTGATAGTTTCTCAGGGAACACAGCAATAAACCCTACATCTGTAAATCAGACTTCTGCTTGTCCCCAAAAGCCACACATACACGGATAGTAATTTACTCTTTTTCCATTGCAAAAATAGACACAACATAAATAATTTAATGCTGGGGGAGGATGTTGCTCTTTATAATTATCTCAGGAAATAGAAACAGCAGCTCTTTTGTGAAAGTCAGTCTTTTCCCATTGGCAAAAGGAGTTCATAAAAACTTCAAAACTTGTGTGGAATGTCTGATCACTAGGGTCAGGTCACATCAACCCAGACTACAGATGAACTCCTGGAATCATAGCAAGATAAGTTTGCAGATGTCCACTCCAGCCAGTCACACTAGTGCTTTAAACAAAAAAGAGGGACTCCTAATCCCACCCTGTCAGCTCTTTGAACAAGTGGGCCAATGTAGCAAAGTTCTCTGGGGCCAGGCTGTTTGTGCAGGGTCACCTCCCTGTGTCCTGTCTGCTCTGCTCTCTTCTCATCCAACCATAAGCTTCACCTAGGGACCCTGGTGGGTGAGTAAGAACAGGAGTCCTATCACTGTCACCCGTATTGCTTCGTTTTTTCTTTTCTCTCTTACCCTACTATGGTTTGGATATGGTTTGAGTGTGTCCCTTGCAATTTCCCCAGATGCCTTACATTTCTTCTGGAAGCTTGGTCCCCAGTATGGTTGAGAGGTGGAGTCTGGTAAAAGGTGGTTAGGTCATGGGCTGCCACCCAAGGAAGAGATTAATACAGGTCTGGTGACTGGATTTGTTCCCAGGGGAATGGGTTGTTACAAGGGAGTGTGGTGCCTCTTCTGACTCTCTCTTCCATAAGTGGCATTCACCCCATCACACGTGCTGCCATAATGTCTGTCAGAACTGAGCATGGTACCATGCTCTTGAACTTCCGGAACTGTGAGCTAAATAAACCTATTTCTTGGGTATTTTTTTTTATAAGAATTAAAAATAGTCTAAAGCACCTATTCCTTCTCTTTGAAATATAGCAATTTTTTTTAATTTTTAATATTTATTTCTTAGTTCTCGGCGGACACAACATCTTTGTTGGTATGTGGTGCTGAGGATCGAACCCGGGCCGCACGCATGCCAGGCGAGCACTCTACCGCCTGAGCCACATTCCCAGCCCCAAATATAGCATTTTTTAAAAAAGTCATACCCAAGGGCTGGGGTTGTGGCTCAGCGGTAGAGCGCTCACTAGTATGTGAGAGGCCCTGAGTTTCATCCTCAGCACCACATAAAAATAAATAAATAAAATGAAGGTATTGTGTCCAACTACAACTAAAAAAATAAATATTAAAAAAAAAAGTTGTACCCGACTTTTAGGGGGAAAAAAATATTTCTAAGTGTGTCCCATAGCAGGCAGATTTTGATTGTCACTGTCTAGTCATATGCACATATATTTGGAAGAGAATGCAAACATGGAACTAAATGAAGCAGCTAGAAAGAGCACCACGGGCCTTTCTGAGGCATCTTAGAATCATAGAAGAGAAAGAATGTGAGGGGCAGAGGGTGGTCTTTGCCTGCCTTACCTCCTAGCTTCCCCCAGCCTTAGAGAATGTAGTAGTGTATGGGGACTAGATGCATAAACCCCACATAGGAGGGTGAACTAATGGATTCTGAAAAAGGAGTTGAAATTCTGAGACAAATATTTGAGCCACTTCTTCCTAATAGCTCTGGTAAATATAAAATAACTCCTAATACCTTTTAACGACTCCCATAGGAATAAAGCCATTTCTTTCTGCTACCAAAAGAATGTGGTCCAGGTATACAGCTTGGTATTTCAGGGCTTTGAGGCAATCTCCATAAATATTTTTCTCAAACTGAACAGCATGGCCCCACTAACACCTTGATTTTGACTTCTAACCTCTACACCTAGGGAAGAATAAATATCTGATGTTTTAAGTCACTCTGTGTACTTTGGCAGCCCTAAGAAACTAATAGGGTAGATATTCTATATTTGACTCTTAGCCTGCCTGGCAGCTAACATAAGAAAACAAGTCTGTTACATAATCCTCAGTGGGATTAAAAGGTTCCATTTATTCAAGGGATGCAGATCTTGACACTGAGACATCAGAGAAAGGTCTCCACTGGACCCTACAGAGAAAACACTGCAGGATGCAGCAGAAAATGGTGGTAAGTGCCATCACAACACTACATCTGATAATTAATTTTATGCAACTATTTCCTACAAGGTGCCTCACCAAAAGCAGATGGCATGACACCATGGGAGGGCTTAGCAAAAGCACAACTAGGAAACAGATGAAAGAGGGGACATTTTATCAACTTATAGAAATAAAAAGAATTTGAAGGAGTACTATGGACAACTATGTACCATTAGATAATGTAAAGGAAATGTTGTTTATTTATTGTTAAATTAATGATGAAAGTTAGGAGAACTCCCACTACCAAGAGAAGAAAAATGTTTTCCCTGCTGAAACTTCAACAAGGAATGTGAGATGAAGAACAGTGATTAGATATTTGAGACACATTTTATAATTTCAATTTACAACTATAAGGAAGAAGTTTCTGATAACAGAATAAAACACAGGGAAAACAAGTTCCTTTTCTCTGGACTTCAAAAATAAATGAAAAACACATCTGGTTAGAATAATGAATGTGTAATGCCAGGAGTCCAAATTCCACCATGTTCCTGGTCTTGTTTAAATGCTGCCACACTGAAAAATATATAGCTGTTCTCAATTTAGTATGGCACTTGAATGTTTCCTCTTACATTGACTGTCCCTTTTTTCCTAGAGTTGCATTTGTCCTACCCTCTTACTTATTATTTTCTTGAGGGCAGGAATGGTCTTTTGAAATTCTAGACTCCTACTCAGGCTTAAAATACCACTTGGCAAGCCAGGTACAGGTGAAACTTTGTAATCCCAACTTCTTGGGAGGCTGAGGCAGGAGGCTTGCAAGTTCAAGGCCAGCCTCATCAACTTAGTAAGACCTTTTCACAAAATAAAAATAAAAAGGTCTGGAAAAGGGAGGGAGAGGGCAAGGGGGTTAAAAAAGGTGGGGGCCTGGAAAAGGGGTAAAGCTCAGAATTAGAGCATCCCTGTGTTCAATCCCTGCAGGGGGGAAAAAGGCACTTACTGAAAACTCTTCTGTAAACTAATGAAAAAAATCTTGTATTTCATTACATGGTCATTTTAAAGACAAATGGATTTTTAAGGCATTCAAAACATTAAAGCTGGGCGGGGGTTGTGGCTCAGCAGTAGAGGGCTCGCCTAGCACAGGTGAGGCCCTGGGTTTGATCCTCAGCGCCACATAAAAATAAATAAATAAAATAAAGGTATTGAAAAAAATGTTTAAAAACAAACAAAAAACATTAAAGCCTTGACTGGGGACATAGCTCACTTGCCTGACATGCAAAAATGGACCTACGTTCAACTTCCAGCACTGAAAATAAAGTCTCTTGTTAAAAAGAGTTGCTAGATAAAACAAATTTAAAAAGTTGTTCACATAGTAAAACATGAATTAAATAGTTTTAACCTGATTCCTTTATTCTAGTTATGTCTACAGCCATAAGTATCATTTCAGTCAGATTAAAAAAAAATAGTAACCTAAAAGTTAACATTTACATTGCAAATTTCTCTCTTTAAAAGACACCCAACTAGTTTTTTCTTCTGAAATCATTCTTGGGATGGTAAGGAGAAATTCCATTAAATAGACTTTGCAACTCTAGTTTCTAGAAAGAATCAGGTTAAAAATATTAATTGAGGGTCTGGGGGTGCAGCTCAGTGGTAGAGCAGTCACTTAGCACTTAGCTTAGTATCTTGGGTTAGATCCATAGCATCAAAATGACAAAACAAACACAAACAACAAAAACTTGAACCAAAGCAGGACCGGTCAGTTGTATTACTGCACTCAGTAATTCTTGTTCTATTTTAAGATAATTATACATCTCTCTGCTCATTCTCACCTGACTTGCAAATATTCCTTATAGATGTATGGAAGTATGCTTTCTTCACCTTGGGCAGCAAGCCTGGTCATGTGATTTTGCTTTGGTAAATAAAATGCAAGCAGAATTCAGGCCCCCACAATGTTTAAGAGCAGCATGTGTCAGTTGTGTACAAGAGCTGATAGTTTCATCCAGGAACTTGGCAAGGCTCCTGTTAAATATGGCAGATTGAAATTGGCCATGGTGAGAGTATTTACACCATTGAAATAGCAAACATTACAAATCAGGACTTTCCCCTCTGCCCCAAAGTTGGTTTACCAGCACTCCAGTGAGCATGTTTCAAAAAGTTAATCTTTGACCTGGATCCTGGAATAAAGAAATTGGTAGAGTCGAGTCAAGCCTGCAATGTAACTGATGTAATTTTCTTCAGAAATAGAGCTTTATTATTATAAATCACTGAGTTGTAGGGGCTGTTTGTACCTGAGTATAAACTAGGCAAACTGGTACACCATGCTGGTGGTGGACGCCAAAGAGCTCTGCCTTTATCTGTCCAGACCTTGCCTGGAGGGGATTTCTTCTAACAACTTGTGACTTCACAGCCCAGAACCTGAAAGGATGAAAACTGCGCTCAGAGCTCCAGACAGGGAATCCAGGTCTTGGAAGGTTAACGCAAAGACATAAAATAGTAGTCACATTTTAAACTTCACTAAGCTGCTGCATCACTTAAAAACCCTGGCAAACACGTCTATCCTTCGTGGGCCTGGATGATTTTAAGAGTAACTCCCCCACCGCGTTCTCTTAAAGGCCACCGCTAGTCTCCGTCCTCCTTCTCACTCCCACACACTTGAATTGAGCGCTGTGTCTTTAAGGGGGAAGCGGAGGTTTCCGTTCGCGACAAAATGTCTGCTAGGAGCCTGGAGGGGATGGGCGATCAGGACTCGCCACCCGCAGGGGACTCCGGCCCGTGTCGCGGGCCTCGCGGTGAGTGTGGGCCTGGTATCCCGCGAGCCGCGCCGGGGCCAGCGGCCGGGGCGTGGCAGGCTGCATCGGGAAGGTCGGGGCCGCGCGGGGTTGCTGCGACGAGAACCCGAACGTCGCGGCCACCCGCCAGGGATCGCGGGGACCACGGGTACGCCTGTTGGCCGCAGACGCCCAGCCCGCGCATCAACAGGTTGCGCTGTGCAGGGGTGCTGGGCGTGCCCTGCGCTATTGTCGTTATTGCAGAAGATGCATTGGATGCGGGGTTCTGCGTAGAGGCCGGGCTTGCTTGCTTTCCATCACCTCCTTTTTTCACCTTCTTACAGACTCTTTTCAACAAACTTTTTCGAAATATCGAAAACTATCACCACTTTCCTACTGTCTCTTTATAAAGTTTTGCTTTTATTGTTGCAGTGAGACTGTTAACAGCGCTAAGGGCTGGGCGCCCTGCAGTGGGCCCTTTCTTTAATTGGGACTTTTGTTAATGTGTCCCACCTGTGGAGAGAGAACCACAATGCCAGCCAGATGCTCAAACTAGAGTCCCCACCCCCACTCCTTCTGCTGTGGTCTTCAAACAAAAGGATTTCCTGATCTTTTGGGAGTTATACCAGAGCAGTTAGCTGTAAATACTTTGCTGTAAATACTGTAAATACAGTAGCCAAAAGTGCAAAGCTTTACCAGCCAGTGTTTTCTCCACTCCTAGAAAGAAAAAAAAAAAAAAAGTATTTGCAACCAATTGGACTTCCAAATAGCCCAAATTACAAAGTTAAGGTGTTTAAGAGCAGCTGTTGCAGAATTGCTTGATAAGTTGACATAATTAGAGCCATTACTTGCTATATATTTTATTCATATTAGTAGTTTTTCTGGCCAAAAAGTAGTTCAAGGCAACTGGCAACAGAAAGCATACAATATGTAAAAATGCTAAGAGCCCAAACTGGTTCTCAATTTAAAAATCTTTTTGTGAGTTACAAAGGCCTTCGAAGTAGGGCACCTTTAAATCCCTCTAATTCATATTAAATTATGCATTTCTACAAGATAAATGAATGGCCACCTTTCCTTTTAGAACCTTATGTATGAAATAAAGTAATGCAGATCTGAAATAAAGGTCCACTTTATAGCAGAATGTTTTACAATTTTCATTTTTAAAAATGCATTACTAGAGAGAGAATGCTCCATTGCCTTTTAGCTAATGGTAGAAAGATCTAAGAATTTGGCTTATGACATTTAGGGCACATCTCTGATTCACCAGATAATTAGCTGTGGGTCCAGTAAATTTTTTCAATCCACAAATAACCTTTTTCTAAATGTTTTTACACTTAACTCTTTATTCCCCAACCTAGGTATTCACATTTTACAGTTTAGAGTTATTTTTACTTGCTTTTGAAAGCTGCAAGCCTCATAATTGCAAACTAATTTTTCTAATTGTCTGGATTTGTTTATAGATACATGAATACATGGCAGCAACCTAATAGGTCAACAGAGATGAACAGATAACAATGAACTGTGATTTCCTGACATTTCAGTAGCCAAAGCTAATTATTTCTTTTACTTATTGTGTTCTACTTTGGTTTGTCACTGGTGGATGGAATAAATGAAAATCTTTCTTAGTGTTTTCACACAGTCTGTATAAATTTCACATTAGTGTGGACTTCTCACCTAATCCAGAGCTCAACCAAAGTATATTTGTGTTTCTCCCTGACTAATCCAACTAAAGTGATTAGCCATGACTGCAGAAGGACAAATGGAGCTATAATTCAGTTGTTCTTTTGAGAACATTATTTGGTTCTTTGGTCTTTAGCATGCTTAATATTTTTTATGGGTATAAGCATAAATATATAAAATAAAATTAGCTTTCATAGGGAGTTCATAGGATGACTACACATATTAAAGCAATGTGGGTCTGAGATAAATGTCTTCTTAAGAAAAGAATGCTTTACAATTTATATTTTTTAAAATGCATTAATAAGGGACGGGGATATGTGTAGTTTAGTGATAGAAGACCCTGGGTTCAATCACCAGAACTAAAAAACAAAGACCTTGAAAGTCTCTGCCTTTTAGCTAATGACAGAAATATCTGTTTGATTTATAATAATATTTATATAATATTTACAAAATTGAGCTCTTTTTTTCAATCTCTACATTGGTATTCAGGGAGATCATACTGAGGCTCTCAAGCTTTAACCTGATAGATTATTAGAACTTCTTCAGGATCAGACTCAAATGCAGAGATATTAGTGTGAATTTTTTGTTTTCACAGTCTTAGACATCATATCTTCCAGAGGATGGATGCTCAAAATAAAATTCAGCATAAGAGTGTTTTAGAGGCATGGTACCAATAATAACACCCTCTCCCTTTCCAGAAAATATCTAAAATATACATTTGTATCATGAGGATTCCCCCCATTGAAGACCACAAAAATTTCCATTGTTGAATTTGTTTCATGCTGGCAGTACTTTTATGTAGCTTCAAGATATTTTATTCTTTAGTTATACACTAAAGCATTGAAATTTTATTGGCATCAATCACTAATGGTAATAACAGTAATGGGTTTTGTTGGTACTGGGCTTTGGTGGTAGATAACACAGTGAATTTTATACCCAGTGGGGAAGGGCAGAGAAGAGATGCTGAGCACTATCAAGGTTAGTATGAGACAACAAGGCCTTGGTGCCAAGGAGCTGCCCCTTGCCTTCCCCTTCTGCTTTGTGAACATGGTATGATGGAATTCATCCTAATGAGTGAATACTGATCTGATCTTTATCAGGATATCAGAATTATTGTTGAAAACATTTTTTTTCCCCCACCAGGTGGTGAGCTTCCTGAAGGCAGAGAATACATGGTGTTGTTGAAATGCTCGGCAGCAGGCAGGCGCATTTGACCCTGGGCAGGTGCATTTGACCCTGGGCAGGTGCACAGTGAGCATTTGAACAGAGCTGGGTGGAATGAATGAATGTAAGCAAAGTAATAACATTTGTTGGCACCTTCGTAGTTGTTTTAAAAAATGTTTAAGGAGGGCTGGGGATGTGGCTCAAGCAGTAGCGCGCTCGCTTGGCATGCGTGCGGCCCGGGTTCTATCCTCAGCACCACATACAAACAAAGATGTTGTGTCCACCGAGAACTAAAAAATAAATATTAAAATTCTCTCTCTCTCTCTCTCTGTTTAAAATAAAATTCTCTCTCTCTCTCTCTCTCTCTCTCTCTCTCTCTCTCTCTAAAAAAAAAATGTTTAAGGAAATATTAAGGGAGCTCTAATTTTCCATTATTAGCTAATCACACAAAAAAATGCCCATGTTTTGTTATTGAGTCCTTGGAAAGGGACAAGTACATATCACAGGCTTCAGCTAACTAAACCCTTCCCATTATCTCCTTTGGCCTAAGTGATGGGCAACTTATTTTACATGAAAGTCAGTTTAGAAGTAAAAATAAATTTGGAGAATGAAGGCCTTGGATTTGTTATTCTTTTTTATTTGCTTTTTGTATTAAGAAAGTTCTGAGGGAAATCCTCCAGATTTAGACAGAATGTCCAACAGAAAAACAGATTTTAGCCACTAAAATTGCAATGTGGGTATGTCTAAACAGTAAATACTGGTAGCTTCTTTGTTGTTCATGCCTTAAATTTATATAACACTGAGGAGTCTAGCAGTGAGATCATTTGCATTATCTGATTTTAGTCACTTTTTAAATTTTTTGTTGTTGATGGACCTTTTCATTCATTTATTTATATGCAGTGCTGAGAATCGAACCATGTGAGGCAAACGCTCTACCACTGAGCAGTGATGCAAGACCTAGCCACTTGTTTAATGGCAGATAATCTTTTCAGTTTCCTTGACATGTGGGGAGATTGAGACTCAATTAGCTGTGCTCCATAGGGCCAGGTTAATTTCATTGAAAACAGCCAAGGCAATGAATGAGGTGTGTTGCTCTCTCCTTGTGTCCTGTACCTCCTGTGGATATAGAATCTCCTTCTGCTTAGGCAGGGCACTGACACTAAGCATCTCCACACACTGAGTTTCCTCCGGGATAGATGGCAGCATTCTATGCATGTAGATCTTCCAAGAAGCCAGCAATGGGCTTCCCAATGAGACTGGGAAGTCCCCTCCAGCTTCCATAGGTAAGGGTGGCCTATCTATGGTTTACATTATGAGGTGTCCCCCAAAAGCTCAGGTATGAGAAATACTAGAACATTTAGAAGTGAAATGATTGGGTTATGAGAGCCTTAACTTAATCAGTGCATTAATCCACTGATGGGGATTAACTGGGTGGTAATTCTAGGCTGGTAGTATGTGGAGGAGGTGGGTCATTGGGGTTGTGCCTTTGGGGTATATATTTTGTATCTGGTGAGTAGAGTCCCTCTCTGCTTCCTGTTAGTTATGTCCTGAGCCACATTCCTCTACCAGACTCTTCCACCATAATTTTCTGCCACATCTTGGGCCCAGAGCAATGGAGCCAGCCATCTGAGGACTGAGACCTCTGAAGCCACGAGCCCCAAGTAAATTTTTCCCTCTCTAAAATTGTTTTTGTTGAGGCTTTTTTGTCACAGTGGCAAAACAGCTAACTAAAACACCTTGCCTGAGCTCATATGCCTGAGGAGCCAAGCATTGTTTTATAGTTACTTTTTATTTATATATAGATCCTGCCATACACACACACACACACACACACACACACACACACTGCCTAAAAGTATGTATATGATCATATGCATAAGTACCTTTTTTTCTTTTGCTTTTGTGTCTCCCTCTTCCTCTTTTCCCTCCTTTCATATCAGCTACCACCACATCAAATCAGGGTCTCCTTCCTTATTTTTCTTCATATATATTTATACAGATGGGCCCCAACTTGCAATGATTCAACTTAGGAGTTTTTTGACTTTACAATGGTGTGAAAGTTATATGCTTTTGAACAACCAATTAAAAAAAAAAACAATAAAAAAGACTTATAAAACTTGTTGGAAAATTTAAAAAAAGAAAGTTATGTGCATTCTGTACAAACCATACTTTGAACTTGACCTTTTTCTGGGATAGCAATGTGCAGTACAATACTCATGTGATGTGGGCAGCAGCAACAGCTGCAGCTCCCAGTCAGCCATGTGATCACAAAGGGTAACAACTGATACTCTACAGTGTACTGCACTGCTAAACTAGGATGTTGAATGGGCTAAGTATATTAAATGCACTTTCTGCTTACAATATTTTCAACTTATATTTATTGGGATGCTACCCATCTCAAGTTGAAGAGCATTTGTATGTTGATAATTTCTATACAGATGTATTATTTAATGAGATCATTTTATACACACTTTTCTACATTTTGCTTTTCTGTCTGAACAGTTCCTCCAGAAATTCCTCTAGGACATCTGACAGAGCTTCCCTCCTTTTACATGGGTACATAATATTCCCTGGTATGACCAGATATTATGAGCCCAGCCACTGTGATGTTAAGCATTTCCATATTTCTTTTTTGCTATTCTAAATAAGGTTTCAATAAACACCCTACCACATATGACTTTGTATATTGGTGCTTTTAGTTTTACAGAATAGATATTATATCTACTTTTAATTAATATGGAAATTATCAGATTGCATTCCCCAAAGCTGTTATATCTTCACTAAAAATGTGTGAGTATGTTCTTTTCTCAGCTTCCCTTCTAGCTTTGGCTGTTAAACCTCTTCACTTTTGTTAGAATGATGGATACAAAATGATCTTACTGTTACTCTTATACAATCTCCCTGAATATGAGATGTGTGTTTTTACAAGTTTTCTGGCCATTTGAGTTCATTCTTTGATCATCTGCCTGCTCTTATTTCTTGCCCATTTTTCTATTTGGTGGCATGTTTTGTTCATGTCCGTTTGTGAGAGCTTTCTGCATGTTCTATTGTGACTCAGGAGTTTCCCAGACACTCTCTTCCAAGTTAGATGGCTGAAAGTAGGATCAGTTGAGATGAATTCAAGGATGTCTTGTAGAGCTGGGCAGGCTGTATGACTGTGTTCGTCAACTGTGGGTCATTCTTTGGATACTGAGTCTGAAAAGAAGAACATATTGGGCCAGAATACAGCCCAGTGTGGAGGACTGAGAAGGTGAGGCAGTCTCATACCATACTGCTTTCTACCGGTTAAGACCTCCAACAGCGAAGGGTTGCCCAGGCAGAGGATGTCCCTCTGCCAACTTCGGAGGGGCAGCACTGTGCTGGCCGACATTTGTGGTACTGTTTGTCCATGGCTCAGATGAGGCTTTCCACTAAATCCACAGGGTCATGACAGTAAAATCAGTGCTTCTTACTCTCTGCCCATCTTAACTCTTATAACAGATGGCATTCACACAGGTGACACTCCTCTGGATATCCCAGAATTTTCAAGAAAACAAGAGACAACTTGCACAGAGGTAAAAAGCATGATAGAAATGGGTCACCTCTGGCACTCTTAGGGGAAATATCAGCAAAGATGACTCTCAGGCTTTGGCACAGAGAATCTGCAGGTTGCATACAGTTTCCAGCACCTACCTCAAGAAAGCATATCAAAATGCAAAACAGTAGTCTTGATGTTACTGAAAAAGTTTAATTTTTTTAAAACTTATGAAATAAACCACAGAAATTCATTGCAACACTACCTCCACTTTTGTATATACCCATTAATTTAAAAAAATAAAGAACTACAGAAAGATTATACACAGTGTAAAAGGAAATGGAATTCTAAAAAGGAAAAAAGCACAGAAAATTTGAGGATTAAGAAAAATGTTTCTAATTCTAAAATCTTGTTCTGTTTACCAACCATAATTGTTACCTTTCTTGAAGGTATCTATAACCTCTCATCCCACCTACTCCTACTTTCAGGACTTCAGCAATTTAATAAATCCCTTGAGGGAAATGTAGGATTTTATTTCTAAAGAACTTTTACTTATCATGAATAACCACATTTAAATTAAGTCCTGTGTATCAGAAGATGCATAGCCATTTTTTATGCTAGAAGAGATCAAATATTTGTCTTTTATGATGATTCTGACAGACTATCTTTTTTTAATGTGAGAGAGCTGCTAAATGGCATGAGTGGACTTGCTTGGTGGGTAAAAGAACAAATTAGGTTTAAAAAATTTTAATGCATCTCTAACAAGATTATTAGCAATTGAATTAAAAGCTTATACTAACTGCTATTATTATAGTGGCTTATCTTTCCTGTTCTCATCTTTGTCTTCAGTCATTCCCAGTTGTGTTTAACTAGAGAGATTCTGGAACTTTTATCATCTCCACTGCTGCTGATTTAGAACCTGACAGTATACACAGGCACTGGACAGTTCACTGATCCAGCTTTTTCCACCTTAACCTTGACATTAAGATAAGTTGTCAGAAGAGCTTAAGGGATCTGTCATATGTTCTCTTATTGTTTTTAAATTTTCAAAGTAAGATTATCCAGAATCATACGTTTGGATCTTCATCAACTTATTCCTAAACAAAAAACTTCACCTTTCCTCCACCCTTTTTTGGATATGTTATTGTAATAGTGAGTTGGTTTCATAATATAAAACACTGCAGTGATAGTTATCACCTTACATTTGAACCCTTTTAACACAGATAATTAGTTAGACAAAACAACACACTGTTTTCTTTTTCTTCCTTAGGTACAAGTATTGTGCAAAGCTTCAGAACTTGCAAATATACAGAGGGACCATTTAGTTAGGTTGAGAAATGAATATAACTAGTTTGGGCTGGGCATTCCTGTAATCCCAGCAATTCCAGAGGCTGAGGTCAGATTGCAAGTTCCAGGCCAGTTTGGGCAATTCAGTGAGACCTTGTCTCAAAATAAAAAATAAGAGCTGAGGATGTAGCTCAGTGATAGAGCACCACTTTCAACCCCCAATACCCAGAAGGAAAAAGAAAGGCTGTTCACCACTGGCACTTCCACAGCTTAAGTTTAAAAACAAAATTTTCATTTCCCAAAATTTATTTTCTGCTTGTTTCTAAATTTTAGTCTGCAACACTGTTGAGAATGATACATAAAAGAACCTCACCCTTTTTCTGAAAAGAAAAATAGTGTGTGTGTTAACCAAGTTGTCTTAAAACTACAACACTTATTTAAGCTAGTTTTTTTCAGCTCAAGAACCTTAGTTTCTCACAATTAGTATAAATACATGGGACACGGGGACCCATTGGATTCCAAAGAGAATTCCTAAGGCTGGACAATTGTAACACGTTTTTGTGATGCATCAGCACTTAACACTGTTAAGGAGAAAGAAACCCAGACAACTATTGCCTTTGCACATGAAAGGGAGGCAAGGTTTCTTCATTGGCTAACTACAATCATAGTTTTGTGTGTAGATGATGATAATGATTCCCTTTCTTCCCCCTTTGGATGCAGACACTGCAGAAGGAATGAGGAGTGTGGAGCTGGCTGTGACCATGGGAGAAAGCAGTAAGCAAGACGACGCGGAAGCACCCTGTGGCGGGTGTGCGGGTCTGCCCCTGGCGCCTGCCGGCCTGCTGGGAGCGCCATACTCCGAGGCCTGGGGATACTTTCATTTGGCCCCGGCACGTACAGGGCACCTGTCAGGCCATTGGGCCACCTGCCGGCTCTGCGGAGAACGGGTGGGACGTGGCCCTGGCTTCCAGGCGGGAACCTCCACACTGTGGAAGCATCTGAAGAGCGCGCACCGCCGGGAGCTGGAGAAGAGCGGCGCCGGGTGCTCACCGCCTACTCCACCCTGTCTGCTGCCGCCCTCCAACCCGGCCGCAGCAGCAGAAGGTGACTGGGCAAACTTGTTAGAGCAGATGTGTGCGCTGGCAGTGCGCTGCAGCAGACGTGAGCAGGAGCTAGAGCGGCGCGAGGCAGCGGTGGAGCTGGGTGAGCGCGCCCTGGAGTGCAGGCGCAGGGAGCTTCAGGAGCAGGAACGCGCCGCAGTCCGAGCGCGCCTTGAGTTGCAGGCTGAGCGAGCAGCTCTGGAGGCGCGGCTGGGGGAGCTGGCGGAGGTGAGGCATCGCGAGGGCTCCCAGCACTGGGCCGCTGCGTGGCCCCTGCCTTTCAAAGAGGAGGCCGAGGAGGGAAGGGATGATGGGTGCGTTGTCACGAAGGTCCTGCTGTAGAGGACCTTGGTTACTTCCACCAGCGCGTGGCAGCGCTCCTGCAAGTGGGACTCGGACCAGTGCTCTCGACATCTCCTGGGCACAGAATGAAGTGTCGCTGCCACCAAATGTGGGCCTTCCACGCGATTCTGATACCAGAGCAGAACCAAAATCATTTATTCTCCAGGTACCTGGGAAAGAGCCCCTTTGGCTTCCTGTGCCGTCAGGCTTAGTCGGGCACAGGAATGGAGCTGCATAGCAGAGGAAAACAGCCCTAGTCACTCCAGTGCAGGGCCACTTAGGACTGGTGACTAAAAGGACAGAAGCTTCTTTATACACTAAGGACTTATACTATGTGCCTATATACCATACCAGCCCAAAGGAGAGGGCACGGAAATGAGGATAAAGGTTTTTACCCACAGGACAGTTTTACTCATCAAATGCATAATGTTTGCCCAGTACCAAGTTGTGGGAGAAAAAAAAAAATGCTCTTCAGAGTTCTCTATATTTATTATCTCTAGAACTTATCAGGGCTGACTGCCCAGTTTTATTCCTCTGCCTCCACTTGTTCAACCAGTGCCAGGTGCAACCTGTTTCACCTTGCTGTATTCAAATCCAGTGGCAGGTATAGTACTTTTCCCCTTCCTGCCACCATAATAGCAAGACATCTTATCACTAGGAAGAGCAGTTCCTTCCCCACATCTTCATGGACCTCACTTCTGGGCCAAAACAGAAAGCATCCTTCCATCTAAGGCTACATCTTTCTGCCATGTTTTCACACCCTTTCTTTTCCACACAGGTGTTTGCTCTCCTAGCATTCTTCCCTTTCCTGAGTATCTTCCTCAGCTATGTTCAGTTTTTCTGTACTGAAAAAATTCAGCCCAGCAGGGTCAAGTAATCCTTGCTGCTTCTACTTCCTCCCCATTTATTACTTCTTCACTGCTGGTCAGCGTTCCATGCAACATTCCACTCTTTCCAAGCCACTACAATATGATTTGTATTCAGTCTTATTTTGATTCGTCTCTCCCTTTTATAATCCCTTCTTTGGTAGGTGGAACCTGCTTTTCCTCCAAAGAATTGCTTTTCCTGGTTGAGCTGGTTCCCAAATAGTTTTTCCTCAGGCCTCCTTTGTACTCATTAATATTGAAAATCTCCATCAGGGCAAAGTTAGTAAAATCAATACCCCATATATATGTACCCTCTACCTACATTGAACAATTGTTAATATTTTGCCTTACTGACATTTTCTTCTCTGTGCCCTATGCATGTGTAAACAATGTTCCACCCAAAAGGATTTCAGTATGTATTGCCCAAGAATGAAGCCACGATTACAGTAACTTTTCTATGGCCTCTAATACAAGTCCTGAAACAAGATACCCCCATTGTATGAAGAATCATTTTTTTTTTATAGAACAAGGTCCGAAGTCCATGCATTACTACTAGTTATAACTTACATCTCATAGTTTAGAACAGCCTCCTGATGATTCTTCCCCCATGACACACTTTTTGAAGCTTCTACCTATATTCTGTATTTGGCTGATTATTTTCCAGGACGATTTCTATTGCTCATCTCATAGAGCTACAATGAACTGTCCCAGCAACTCCTATCTCCAGGCTCAACTGGGTCTAACCCTTCATGCCCAGTCCCATTATATGTCACTTGCCCCTATTTGCATATCTTCCCATCACAAATGGAAGGCGGAAACTTTTCAACTGCATCCTTTCACAAAAAGCTGAATATTTTCTAGGCACTTAAAGTATACCAGGCACATAATACACATTCTACATGTATTATCTCACTTTATTCTTACAGCAGCTCCATGGGGGAGACATTGACACTATATTTTACAAATAAGAAAAGGGAGATAAAGGGGTTAAGTAGCTTGTGCAAGATCACAGCTAGTGAGTAGGGATGGGATCCAAATGTAATAAGTCCTTCAGTATGCAATTCTCCTTCCAGAGCGCTCCACATCCCTCTTAGTCACTGGGATGGACACCTATTTCCTTCCTAACTCCATTTTTAGTTACTGAGTAACTGGAATTAGTGACATGAACATTTACTGAGCATTTACCAGGTTTCACAGCTGGGCTAAATACCTTACAAGAATTATTCTGCAGCACAGCAACTCCATGCATACACCCATTTTGTAGATCAGACAGGCTCAGAGGACTTAATGTCTTCATAATCATATAACTGTTATAAAGCAGAACAGGATTTGAACTTCAGTCTCATTGACTCCTAGGCACTTGCTCTACTAAGTCTGTTTCTGTAAAATATTGCTCCTGCCTGCCTTCTGACTCAGAACTCATTTGTCATTCATCTGGGATTCATCTTACCATCCTTGTTTTCCCATACCACCCACTACCTAACACCATGGCCAAAAAATTGTCTGCCCGAGGTTAATGTTGATTACATCGATTTTCCTGCTAAAAAACTGAGATCACACATCACTTGCTTATTATAGCAAACTTTGTGGCCTTACATTCTCTTCCTCCTCCCCCACCCTGTGCCAGTCTTATCTATCCCCTCCCCTACATGTACTATATGCTCCAACCAAACTGAACTCTCTTCTTGACATGCCCTGATCTTGACACCTCTGTGCCTCAATCCGCCTTCCCTCCACTTAAACCCCTTCAATCTGAGAATGAAAAATCCTACCCAAGAATGGGGGTATAGTTTCGCGGTACTGCCCTTGCCAAGCATGTACAAGGTCCTGGTTTCAATCCCCAGCACCTCAAAAAATAAAAATTATCCCCGTTTTCCACAAAACTTGCTTTGATCTCTCCTTATTGAGAGGCATTTTCTTACCTTCTTGGATTCTGCTAAGCATTTTGTGTCACAACTCTTCATTTAGCACATGGCTGTGTGGGTTCTTGTCTTACCAACCCTGTCAGACCCTGAGCCCTTGGGATAAGTTGTTCTCAATTCTTCTACTCTTACAGTGCCTTGCAAATAATAGATGCTCAATAAATATTTGAGGTATGGAATCCACTTGGTTTAAGACTTTTACAAGTTAGTTTTCCTGTCATCGGTAATATGATTCTTCTTGTCTTTTATTCTCTGAGTATAAGCCCTAACAGAAAAGAAAAAAAAAAAGCCTAAAAGGAAGTAGCAATCATTTTCTGAAGCTCAGTCAATAAAGATTTTAAAAGTTCCAGTTATTAGGCTGTCTGTTTGGTTTGAATCCAATGAACTATTCTTACAGATATTTTTTCAGGAATACTTTTTGTAAAACTGTTTTTCTCATTATATAATTAATATAATGTCACAACCTATGAATAACAGTAAAAAAAAAAAAAAACCAATCCTTTAATGTCCTGTCATTTCTTTTGTCTTTTCAAAATTTGGTATTACTCTAATTTAACAGTACAAATTATTTATCTTACTTATTGCAATTTTTAACTTCTTCATGTGGATTTATAAGTTGGGCTGTAAGAGCTCATCTAAAAGTAAAAAAAAAAAAAAAAAAAAAAAAAAAAACTCATGTAACTTTTCAATTCCACCAATTTCAGAACCATTAAATGAAGATCAGATTTACTCTTAGACTCTTAAACATTCCCTCAGGAAAATGCTAATGCGAGGCTGAATGGCATGTTCAGGGGACGAGAGAAAACAAGCAGCCTGAACATGGCCTGGTGCTGGCTATGGGACGTAAGGGGCCTGATTTTACTCTGCTCTACATGCTTCTGCACTGCTGTAACTTTTAGTATCAAGCATGAATTACTTTTATAGTAAAAAAAAAAAAATTGTTTACATTTTCCAAATAACAAATCCTCTCCCTCAACATCTGTAGTTAAACAAAACTTCCACCATGATAGTGTTGGATATAATCCCCATTGCTAGAGAAAACTGTGGTCCTATCAGTCCATCATATGACAGATCAGGATCCCAGAGAGTAATCTGTCTAAGCTTAGACTATAGTAGTGGTGGCAGGTCACCTGATGACTCCAGTTTCCTCTATAGATATTGAGGCTCTTTAGCTTTAAGGACTCCTCCTTGGCTCATCTGCAAAAGCATGAAGTACAGAACCAAGCAACTGAGCTGGCACCCAGCTAGCAGCTAAAGAGTGGGATTTGAGAATGCAGAGGTAGATTCTGAGGATTGTATCTACCTCTCTAGCTGTGGCAGGTGCTCAAAAAGAGCTGTCACTGATAACTGGTGACGATAATACCCCTCATGTGTATCAACAGAGTTCCCCTGGTTTAAATGACTGGCCCTGCTGATAGCACCATCGTGTACATTTTTTGGTACCAGGAATTGAAGCTAGGGGCACTTAACCACTGAGCCACATCCCCAGACCATATATATACATATATATGTATATGTGTGTGTATATATATTATGAGGCAGGGTCTTGCTAAGATGCTTAGGGACTCGATAAATTGCTGAGACTGGCTTTGAATTCATAATCCTCCTGCCTCTTAGCCTCTGGGATTACAGGTGTGTACCATTGCGCCCGGCTCACCCTGTTCTTTTGAGAGGGGTATATAGAGTGGCAAGGTGGGTGGCTGGTACTGGCATACAGACTGTGTCCTGAACTCAGTTCCTAGTGTTGTAAGGTGCCTGCTGATTCTTTAGGTTTAACTCCGGCAGGGAGGAGGGAGTGCGGGAAAACAGGATGATAATGACAACTAAACTTGAAATGACTAGGGACCTTTAAGAAACTATAAATTGGGGCTGGGGATGTGGCTCAAGTGGTAGCGAGCTCGCCTAGCGTGCGTGCAGCCTGGGTTCGATCCTCAGCACCACATACAAACGAAGATGTTGTGTCTGCCGAGAACTAAGAAAAAATAAATAAATATTAAAATTCTCTCTCTCTCTCTCTCTGTCCCCCTCTCTCTCTCACTCTCTCTTTAAAAAAAAAAAAGAAACTATAAATTGTTCTCTTTGGAGGCTACAGAAGGGTTTGATTTGGGTTAGGATGTTTCTGCTTCAAATAACTGTATCCTCGAAATCTCAAAAGAGAATCATAAACATGCATTTAAAAAAATTCTGGACTGTGTGGGACTCATTAAAGAGGTCTGGCTCGCCCCCCCCCCCCCTTGTTTGTTACAGTACAGGGCATTAAACCCAGGAGGGTCCTACCATTGAGCTACACCCTAACCTTTTTTTTTTTTTTTTTTTTTGAGGCAGAGTCTTATTAAGTTGCCCAGGCTGGCTTTGAATTTGTGATCCTCCTGCTTCAGCCTCCAGAGTTGCTGGGATCACAAATTGTGACACTGTGTCTAGCCAAGGAATTCTATGTCAAAAGGTCTAACCTTCTTACCCTTTCAACAACCTGAATGTGCTTCTTTGCCTGGAAAATGGATGAGGTGATTATTAAGGTCCTCTTTGGCTCTAATAAGCTATGATTACAGGAAATACATTAAAGCATTAATGGACATTTTAGTGAATCAGTTAATTGGTTTAAATGGATTTTCTTGTTAACTGCAGATTTAGCGGAAAACATTGAAAGTCACACACATATTCTTTTGCTAAAAATTATAATTAAAAGTAATAACAGTTTTAAGTACTAATTCCATCAGATTCACTACCAAGAACTGAACCTATATGTAGCAATCATCAGCTCACTCTCAATAATCTACTCCTTTTGTCCTCACACTACCTTACAGGCAGAGCAGAAAGAATTGTTCATGTTTTACAAATGACACCCCAAACTTCCAAAAGATAAAGTGGAATGCAGAAGATCACACAGGTAGTAAGCAACAGATTAGGGTCTGAAGCCCAGTCCATGGGTCCATATGCATCTGTGACTAAACAGTTACACTTCCTTCAAGGCGTCTCTTAATCTTTGGCAGTACTGGGAGCTCTGGATCTTGGTCTGCGAGTTTTGTTAACACTTGGGTTTATGTTGATACCACAAGCTGTGGTATCAGGGACAGGCCTGACAGCTTCCCCAGCAGAAGTGAGGTTGGGCTTTGTATTAGTTTCCTATTTATACTGTAATAGATTACACATCTTAGTGACTTTTAAAACACCACAAATTAGTTTTACAGTTCTGTAGGTCAGAAGTCCCAAATAGATCTCAAAGTGTTGGCAGGCCTGTGTTCTTTCCTAGAGGCTCTAGGAGAGAATCTGGTTTTGTGGCCCCCTTCCATCTCTAACAGTAGCATGGGTCAGTCAATTCTCTCACAATACATTACTCACTTAAAGGACCCTCTTTATGTTAAGCTCAGCTGGTTAGCTACCTAATTCTATCTACAACCTTAACCCCTCTCTCCAATGTAACATAGGTTCCAAGGATTAGGATACAGACATTCCTGCAGAGAGTACATTATTTTTTAAAAATATTTATTTTTTAGTTGTAGTGGGACACAATACTTTATTTTATTTATTTTTATGTGGTGCTGAGGATTGAACCCAGGGCCTCCAATGTGCTAGGTGAACACTCTACCCCTGAGCCACACCCCTGGCCCTGGGGGAGTACATTATTCTACCTACTACAGCATTATATGGTGAGAAAGGGATGTGGCACTAATTATGGCCAAGTTGACTAAGAAGGCTGATTAGAGTGAGGAGTTACAACTCTCTGGAATCAGATGTAATTTAAAATCTAAGTTTCTGGCCTGTGGATACAGCTCAGCAGCAGAACACTTACATAGTACGCTTGAGGCTTGGGTTTGAGCCCCGGCACCACAAAAAAAAAAAAAAAAAAAAGTGTTAAATTAATTTTTTAAAAAATCTAAGCTTCCTACCACCTAGGTTAGGTGTTTGACAACCACCCTAACCCTCTGAAACTCAGTTTCCTCATCTGAAAAATGAGGATAATACATCCTTTTCCAGGGTTGGTGTAAGGAGAAAGATATTCTTTAGGAAAATTCTAATACATGGTTTGAACTCAATGACTATAATTTCTATTTCTCTTATTTACCAAAAAGGATCTCAAAACCAATCCTAAGGGCCTCAGAAAGGGCAGGTCCCTTGGGAGGATTCCTGAAAGTAGTTGCATACAAACCACAAAGTTTTGTGCCAAGTCATTCTCCTTCCCAACAGAACTATTTTTCTATCAAAACAAAATTTTCATTCTTGATTTGCTAATGAGTTACTCTAGTCAATACTCCATGTAGCATGTAATTACTAAGTACTCTGACATGTCTTAAAAGTGAATATGTAACAATCTATCTGAGTAATTACCCTAGAAGACTATACAGTTATTCAAAAAATGCTTCCATGCTTAGAATTTTCTGGAACCCATCTTTTTTTGTAGAATGGACACTGGAGTCTCTACCACAGTCTTTAAAACATTCTTAGTTTTCAGCAGACACAACATCTTTGTATGTGGTGCTGAGGATCGAACCCGTGCCGCACGCATGCCAGGCGAGCGCGCTACTGCTTGAGCCACATCCCCAGCCCTAAAACATTCTTAAGTTAGCAAATACTCATATTTCCAGGATAAATTTTTAAAAATAGTTGCCAATTATTCAGAGCCCAGATTAACATTTCTGGTTAATAAGGTGAGGTTATAATAAAGCAATGATAATTACTTTTGTGTGGCTAATAAATTGGTCTTGATAGCATTGTATATTAAGGTTAAGTAAAGGAAGCATGGTCATGGTAAAGATTAAAGCCCATTTTAGCTGGTTTATGATGTGAATGAATTCAGGTAGCACTGGGAGTCATTATATATTTAAATGGTATTAAATGGTTTTTTAAGTGAAAATCTTAATTATGACATTCTCTGAAATCTGATTTCATAGTATTAAAATGAGGTTTTAAAGAAAAACATTAAATGATAATGAGAGCTTTATTCTTTCAGTATATATTCTCATGGGCTTTTGGTCAAGATAAGTAATGATCAGATGAATGAGCTGGCAACCTTCCTGCCCTCTGAAGTCTGCTAGTAATTGGAAGCTAAGTAATATGTTGTCACATGTTTAAGTACATTTAATAATATTCTACCAACTTCTCCCTGTCTTCTGCTTGCTGGGCAATGAAATACCATGGCATTTTAACACAGATAAAGACAGCTAGATTTTTGACAAAAGAATTCCTGAAAAGTCATTCCTCCTCAGCAGGCAGAGACATTATTTGCCACCATCAATACCAGCTTTCCCTACTGTGTCTGCTCTTCAACCTCTAAAGATTTTCTTTTGATTTAAGTGTTTTTTAGCAACACCAACGTCCAGTGACTTGTTTAATGGTTTTTATTGTGCTTTGCTATGATTTTTTTGATACTTTAATAATCTACTGCTCAGATTTAGAACTATAAACCCAATGTCGGTGCAGGCAATTACTATTATTCTCAAGCAACTAGAGGGACTAGAGACTTAGTAAGGTTTTACTACTGACTACATGTCCCAAACTCTCAAAAATATAACTAAAATCCCCATCAAAATACCAATGGCATTCTTCAGAGAACCAGAAAATACAATGCTAAAATTCACGTGGAAGCATGAAAGATCTCAAAAGAACCAAGGCAATCCTCAGCAAAATGAACAATGCTGGAGGAATCACAAACATACCACAGATGTATAATTACAAAAATAGCCTGATATTGGTATAAAAACAGACATGAAGAGCAATGAAAAAGAATAGAGGACCCAGAAATAAACCCATGCATCTATAGTCATCTGATTCTTGATAAAGATACCAAAAGCACATATTGGATATAAGATACCCTCTTCAAAAATTGATGCCAGACCAGATGATCTAGCTACACCACTTCTCAGTATTTACCCTAAAGACTTAAAGGCATCTTACTATAGCGATACATGCATGCCCATGTTTGTATCAGCACAATTCACTATAGCCCATGGAACCAGCCCAGTGTCTATCAGCAGAATAGATAGAAAAAAAAGGTGGTATGTATACACAATGGAGTTTTATTTGGCCATTAAAAAAATTAAATTATGGCATTTTCAGGATAATGGATGGAATTAGAGACCATCTTGCAAAATAAGGCAAGATCAGGAGGTTAATAAGGGTCTTAAATATGCAGAAAATAGAGAGGAAAAGGGAAAACAAAGGTGTAGATAGATCTTCTAAAAATCAAAGGAGATCAGTAGAGGAAAGGGACAAAGGAATGGGAAATAGGGAGGGAGTGGGGAAATGCTGGGAAGTGATATTGGCTAAATTATATTGTTATATTGTGTACATGTATGAATATGTAACAACAAATTCCATCAATATGTACAACTATAATGCACCAATAAAAAATAAGGGAAAATGATGGTGGAAAAACTAGAGTAGAATTTATTCAAGTGAGAAGAAACAGAGCTCCTGCAGGGCAAGAGGGGACCTGATAGGGGTTTCCCTAAACTTATTAATTTGTATAATTAATAATATTGGGGCTGGGATTGTGGCTCAGTGGTAGAGCACTCGCCTAGCACGGGCAAGACCTGGGTTCGATCCTCAGCACCACATAAAAATAAAGGCATTGTGTTGTGTCCATCTATACCTAAAAAATAAAATTTTAAAAATAATAATAATAATTGCCGCAGTCTGGCTGGGCACAATTCAGGAGCCACTTGTCAAAAGAAACGAACTTTATTTTTAGAACCACACACGCCAAACAAAACAGCTCCTCAGGAAAAACCTTCAGAGCCCAACTGCCACCACCAGCTTCCCACAAGCCTCTCAACCTCCCCCACTCCTCCTGTTCTTGAGGCCGATTGGCTGGGTCACGTGGGCGGAGCCAAAAAGTCCCCCATTGAGCAGCTCCGTGGTCTGAAAGGGCAGGGAAACAGCCCAATGAGCATCACCGCAGAGGAGCCAATCAGTTGGCAGCTAGAAGTTGCTGGGGCCGCTGTGAGCCAATCATCAGCTGGCAGCTGGAAGTTTGCTGGGGTCCCTTTGGCTGTGGCTCTCATCAAATAATAATGTTTAATATTAGAGAAAAGATAGCCTCTTCAACAAATGGTGCTAGGAAAACTGGAAATCCATATGCAACAAAATGAAATTAAACCTCTATCTTTTACCATGCACAAAACTCAACTCAAAGTGGATAAAGGACCTAGGAATTACACCAGAGACCCTGCACCTAATAAAAAAAAAAGTAGGCCCAAATCTCCATCATGTCAGATTAGGCCCCGACTTCCTTAATAAGACTCCTATAGCTCAGGGATTAAAAATCAAGAATCAATAAATGGGATGATTCAAACTCAAGTTTCTTCTCAGCAAAAGAAACAATCAGTGAGGTGAATAGAGAGCCTACAGCTTGGGAGGGTTTTTTGGTGTTAAGATTTTTGAGTTCTTTATATATCCTAGATATTAGTGCTCTCTCTATGTGTGAGGGTTTAGAGTTAGGGTAACTCTAACCCCACAAATAACCCAATCAATAAATGGGCCAAGGACCTGAAAAGACACTTCTCAGAAGAGGATATATAATCAATCAACAAATATATGAAAAAATGTTCAACATCACTAGAGACTAAAGAAATGCAAATCAAAATTACTCTACGATATCATCTCACTCCAGTTAGAATGGCAGCTATCAAGAATACAAACAATAAGTGTTGGCGAGGATGTGGGGAAAAGGGCATACTCATACATTACTGGTGGGACTGCAAATTGGTGCAGCCAATCTGGAAAGCAGTACAGAGATTCCTCAGAAAACTGGGAATAGAATCACCATTTGACCCAGCTATCCCACTCATTAGTCTATACCCAAAGGACTTAAAAACAGCATATTACAGGAACACCGCCACATCAATGTTTATAAGCAGCATAATTCACAATAGCTAAATTGTGGATCCAATCTAGATACCCTTTAGTAAATGAATGGATAAAAAAATGTGGTATATATACATAATGGGATATTACTCAGCATTAATAGAGAATAAAATCATGGCATTTGCAGGTAAATGGATGGAGCTCAAGAATATAATGCTAAATGAAGTAAGCCAATCCCAAAAAACCAAGTGCTGAATGTCTTCTCTGATACAAGGATGCTGATTCATAATGGGGATGAGGGAGGGAAGCATGGGAGGAATAGATGAACTTTAGATAGGGGAAAGGGAAGGTGAGGATGGGGTAGGAAAGACAGTGGAATGAAATGGACATCATTACCCTAAGTACATGTATGAAAACACAAACAGTATGACACTATTTTGTGTTCAACCAAAGACATGAAAAATTGTGTTCTATTTGTGTAATATGAATTGAATTGCATTCTGCTGTCATATATAACTAATTAGAATAAATAAATTAAAAATTTAAAAATATAATGCTTAAATAAATATATTAAAAGTTCGAGGTCAGCCTTGGCAACTTAAAGAAAACTTACCTCAAAATAAAAATAATAAAAATGGATGGGGATGTAGTTCAATGGTAGAGTGCCACTCGATTCAATCCCTAGTAGCACAATGAAACAAACCAATACACAAAACCCCATCAAGTCCCTCTTCCTTTCCCTCAATGCACAAACTCTGGAATGCAATCAATTTGGGATTAACTCTCTAGGGAACAATCAGGGTCTTCATGTATTACTTGGCCTTTACATTCTGCCAAATACAGTCTAAAGAAAATGTATGTCCATGAAGGCAGCCAGTGCTGTCTGTTTTGTTCATTACTGTATCCTTAGTGACTGGAACAGTACCTGGCCTATGCTAAGTGCTCCATGGCTACTTGCTAAATTAATGTATGCTGCTGAAGGATTTTGACATCTGAAATCTAGTTCTTCTTGGAGTTAACCTAGTAGTTCCTGTGCTCCCATGAGATTCTGAGAACTAGGGCTGGCCTGCTAGATCTCACCACCATTTCTCCAAATGGCTCCTTTCCTAAAGTCATATAGAAGCCAGGCATGGTGGTATTCACCTGTAGTCCTAGCTACTTGGGAGGCTGAGATAGGAGGATCACTTGAGCCCAGGAGTTTGAGACCACCATAGGCAATAGGAGGTCTTGTCTAAAATAAAGTCACATAGGAGCCAGTCTTTCTTTGAAGATGAAAGGGATCACCTACAATATCTTCTATAATTTCTCACCTCCCAATCTCCTCCTTATGACCCAATTTACAGTAAGAAATCCAGTTCCTGACCAGTCTCTTTGTTCACGCCTAACTCCTGCCATCACTTGGGGAAGTGAAGAGGATCCACACACTTGCCAGCCTCATTCTTAATCTTCCCTCACTTCAACAACCACTGTTTCCACTTTAGAATTCTAATCTTATAGCCATATGCTTGGTAGTAGCAGCATGGATAACCGTGCTAATAAACACTAATATTTGAGGGTTGATTATGCACTGGATACTATGCACAGTGTCACACTGGCTTCATCTCATTTAATCTACCCAAGAACCCTATGAAGATACTGGGGTAGGTTTAAATGTTTTTAAAAGTCATTCAGCTCAAAATGGAGCTGTAATTTGAACTCCTATCACTCTCTCTTCAGTTTATGCTCTTAATCACCTACTATTATGAAAAGCATTGAGACTGAAACCTCTCCTCTGCCACTTCTGCAAAACAGGCTTTGAGCAAAATAAACAATTCTTAAGCCTCAGTTTGGTTTGGTTTGGTTTGGTACTAGGGACTAAACCCAGAAACACTTAACGACCAACCCATACACATCCCCAGACTTTTTTATTTTGAGACAGGGTCTCAATAAGTTGCTTGCTAAGTTGCTGAGGCTGGCTTTGAACTTGCCATCCTCCTGCCTCAACCTCCCGAGTTGCTGGGATTACAGGTGTGTGCCACTGTGCTGACTTAAGCCTCAGTTTTTGAATTCACAAAAAACAAGGTGTGGGAATCAAGAACACACGTTAAGCACCTAGCATAGTACCTGACACTATATATGTGCAGTCCATCCTAGCAGCAAATGCTTACTGAGGACCTTCCAAGCATCCAGTCCTGTGCTGTGTACTGAAGATATAGCAGTGAATAAAACAAACAAGATATCTTGATCTGCGAAGCATCAATATTTTCTATACCAAATAAATCTTCAAGGAGGTCAGGTGCCTCTCAAGAAGGTTTCCAGCCTCCATCCTGCCTCTCTTTAATAAATCATAGTTAATTTGATATACATTATCTAATGACATTATCTTTCCTGCTTAAAATCCTCCAGTCAGTGGTAAAGCATTTGCTTAGCATGTGTGAGGCCCTAGGTTGGCTCCCTAGTACCAACACCACCAACAAAAAAATTATTTCTTATTGTAAATCATGGTCAAAATAGTATGAAAGCCATTGCTTTAGATCCCCTATGTAGCTTCAATTTCTTTCCATATTATCTTAGTCACATAAGACTCCATTAAGCTGTTTGCCATTCCTCAGACCCATCTTGATCTATTGCTTCCTTCTTTGACCACAGGAGTATAAGCCAGGCATGGAGCCAGGCACTAGAGATGCAGCAGTAAGCCAAACTGAGGTGCTGCTCACATGAGACTTAAGACAGAGAGAGAGACAACTAGTATAGAAACCTCAATAATAATATGTAACTATGAACCAAGATAAGTGGTCTAAATTAAAGAAATCTGATTTTTCATGAACATGTATCAAAGGTGATTAAACCAGTTTTAGGGGGGCAAAGAAGGCATTCTTAAAGAATAGTTAGCAGAGGGGCTGAGGTTGTAGCTCAGTGGCATAGCGCTTGCCTAGAACGAGGCTCTGGGTTCAAATCTCAGCACCACATAAAAAATAAATAAATAAAGGTCCATCAACAACTGAAAAAATGGGGCTGGGGATGTGGCTCAAGCTCGCCTGGCATGCGTGCAGCCTGGGTTCGATCCTCAGCACCACATACAAACAAAGATGTTGTGTCCGCTGAAAACTAAAAAATAAATATTAAAAAAATTCTCTCCCCCTCTCTCTCTCACACATTCTCTCTTTAAAAAAAATAATTAGCAGAGATCTAAAGACTATGTCAGAATTAACTGTGTAAAATACAGAGGAAGAGCATTCCAAATATAAAGAATGTTAAGAAGCCCTATGCTAAAGCCCAAAGATCAAGTGACACAAGATAAGACTGAGAAAAGTGGCAGTGGCCAGATAATGTAGGGTCTTAGGGGCCAGGAATATTTTCTGTCCTGAGTAAATGGAAGCCAAACAGGAGATGGTGGGATAGAAATTATGAAGACATGTGTCTGAAGTGTGGAGGATGGAAGGAAGGAGAAAGGATTACAGAGAAACTGCCAGTGAGAAGTCCAGGTGAGTTAATACACTGGAGACTGGGGTGGGGGTGGGGGTGGGAGTAGGCTGGTGATAGTAAAATAGAAGCTGAATCTTAGGCTTCCAGCACACACAAATGGATAGATGTTACCAGCCTGAGAGCCAACTGGAAGAAGATAGGCTTGGATAAGATCAAGGGTTTTGACAAAGGCACCAAAAACATACACTGGAGAAAAGACAGCCTCTTTAATGAACGGTGCTGGGAAAATTGGAAATCCATTTATAGCAAAATGAAATTAAACCCCTATCTCTCACCATGCACAAATACCAATTCAAAGTGAATCAAAGACTTAGGCACTAGAACAGAGACCTTGCACCTAACAGAAAAAAAAGTAGACCCAAATTTCCACCATGTTGGCCTAAGAACTGATTTCCTTAACCAGATTTCTAAAGCACAGGAAGTAAAATCAAGAATCAATAAATGGGAATGGAATCAAACTAAAAAGCTTCTTCACAACAAAGAAAACAATCAATAACATGAAGATAGAGCCTATGGAATGAGAAAAAAATCTTTATCACACACACCTCAGAGCATCACGCATCTCAGAGCATTCATTTCCAGGATATATAAAGAACTCAAAAAACACCAACCCCCCCACAAAAAAAAAATGGGCAAAAGAACCAAACAGATACTTCACAGAATACAATCAACAAACATGAAAAAATGTTCAACATCTCTAGCAATTAGAGAAATTCAAATCAAAACTACAGATTCCACCTCACTCCAGTCAGAATGGCAATCATCAAGAATACAGGTGACAATAAATGTCAGTGAGGATGTGGAGAAAAAGGTACACTCATACATTGCTGGTAGGACTGCAAATTGGTGTGACACTATGGTAAGCAGTATGGAGATTCCTAAAAAAACTTGGAATGAAACCACCATTTGACCTAGTCATCCCACTCCTAGGTTTATACCCAAAGGACTTAAAAGCATACTACGTGGATGCAGCCACATCAATGTTTATAGCTGCTCAATTCATAACAGCTAAACTATGGAACTAATCTAGGTGTCCTAGGTGTCCTAGGTGCCCTTCAACAAATGAATGGATAAAGAAAATATAGTATACATACACAATAAAATATTATTCAGCTTTAAAAAAGAATGAAATTATGGCATTTGCTGGCAAATGGATAGAATTGGAGAATATTATGCTAAGCAAAATAAACCAATCCCAAAGAATAAAAGGCTGAATATTTTCTCTGATATGCAGGTGCTAATTCACAATAAGAGGGAGAGAAAGAGAATAGAGGTAATTTGGACTAGACAGAGGGAACTGAAGGGAGGGGAGGGGGCACAGGGGTAGAAATAATAGAATGAATTGGACATTATTACCCTATGACCATCCTGCTGCCTGCTTTTAGAGCATCCCTTCTATGGGTAGGCATGCTTTGTGGTTCTGTTTGGAAGGCTAAGGACCCTAAAAACTCAATGGTGACATTTTCTGAGTATAATTTTTCTTTCCTGATAAAGAAGAACTAGTACTGAACACTGACCTTTCCCCGTTCTTCTTGAGACATGACTACAATGGCTAGAGTCCCAAAAGTCACTTTACAACTATAAGGCCAGAAGTCAACACTGAAACAAATAAAGCAGGAGTCATAAACACAGCCTTACAGAATCCAAATATATTTCTACTTTCAATTCTGAAAAATGGAAATGTCAAATCAAAGAATCAGAGCACAGATATCAGTGATGCTCTACATTTCTGCATACTTAGAACATGACTTTAGGGAAAATACTTTCAATTATTCCTGAGAACAGCTACTTGGGAGGCTGAAGCAGGAGGATTATTTGAGCCCAGAGTTCAACTTTGTACAATGACCCCTTGCAACTTTGTACAATGACCTTTGTATACAAGCTCCGAAATCTCCTTCCCTTGTTTGAGATTTTTATTTTCTTGTGCCTGCTCTTTGAAAATATCTCAAATTAATAAATATATGAACTGGGAGGCGTCTGATTTGAATGAATAACTGCTTTTTATAAATTCACACCTAGAATAAAAATAAAACATTAGAAGTAAAAATCATTCCAAAAGCAGAAAAATGTTCTTTTTTAAGATAAGAGTGCTTCTTCTACAATTTAATATCAGAAAACAGTTTGTGTAAATTGAACATAAACGGTTTCTTCAGTTCTCAAGTTCTGGCAAAAATATGTTAGATTTCTTAAAATTCAGTAACCTGTAGCTATATCTAAAATTAATACTTAAAAAGCTATTTTTAAATTAGCAAATTTACACCATATAAACTATTATTTAAGTTTTACACATAAAACAATTTCATGTATTATCAAAATTGTATATAACTCACATTTATGCTCCCAACCCACTAGAAGCTCATGTTTTTATGACTTTCAGTTTACAAAGTTCTTACATGTATATTTTCTCATTTGCTATTCAACGCAGACATGTGAGATAAGTATCAGTCTTATTTTACAGATGGAAAAAGGCCCGGACATTATTCAGTATATTAATCACTATGCAGTGTAGCCCTGACTTGGTATCTTCAAAAGGGTTTAATAATGCAAATACTACATATATTTCAATTTTTACCACCATTCTCAAGTTTTCTATTTTCTTAGCAAAAAAAAAAAAATCTCCAAAACCAAAAACAATTTATCCTCCAAAATATAATTATGAAAAGTGTTTCCCCAAATGTAAAAACAAAAAATGGAAATATTATACTCAGTTGTACTCTAATGAAATCCACCAGAAGCAAAATCTATTTTGAGGGTCCTACACTGTTACCTGTTCAGGGCTCCAGAAGCAGAACCACATTTAGATCAATAGGTATTTTTTAATGCAGGGCATTTTGGCTACCTTCAAGCCTAATGTGCATACATGTCAAACTGTATAGGTGGCCAGGAAAGAAACAGAGTACTTTATCCAATTATAGAATTATAGAATGTAATTATCACAGCCTAAGCCTCTAGGGACTTGACTATTTGGTCATGTCTCTTACCTTTAGTCACAATTTATTTTTCTCTCCCCATCACCCTTTCTAAGTACCCTGTGTACCATGCAAATTGGAAATTCTAAAAGGCTGCCTTTCTTTCTGAATTATCTTCTGTAGTATATAGCTTTTATTTTCAGAGTCTTCTTTTCCTTATATCTAAATCTTGACAACACTTATTCATGGTAGATGACAGAGCTGTAGTTTATATTCACTCCTCTAAAAGGGTCAATTCCAATGTTAAAGGATAGTGATAACTGGTGGAGCAGTGACACCTGTACTCCAATGGCTGCACTGCAGTTCTCTAACACTGGATGCTATCCTTTTGTTAATTTAATGAGGAAAATTCTGGTTGGTTGCAAATTCAAAGTAGATCAACATGTTTAAATCACTGTCTCAATGCACTGGTCTTTTAAATGTTAAAATGATTTTTATTGCATTCAAGGACATTTTCAATAAATATCTTGAGTTTGAGGCTGTGGCTAGGTAATCCATTTGCACTAGAAATCAGATTTCTCTGACCCGACTCCATTGCCCGCAATGGTATTTATCAAAACTACAAATACTAGCACACTGAATTATGTCAATACTGTATTCAGTTGTTCATATCTAAATATTTTATCAGCTAAGAAACAAACCAAATGTAAATGCTGAATATATAGTACAAATCAACGGATTCTTCACAGAAGAAAACAATAAAGGACTAATTTTCTACAACATGACACCTATCCCTTAGTTTTTCAATAATGTTACTTTACCTTTTTCAAGAATAATATCATGTTTTCTGGCCATTTTTTTATCTAAGTTCTAAAGGGCATAAACAAGGATGCACATAATCAGAACTGTTTTCATAAACTTTGGATGTTTCCTTCCTTACTGGACATCTTGTAATAATGAATGTACAGAGACAAGGACAAGTGTACATTTAAGATATTAGAGGTTACATGTATTTTGCTAAAATGGCTAGTTGCTTATATGGATGTAGTAAATTACAAGATAAAATAAAAGTTTGATAAGCTTATCCATGCCCTGTGAACTTTAGTCCACTCACTGCATAACTTGATTCAGTCACTATTTATTGGTTTAAAAAATTGTTTGTAAAAATTGCAAACCACACTTTATTACACATTTCTGAATCAGGAGAGGGTAATTTGTGATACAGTTTCCTTGTGTCACTGACTCTTTGGGGGAGAAAGTCTTTGCAATAAAATAAGAGTTTCCAAACTCTTTAAAAAAACCAAACCAAACAAAAAAACTTCAATCTTGTTCTATGACTGACCTTCACTCTACAGTCCCTTTTACCCAAGGCACAGTCCCTGATGCATCTTTTGGAGGTTTAGTTTCTGGGAAGTTTTCAGCAAACCTCTCTCGTGCTTTATCCCAGTTTTTTTTACTCTTGTTTTGGAGAAGATGAACCTCTTCAATTGAGGATGGTTTGCCTGTCCCCAAGCCTGCATGTGTTCGCCGAAGCTGAAGCTGGATCTGTTATCAAAAATTGAGCAGAGAACTTATTTTAGCATCTAAACATTAAAATCTACAGTGTCCAACTTGTTATTCTAACTATAATTCTTTGATTTATTAAAGATTGATTCAAAAAATAAGAATAAAAAAACTCTGTCAAATGCATAAAATACATGCAGGAAGAAGTATACCATTGTCCCTGGAACATTTCTACATTGTCTTGCTGTTGTCACTAAGTACAGCCAATTTTTGAAGAAAATGGAGTGGTCCTTAAATAGCAACTACAAACTTCATCTTGATGTTGCAGAATATACCATTCCCTTCTAACAAAAAGTAAAAGCCATAGATTTATTTCAATCTCCTGTCCCTATCCTAACCTAATTAAGTGAACAAGAAGGTTAAACATTAATAATAATAAAGATGGGCTGAATATATAATAGTTCAGCAGCATAATGCTTGTCTGGCATTCTAGAAGAGCTGGGTTTCATCCCCAGCACAAAGTGTCTGATAAAAAGTACCATGCTTATAGACTTTGTTTTCAGACATCCTAGGAAAACAATTAACACCCCATTTTACATAAGAAAATTGAAGTTCCTTGCCCAAAGCTATAGAGCTCATTAATAATACATCACATATATTCTAGCCCAGGTTTCACTACAAAATTGTATTCTATGCTACCTACAGAAATTTGTATTACGTTCACAGTGATCCATCTATTTCTTTAGGTACCAGTTAATTATCATGAATGTTTTACAGTCAGGTTATTTTATAAGGTTTTTATTGTGAAGTCAGCTGGAACCTCCTATTATCCAAAGGACTACAGAATTAAGCTACTGCATATTTTATAAAGAGTATTCTCTATTTTCCAGGTTACATTGTCCTGTTGAACCTAATAGATTTCCCAGCTAATAAAGAATCTGCTTGTTGGTAAACTAACACTGTTTTGACAATGTTCAATACCAAGCAGGGTAAGAATGTCATTAACAAGAAGTGAACAAGTTAGACATGTAACTTGTTTGCAAACCATGTGCTAAGTTCTGGGTTCAATTCCTAACATTGCAAAACAAAGAAAAAACTATACAACTAAAGGATACAGAAGAACCCTTGTCTCAGGAAATAACACTTATAGTATAGTCTAGATATAGGGGAAAAATTCTAAATGAAGCTTTCCCAAAACATAAAATTCCAAATAAAAAAACTCATGTTCAGTAATTTAAATGTCACAAAGGCAGTAATCTATTTTGACTTTAAGTATTCCAAGTACTTAAGGCAATGCCTGTCACATTAATTGTGCACACTACATATCTCCTATAAGAATAAATGAATCTGGGGGCTGAGGTTATGGCTCAGTGGTTGAGTGCTTGTTTAGCATGTATGAGGCACTGGGTTCAACTCTCAGCACCCCATATAAATAAATAATGGACTTTTGTCCATTGACAACTTAAAAAAAGAATACATGAATCTGAGGCTGGGGTTGTGGCTCAGCCGTACAGCGTTCACTTAGGACGGAGGTGCTGGGTTCCATACTCAGCACCACATAAAAATAAATAAATAAATAAAGATATTGTGTCTAACTACAGCTAAAAGAAAAAAAAAAAGAATAAATGAATCAAAGAAAATGCAAGTCTTACCGGAGTTTTCATTCCTCCACCATCCTTTCCCAGGCCCTCTCCTTTTTTCCAGCCCATCTTCTCCAATATCTTCCGACCTTTATTGCTATCAGTAATTTCACTTTAAGGAAAATTAAAAGGACAATTGATCTATAAAAGACCTTTTAGTCACATTTAGAATAAATTCATGAATTAAAAATACTTAGTACAGTGACTTTAGAAAACTGCTTGACAATACCTAATAAATTAAAGACAAAAACTCTAATCCTACATGAATTACATGAGAGAAAAGCAAGTACATATGCACCAAATGACATATACAAGAATATTCTTCCAGCAAATTTAACAGCAACAAATGGGAAACAATTCAGATGTTCATTAATGATAAAAATGAACAGATAAACTGAGGTTAATAGAATATTATACAACATTAAAAATAAACTATATCTAACAAAATCATGTGGAACAATGAGAATACAGACACAAAATAAATGCTAAATTGTTCATTTATTTAAATTTTTAAAATAGGTAGTTAACCTATTAAGAAGATAGTGGTTACCTTTGGGGATGAAAGCAGGATAGTGATATACCAGGAACAAGGGGCAAAAGGAATGTAGGCTTCTGGGGTTACTGATAAGCTGCTTTTTCTTGTCCAGGAAATGTACATTCTGTAATGTGTTAATCTTACAATATACCACTGAGTTGGATATTTACTATTTGCATACTTTCCTGTGCATATGTTATACATTAACAAAACAAAAAAAAAGATAAATTTAGGAGAAATAAAACTTCTAATTGAATATTGGCATCTTATGCTGTAACTTTATATTCTGCTAAATTAAGGTGTTTTAAGTTCACATTCTCCAATATCTTATTAGTTCTACAAAATATGCAAATTTAGCTGTTCATTTTTTTATTCTTCTCCTCTAATTTAATTCTAATGTAATCTTAATATTTCCCGGGAATACTATGTTACAGCAAATCTGACTCAAAGAGTTGTAAGATGCACCACATTTTATGTACCATTAAGAAAAAACTTGCTATTTGTAGCAGCACAATTCATAATAGCCAAACTATGGAACCAGTCTAGGTGTCCATCGAAAAATGAAGATAAAGAAAATGTAGTATACATATACAATGGAGTTTTATTCAGCCAAAAAGGAAAATAATAAAATCATGTCATGTGAAGGAAAATGGATGGAATTTGAGAACATTATGAAATAAGCCAAATTCAGGAGGTTAAGGGCTGTATGCTTTTTCTCATATATGGAAGCTAGAGAGAATAAAGGAAAGAAAAGTGGGGGGGGGTGGGGAATCTCATAAAATCAAAGGAGATCTGTAGAATAGATAAAAGGGAACAGGGGAAGGGATGAGGAAAAGAGGAAATACTGAGAATGATACTGGACAAATTATGTTGTTATATTATACACATGTATGAGTATGTAATAACAAATTCCAACATTACTATAATACATTAATAAAAGAATTTGGAAAAAAACTGCTATTTTAAAAATAAGCACAAGTAGTATATCTTTATATTGATGAAATATTTAGTCAAAATTTTATAATTACCACTTCTACATGAAATATTTGAAATTCTGACTCAACTTAGAATGGAAAAATGTACCTAACATGATTAAATGCAGAAATAGTGATAACGCAGACCAAAAAATCACATTTCACGTTTACCAAAGCTATCTTATCAAGAAAACAATAACTGAATCAAAGAAAAATAAGTAAAATACTATCTCAGAGTCATCAAAAACAAAAGAATTTGAATGCTACAATGATTATTAAAAGCCAGGCATGGTGGTGCATGCCTGTAATCCCAGCTACTTGAGAGGATGAGACAGGAAGATGGAAAGTTTGAGGCTAACTTGAGCAACTCAGGAAACCTGTCCCAAAATAAAAATTTTATGAAAAATGCTGGGAATGTTGTTCAGCACTAAAGCAATTAACTAGGATGTGTGAGGCCCTGAGTTAAACCTCTAGTCCCATAAAATTAAATTAAAAAAAAAAATACTAGCTCATTAACAATTTCTTACTAGCCCAGGTTTCGTCTGGAATGTCTGCCATGCGTATGTATGGATGTGTAAAAGTATTCATGTGCACATATAAATTTCTAGCAAATAATGGAATGCTAGTATTAGAATATAGAAATAGGGAGCCTACATCCTGGGAACAAATCTTTACTCCTCACACTTCAGATAGAGCCCTAATATCCAGAGTATACAAAGAACTCAAAAAATTAAACAATAAGAAAACAAATAATCCAATCAACAAATGGGCCAAGGACCTGAACAGACACTTCTCAGAGGAGGACATACAATCAATCAACAAGTACATGAAAAAATGCTCACCATCTCTAGCAGTCAGAGAAATGCAAATCAAAACCACCCTAAGATAGCATCTCACTCCAGTAAGATTGGCAGCCGTTTTGAAGTCAAACAACAACAAGTGCTGACGAGGATGTGGGGAAAAGGGTACTCCTGTACATTGCTGGTGGGACTGCAAATTGGTGCAGCCAATTTGGAAAGCAGTATGGAGATTTCTTGGAAAGCTGGGAATGGAACCACTATTTGACCCAGCTATTCCCCTTCTAGGTCTATTCCCTAAAGACCTAAAAAGAGCATACTACAGGGACACTGTTACATCGATGTTCATAGCAGCACAATTCACAATAGCAAGACTGTGGAACCAACCTAGATTCCCTTCAATAGACGAATGGATTAAAAAAAATGTGGCATTTATACACAATGGAGTATTACTCTGCATTAAAAAATGACAAAATCATAGAATTTGCAGGGAAATGGATGGAATTAGAGCAGATTATGCTAAGTGAAGCTAGCCAATCCCTAAAAAACAAATGCCAAATGTCTTCTTTGATATAAGGAGAGTAACTAAGAGCAGAGTAGGGAGGAAGAGCATGAGAAGAAGATTAACATTAAACAGGGATGAGAGGTGGGAGGGAAAGGGAGAGAGAAGGGAAATTGCATGGAAATGGAAGGAGACCCTCAGGGTTATACAAAATTATATACAAGAGGAAGTGAGGGGAAAGGAAAAAAAAAGGGGGAGAAATGAATTAAAGTAGATGGGGTAGAGAGAGAAGAGGGGAGGGGAGGGGAGGGAAGGGTGGATAGTAGAGGACAGGAAAGGCAGCAGAATACAACAGTCACTAGTATGGCAATATGTAAATCAGTGGATGTGTAACCGATGTGATTCTGCAATCTGTATACGGGGTAAAAATGGGAGTTCATAACCCACTTGAATCAAAGTGTGAAATATGATATCTCAAGAACTATGTAATGTTTTGAACAACCAACAATAAAAAAAAAGAATATAGTAAAAATAGACTTATTTCCATCTTGTTCTGACCATTCCTTTAAAAGCTACCTATAAGAATATACTGCCCTGTCAGACTACCCTATGAATGTAATTATGAACCAAAGAATGTCTCAAGCAATATCATTCAATACTCACGAGTGAACTGATGCAGGAGCATCATCCCTTTGGAAAGTTCCTTCACTTCCAACCTGCTCCCTGCGTTTTCCAGCTCTATCTTTATATTTCGGATTTTTCAATGTCTTTTCGTCTTCATAGTCTGTATTCTTAAAAAACACAAAATATTCATTGAGAAAAAATAATTAATATATAATTTCTGTACATTTGTCTTACTTTGCAAGTATGGTTCAATGCAGCCTCTAAAATGGAATAAAACAAGCTATGATAATGACAACTGTGCTATTAGATATGCTGTTTTTATTACACTGTCTTTAAATTTTTTATATTATTTCAAGTTGAGTCATGCTTAAGTATAAAGAGTAAGCAGCAAACATGACACAAATATACATTTTGCCTTAATGTTGTGCCTCCTATATTTTCACATAAATTTTCAGTAAAGAAAAATATAGACCCCACCTCGGGGTTCAAGAAGGGAATCTATTTTCATTCTTCTCAATGGAACTGAAAGTTCCATAGACTTAAAGTAGTTTGATACTGTTTCTTGGAAAGGAAAATATAGATATAAAGGGAAATACCCTTTCATCCTGGTGATAAAAATAGCTTTTTGCTTCAATGCAACTCCATTTATATGACTAATCCACTACCCAAAAACTGAGTATAGAGTGTGTTAAACTCCATGCTAGGTGATGGAACACAATACAATTAATAACCCCTGAGAAAAGACATACATAATTTTTAGCCTGCTATATAGTATAACTGGCTCAAGAATAAAAGTACATACACCATGCTGTATCAGTGGCACAAAGAGGTAGTCAATTCATATCAGGGATCTGCTATTACTGGTTGATTTTTTTTAGGGGGATGAGGGTACCAGGATTGATCTCCAAGGGTGCCTGACTACTGAGCTACATCACATCACCAGCCCTTTGTATTTTTGAGACAGGGTCTTGCTCAGTTGCTGAGGCTAGCTTTGAACTTTTGATCATCCTGCCTCAGGCTCCAGAGCTGCTGGGATTCCCTGCATGCCAACATGTCTGCTTCTTATTGATCTTTACATAAAAACTATGACATTGATCCAGAGATGCTACAAACTAAAGAATAACTAAAGGGAAGTATTGCAGAAGTTTTGTTATTAAACAGAAAAGAAAATTATGAAATCATCTATCCAAGTGAGTTTTCCCCCCCAAAAGACAATACAAAAACTGAGTCAAAATTTTCCAAAGCCAGGCATGGTGGCATATGCCTGTAATCCCAGTGGCTGGGGAGGCTGAGGCAGGAGGATCAGGAGTTCAAAGCCAGACTCGGCAATTAGCAAGGCCATAACAACTTAGTGAGACCCTGTCTCAAAAATAAAATATAAAAAGGTTTGGAAAAATGGCTCAGTGGTTGAGCATTCCTATACCAATAGATAGATAGATAGATAGATAGATAGATAGATAAAACCAAAAATTTTCAGGGAACATTTTATTCTCTATCATTTCCTTCTAAACTGCAGTGAGATGAAATCTCATTGTAATTTTAAATTACATTTCTATAATTGCTAGAGATGTTGAAAGTATTCTCATACATTTGTTGACCATTCATATTTCTTCTGTGAAGTGCCTGTTCAGTTCCTTTGCCCATTTATTGAGTAAATATTGTAAAGTTTTTTGTGTTCTTTATATATCCTGGAGATTATTGCTATATCTGAGGTGCAACAGGCAAAGATTTCTCCCACTCTGTAAGCTGTATCTTCACATTGTTTCCTTTGCTGTGAAGAAACTTTTTAGTTTGAAACAATCCCATTTATTGATTCTTGATTTTACTTCTTGTGTTTTAGGAGTCTTGTTGAGAAAGTTGGTACCTAAGCCAACATGATGGAAAGTTGGGTGATAACAACTTCTTATTCTACATCATCATGAAGAGTAAAAAGCACTGGACAATCATGCTTAATACCTATATAATGTCTAGCTCTGCCATTTAGTGTTTGGGGACAATGAGCTTCAGTTTTTCAAAAGTAAACTGGAAACACTAATTTCCTTCCTGCTCTTCTTAAAGGATTTAAATGGTAACTTTTTTAACAGCTTTATTGAAGTATCATTAACAACAATAAATTATACATTCAGTGTACAATGAGATACTTTGAAGACTTGACATACCTATGAAATAATCACTACATGCAAGAAAATAAACACATCCATCTTCCCCCCAAAGTATCCCTTTCCATCTTTGGTTGTTTGGTTTTTGTTTGTTGGTTTGTTTGTTTTTGCAATGCTAAGGACAGAACCCAGGGCCTTGCATATCAAGGCAAGCACCCTACCACTGAGCTACATTTCTAGCCCTCCCTATCCCTTTTGAAACCCAATCCTCCAGACCTTCCCTCTGTGTCCGTCCTCCTTTGTGTTCAGAAAACAAAATCTTTTTGTTACAATATTTCAGTTTGCTCATCTAAAAGTTTATATAAATGGTGCAGGACAGTTCTCTGGGTAGCCTTGGACCAACCCAATTCTCCCCCTTTCTCACTTGTAGTTCTTAAAACTAACTGTGGAATGTGTTGGGAATGTAAAATCCTGAGATATAGAAGAGCCCAGGCTCTGTTCCAGTCCCCACCTAGAAACAGGATTTTCTTCAACACTTCAGCCCAGTGAGTCACATGACTTCATGTATAAGCAGGTTGCTTTCTAGGGTCCCTCATCTGCAGTGTAAGTGGAACACAAATGGTTGAGACTCCATCCACCCAGAATCAGGTTTCTGAGTCCTGGGGATTAGTTTATATGAATCTTAGGCTTCTGCTACTCCTTGTTGCTTATCTATAAGTAATAAATCTGTTTCACATAACTTGTTATATACGAGTGTCATCTTTCTCACTAGACTCAAGACTAGTTGGAAACCAGTAGACAGTGAACATGCTTCACAAGTGAAAGCACACTGTATGTACTCATTTGACTGTCTTCTTTCACCCAACATAATTGAGATTCACTAAGGTGGTAGACAATATCAACAGTTCTTCCTTTTTTATCAATAAATAGTTTTCCACTATACAACTATACTGTGGTTTATTTATCCATGTATAATGGACATTTAAGATTCTCAGTTTTGTTTTATAACTATTGCCTGTTAGTGGTTTTACAGAAATACTACTTCTCACAGAAAAACATTAATTAATTTGAATGCTGACTTGCAGTATTAATACTGATTTCAATTAAAGGAAAGAGCGACTGTGAAATTATAGATATAACCCACTTAGTTATAACCATATAGTTATAACCCATTACTTCCACTTTAAGACTGGTCTGCTGGATGTTTAAAACCAAAAACTTGGAGACCAAAGTCAAGGAAGTAAAAGGGCCAAGGGAAAAGCAACCAACATTTTGGCCCTTGCCCTCTAAGGCCAGCCAGGACCCAGAGAATGATGTGACACCTCTCTGTGCCCTGCAACTCCAGTGAGTCATCCAATCTGCTGATTAGGGAGATCAAGAGGACCCTAGAGAACAAGAATCCAACCAGTGCACATTCTACAAAGAGGAAGGTCACTGGATAGAAGAATGTCCCTAATGCTTCCAAGGTAAGCCATGTACGGTCAGCAAGACCCTGACCCATCCTGGCAGATGGCACAAGTGGTAAAGGAAAGCTAAAGAAGCCAAGCTTTGCACATGTTCACAAGAGTGATCTGAGGAATCTCGGCTGATTCTTTTTTTTTTTTTTTTTCAGTCCCGGGGTTGAACCCAGGGGCGCTTAACTAACACTGAACCATATCCTCAGCTCTTTTTTGTATTTTATTTAGAAACAGGGTCTTGTGCCTGGCTCAGCTGACAGTAGATACGAACAAGGTCAATTTTGACCAACTTGGTCTTAAAACACCTGACAAAAGAGTATAACCAAAGCATAGCCCTACATGAACATTTGAAAGACAACGTTTTTTCTTTTTTTAAATGTAACTTAAGATGTGTGTTAGCCCTACCAAAAGTTAAGTTGGAAACATAAAGTAAGGAATGCCTAATAGATCTAAACTATAAAGTAAGGGAATGCCTAATAGATTTGTCCTGAGTTAATTTGAGTCTCATCTCATAGACCTACAAATCTTCCTATCCTCCTATATAGATAAACTCCTATTTTTCACTGATATGATTATAAATTACTATCTTCATAATTTTCAGAGACTGGCTGAAATACTAATTGCTTTTGTGCTAATTGTTTACAAAAAAGTAATACTTTGCTATCTTGTTTATTGTTGTCTCAGCATGATCCCTGACTGTTTTGTCCAGTCACCTGCCATTTGCCATTGTGGACATATGCACTGCCCTGTTGCCGAACACTCTTAAGTGTCCACACTCCACCTGATATAGAAGAAGGACTTTGGGTTATTTTCCCAAACTTCACCCTCTCTCATCAGAAAGTAACTTGGAGATGTCATTGCCCACTTTTCCATAGAAATGAAATGTAGAATTTTTTTTTTTAATACCAGGGATTGAACCCAGGGTGCTTAACCACTAAGCTACATCACCAGCCCTTTTTAAAAATATTTTATTTAGAGACAGGGTCTTGCTGAGTTGCTTAGGGCCTTGCTGAGTTGCTGAGGCTGGCTTTAAACTCATGATCCCCCTGCCTCAGCCTCCCAAGCTGCTGGATTACAGGCATGTGCCACCATGCCCAGAGAAATGTAGAAATTGACAGTGGGGGGCTGGGGATGTGGCTCAAGTGGTAGCGCGCTCGCCTGGCATGCTAGCATGTGTGCGGCCCAGGTTCGATCCTCAGCACCACATACAAAGAAAGATGTTGTGTCTGCCGAAAACTAAAGAATAAATATTTAAAAAAAAAAAAAAAAAGAAATTGACAGTGGGAAATGTAACAGTGGTCTATTTTATGCTTTAAATATAGCCCTTGCTGCTCTGCCACTATAGCTTATTTTTTAATGGACTTGTTTCTTTCTCTTCCTTGCTCCTTGTTCCTCCCTAATCTCTCCCCTTCCTTAATCTCAGGGAAACAGTACTGCCTTTCTTCCTCATCCTAGGAAGAGTTATCTGTCCTTGAGCACACTCCTAGAACAGGAATAAAGTAATTCAGACTTTGGGATAGCACAAGATCTCAAAAAAGACTATCTCCCAAATTAACAAGTGAATTACAACCACAACAGAGAATACATGAAATGTAGCTTTGAACCACCTTTAAAAAAAAAATGCAGCTATGAACATTTCTTTATTAGTCTCTGAATCAAAATATGCATGTATGCCAAAATACAGTCTACTGTCATGTATATCTAAAAAGAATAACTTTTTAAAAAAAGCCAAAATAAAAAAATATGCTTGAATTTCTCGTTGGTAAGTACCCTGAAGTGGAATGGATGAATCATAGTAAGTGTAGTTTTTAAAATATTTTTATTAGTTGTTCATGGACCTTTATTTTATTTACTTATTTATATCTGGTGCTGAGAATTAAACCCAGCGCTTCGCACATGCTAGACAAGCACTCTACCACTGATCCACAACCCCAGCCCAGTAGGTGTATTTTTAACTTCTGTTTTCGTTTTGTGGGGCTAGAGATCTAACTTAGGGTCTTGCACATGTTGAGCAAGTGCTCTACCCCTGAAGGACAGCCCAAACCATTAAGCTTTTTAAAAAACAACCAAACTTTTTTCCAAAGCAGCTACAACATTTTACATTCCTAACAGCAGTATGTGAGTTCCAGTTTCTCACCTTCTACCACCTAATATATGTTTAAAAATTTTTAGTATTCCAATAGATGTTTAAGTGATATCTCACTGTGGTTTTAATTCACATTTCCTTAAGGACTAAAATACTGAAAGTATTCTCATATTTATTTGCCATCTACATATCTTCTTTGGTAAAGTGTCTATTCAAATATTTTGCCCAGTAATCCCAGAGACTTGGAAGGCTGGGGCAGGGGAATTGCAAATTCGAGGTGAGCCTCAGTGACTTAGCAAGGTCCTTAACAACTTAGTAAGACCCTGTCTCAAAATGAAAAATAAAAAAAAAAGGCTAGAGATGTGGTTAAGCACCCCTAGGTTCAATCCTTGGTTTACCAAAAAAAAAAAAAAAAAAAAAAGTTACCCAAACTGGGCCTTTTGCTCTGGGGCTAAAGTGATCCTTCTGAGCCAGTCTCCCAAGTAGCTGGGACTACAGGTGTCCATCACTGTGCAAGACAATCCATTTTTTAACCGTTCTCTCATTACTGAGTTTTGAGTTTATATGTTCTAGATATATGTCTTTTATCAGACACGATTTGCAAATATATTTCCCAGTCTATGGCTTGTCTTTTCATTCTTATAAATGAAGTTTTAAACTTGAGGAAGTGTAGATTATCAATTTATTCTTATAGATTGTGCTTTTGGTGTTAGATAAACCTTATTTTTTATTAAAAGGTTTCTAGTTTAAAAGTTTTAGGTTTTACATTTATATCTGTAATTTTTGTATAAGATATAAGACATGGATCAACATTCTTTGTTGCTGTTGTTCATTTTTTCTTTTACATATTGCCATTCAATTATTCTAGCAATATTTATTGGGAAAAAACCACCTTTCATATCCTTGTTTAAAATCAATTGTCCACATATATTGTGTATATATAAAAATGTATATGTGTGTTTGTGTGCATATATATACACTTATTTACATTTTCCTAGACACAAGTTCCATCAACTATATACTTTATCTTTATGCCAGTATGATAATGTCTTAATTGCTAGTTTATAATAAGTCTTGTGATCAGATAAAATTATTCTTTTATGTTTTTCTATGGCATCTTAACGCAAATTTTTTAAAAACCAGACATGTCTACTCAATGCAGGTTATGATTATCATTCTCCTACTCTAACCTCAGCAGTTATTAGATTATGAATACCAAAACTAATAGAAATTACATAAACCTCAAAATCACACTAAATAGTTCTTCTTTTATTAATATAACGTATTTAGCATTCTGAAGGCATTTCTATTCAAAACCAAACGTACAGTTCAATATATGAGACAATATTTAACATCCTTACCTGCAAACCATATTTTACCCTTATTTTCTTTAATTCTTTTCTTCTTTCCAACTCTTTTTCTTCCTTACTTAATGCTGGGCCAACTAAAAAGAAAAAAATTGTCTTTGGTTTTAAAAATATCCAATACATATAATAGACTTTGTAGAAAGTTAATACTAATGTTAATTAAAAAGGCTGGCATCGACATAACTCAGTGGTAGAGGACCCCTGGGTTCAATCCCCAGTATCCCTCCACACACACACAAAAGGCAAAACATTGGTAGTATTAGTACCCTATTTGGAAACTTAACCTATTTTGAAAGTAAACCAAAGACTCATGTTGTTATGTAATGGGCCACACTCACTTGCAAATTAATTAGAAAAATTAATCAATGAATATGCATACTTTTTATTTACAAGAAAAACTGATGTCTAAAAAGATAACTGCTTACTTGTTCAAAGTCTTTACTTAAACTTCTGAGGCTTTAGATAGGTGAGATTAAAGCACTACAGCAATACCCTACAGATTGATATTTATTATTTTAAAAATTGGCATATACCAACAATATACAAATATCAACTATCAAGAGAACAGAAAACCCATCAACAAATAACCCTTAACACTTCTGGTACAATATTTTCTATATTAGTGTTATATAAAAAAGGCAGGCCAGAGAAATAACTCATTGGTAGAACACTTGCCTAGCATGTGTAAGGCCCTGGGTTCAATCCCAGTACCAGGAAAAAAAAAAAGACAAGATTTAACTATGGATACCTTTCTCACATCAGTAAACAGATATTAAAAGGAAACCAGGCTGTGGATACAGATAGAGCATGTGCTTAACATGAGTGAGGTCCTAGTTTCAAACTCTAGCACCACAAAATGAAGATTTAAAAAAAAAAAAAAAAGGAAATGAATCTTTACTATGTCACTTTTAAAATCATCTGTTCACTTGAATTGACAAAACTTGTATATATACTATACGCATGATATTTTGAAATTCTGATATATACACACATTGCAGAATGGCCAAATCAAGTTAATTAACACATATTTACCTCAAATACTTTTTTTGTTTTTGTGGTGAGCAAACTTTACATCTAGTTACTTAAAACTGGAGGTGTAGGCCAGTTGTAGGGACTTACCTATCCCTGGTATATATCGCCACAACCAAAACAAACAATAATTAGGAGGAAAAAGAAAAAGAATCCTATTCTTACCAATTTTCAAGCACAATTACTCTTGAAGGACCTTTAATTACCACTGCAGTCTACTTCAAAAGCCTACTAAACCAGATTAACAAAAAGTTATTTAGGGGCTGGGGATGTGGCTCAAGCGGTAATGCGCTCGCCTGGCATGCAAGGGGCGCTGGGTTCGATCCTCGGCACCACATATAAATAAAATAAAGATGTTGTGTCCACCAAAAACTAAAAAAATAAATATTAAAAATTCTCTCTCTCTTTAAAAAAAAATAGTTATTTAGTATCTTTCTTCTGGTTAGAAAGTAGTCTAATGCTACATCATCACATGGCTAAATTATTAAACAGAAAAGTACAATACAATCATAACCTATTAGTCTACATCCCAAATTCCAAATATGTCTTTTCTTAGTTTTATGATAATATTCACTGAAATATAAATGTATCACATCAAGTAGACATAAGACTGACAGCTTCATATACCTCAATACATGTGTCAATTAGATATGAACACAGTAGCAGACTTATACTTTTATAGAACACTTTAAGTCACTCATTTTTTGGGGGGTGGGGGTGGGGATGGGTACTGGGAATTAAACCCAGAGGTGCTTAACCACTGAGCCACATCCCCAGCCCTTTTTATATATTTTATTTTGAGACAGGGTCTTGCTAAGTTACTTAGGGCCTTGCTAAGTTGCTGAGGCTGGCTTTGAACTTATTGTCCTTCTTTCTCAGCGTGCTGAGCTGCTGGGACAAAGGCTGTGCCACCATGCCCAGCTTAAGTCACTAAATATATTAACTAAGTGTTAGAACTAAATATTTTAAAGATGTATCAGTCATACCCACGTTTAACAATATGTTTCACATACCAAAAGACTCATCTTTCTTATCAAGGCGAAGGTGAGCTCTAACCTGCCCTGGTTCACAGCCATCACATGTATCACTGCCAGGGTGAATGTGAAAGGACAACACAGTCTCTCCAATTTTCACTTCATCTCCATGCTCAAGTACGTAAGGATCACATTTAGTTTTTGGCTAAAGGGGGGAAATTTAATAAAACAAACCAAAACAGTCACATGTTGTATTTTATGTCCATTATAAGTGATGTCAGATTAAAATAAATATTTAAAATGGTTCTCAATGAGATATGCACACACTTCTATAACTTGATGAATGACCCATAAATAATAATCTACAATAAATTAGGAATATAGCTCAGTGGTAGATAGCATGCTTAACAGGTCCTAGATTCAATTCTCAGCACCAAGAAAAGTAAAAGTTTTCTACAGTGGAGAAAATCCCTGAACTGAGCAATTTATAATTTCTATCTTATTAAAATATAAAAATCTCCTTAACTTCGTGCCCAAACCAAAAGAAACACCCAACTCTGAACTTCAAACAACTTGGTACCAAAACACATAATCATTACAGTCAAAAAGATGAAGTGTTAGGACAAAGGGATAAGTATGCCATATCTCCTTTTTTTCCTCCCTCTTCTTTTCTCAATAATTTTTTTTCATTTGCTACTCTTAATAAAAATAAGGCCTCTCTCTTCTAATTCTGTATATTTTTTCACTATATGCCAAGGACTTTGTTACATGCTAAAGATATATGAATATTAACTGGATATAGGAGTTTCAAGGAGTTTCTAGTTTAGGAACATTTCCATTAAAACAATTAAAAAGAAAAAAATAAGCACTGGGAGTATAGCTCACTGGTAGATCATTTATTTAGCATGCACGAGGCCCAAGTTTCAATCCACAAAACTGCAAAAAGAAAAATAAAAAGGCCCCTAAAGCTACGTAAGAATATTTAAATAGTTTTACAGTATATACATATCTAAAAATAAGGCACAGATATATCATTAGAACCCCAAAATCAATAGCTAAGAATCCACTCATTATGTACTTTGTTTTAGTCCTTCCTGAAAAATCTCCTTCCAAGTAATACATTTGGACTTCAACACTGATCTGAATCTTAACGATATTTATAACGACATGGCTAAAGGAATAAAAGCTTTCAGTTCAGTTTTAAAATAATTTCAGTTAGTTTTAATAAAAAAGTACAGCAAATAATACATATACACTCACCTGAAGAATCTGTTTTCCATTAACAATTGTGCCATTCTGACTGCCTTGATCCACAAGGACATAGCTTTGTAAGTCATGATCAAAATAAATTTCTGCATGAAACTTAAGAGAAAAGAAACCAAACAATTAAAAAGTACTAAAAAAAAAAAAGTACTGTGGTTTTTCATGTGTGTATGTGTGTTTTAAAGCATGGATAACAATGTAGAAAAATGAGACTAGATCCCTATATATTACCCTTCACAAAACTCAACTTGAAATGGATCAAAGACATAGGAATTAGACCAGAAACTGTGAAATTCCTAAAAGAAAACATAGGGGCTGGGGATGTGGCTCAAGCAGTAGCATGCTCGCCTGGCATGCATGTGGCCCGGGTTCGATCCTCAGCACCACATACAAACAAAGATGTTGTGTCCGCCGATAACTAAAAAAAAATAAATATTAAAATTCTCTCTCTCTCTCCCTCTCTCTCTCTCACTCTCTCTTTAAAAAAAAAAAAAAGAAAACATAGGGTTAACATTCTGACATATAGACATAGGCAACGACTTCCTCAATAGATTCCTAAAGCTCAGGAAATAATACCAAGAATTAATAAATGTGATGGCATCAAATCAAAAAGCTCTGCACAGCAAAGGAAACAAGAATGTGAAGAAAGAATGGGAGCAAATCATTGCTAGCTGCTCTTCGAACAGAGGATTAATATTCAGAAATATTTAAAGGACTCCAAAAACTTAAAACCAAAAGACAAATAACCCAATTAATAAATGGGCAAATAAACTAAACAGACATTTCTCAAGAGAAGAAATACAAAATGGCCAACAAATAAATGAAAAAAAATATTCAACATCTTTAGCAATTAGGGAAATGCAAATCAAAACTACACTGAAATTTCATCTCATTTCAGTTAAAATGGCAGCCAACAAGAATATAATAATATGGTGTGGTGGCACATGCCTATAATCCAGCAGCTAGGAAGACTGAGGCAGGAGGATCAAGAGTTCAAAGCCAGCCTCAGCTCCTTATCGCGAGGCCCTTAGCAACTCAGCTTAGTGGTTAAGTGCCCCTGAGTTCAATCCCTGGTACCAAAAAAAAAAAAAGAATAATAAATGCTAAGGGCTAGGGATGTGGCTCAGTGGTAAAAGTGCTTGCCTAGCACATGTGAGGCCCTGAGTTCAATCTCCAGCTCCACCAAAAATAAATAAATGCTGAAGAGGATGTGGAAAAATGGAACACTTTTACACTGTTGGTGAGATTGTAAATTAGTACAACCAGTATGGAAAGCACTGTGTAGAGTCCTCAAAAGACAAGGAATGGAGGGGCTGGGGTTTGGCTCAGTGGCAGAGCACTAGCCTAGCATGTGTGAGGTACTGGGTTCGCTCATATAAATAAATAAAAAATAAAGGTACATCAAAAATTAAAAAATATTAGCAACTTAGGGGCTGGTAGGCCTACTCCAGCAGCTGGTGCAGCACCAGCAGGAGGTCCTACTCCCTCCACGGGGGCTGCTCCAGCTGAGAAGAAAGTGGAAGCAAAGAAAGAAGAATCTGAAGAGTCAGTTGAAGACATGGGCTTTGATCTTTTTGACTAAATTCTTGTAACATATTCAATAAAACATGTTACTTTGCTGATTAAAAAAAAAAAACAAAAACAAAAATTAAAAAAAAAAAAAAAACCCCAAACCCAAGCAGTGACGTTAGTTAGAATTTGTTGCTTCTGTAATGGCATTTCTCTTTCATGTCTCTAATCTATCCTTACTAGCTCCTATGGCTACTACAAGTTTTTCTTAAGTTATTTTTATGGTCCATGTTTAGGAAATGGCAACAGTATCAGTACTTAGTCATTGGATAAATGTTTATTGAAGGGTCACTATTGTGAATATGAGAGATAAAAGAATGGTAAATTAAAGCTCCTCCCTTCTGAAAATCCCCCATGTTATTGGTTTATGTTATTGGTAAGGCTTCCTGCTATATACTGGAAGCCTTACCAAAAACATAAACAGTCAATTAGCACATACTTTGTATGATAATGTTATATTCAACAAAAAACATGAGAAGAGAACTGCAGATCAACTAAAAGATGGTAACACCCAAGCTCACAGAAATAGTAAAAGGAAGTGGCTATGAAATTATGAAAGTAATATAATATGTACTACAATTAATTTTATGCAGCTGTGATTTCAAAATGAATCTTTACCGTTTTTACATTTCTATTGACTCCAAATGGCACTATGTATGGTCCATGTTTGCAACCCTATTTTGACAAATTTTAACTTTAAAAATAGATTTGTGAGGGGGTGGGAGGAAAAGGAGGGGGCAAGGGGTAATTAATGATGGTTGAATGTGATGATCATTATTATCCAAAGTACATGTATGAGGACAAGAATTGGTGTGAGTCTACTATGTGTTCAACCAGAGATATAAAAAATTGAGCTCTATATATGTAATAAGAGTTGTAATGCATTCTGCTGTTATATATACATAAAAAATATATATAAAAAATATTTTTTAAAAAAAAGATAAGGAATAGAACCACCATACGACCCAGCTATACAACTCCTTGGTGTTTATCCTTATATATTAAATAAAGTTAGCATAATATAGTGATAAATTTATACCCATCTTTATAACAACACAATTCACAATAGTTGAAACAATGAAACTAGCCTAAGTGTATGTCAATAGATAATTGTATTAAAAAAACTGCACTGGAATTTTATACAGTCATAAAGAAGAATGAAATTACGTATCTGCAGGAAAAATGGATGGAACTTGAGAACATTATGTTAAGCAAAATAAGCCATACTAAGAAAGTCAAGGGTTTTCTCTCAGATGTGGAAACTGAGAAGAAAAAGATAAGAAAGGTTGCCAAGGGATCTCATGAAAATGAAAGGGATATCAATAGACTACAGGAAAGGGACTAGAGGAGAGAAGGGAGGGAAAGGGAAAACAGTAGGGAATATATACTGGCCAAGTTACATTATTATACTGTGTGCATGTATGAATATATAACAACAAATCTCATTATTATGTGTACCTATAATACTTTAATAAAAAAATATGAGGAAAAAAACCCAAAACAAAAAACCACTGATGATATAATGAAGTGGGCTTTAGTCTTGATTATTTATTTTTGGTACCAGGGATTGAACCCAAGTGCTCTTTTTTTTTTTTTTTTTTTTTTAAAGAGAGAGAGAGAATTTTAATATTTACTTTTTAGTTTTTGGCGGACACAATATCTTTGTTTGTATGTGGTGTTGAGGATCGAACCCGGGCCACACGCATGCCAGGCTAGCGCGCTACCACTTGAGCCACATCTCCAGCCCAAACCCAAGTGCTCTTAATCCCTGAGTCACATCCCCAGACCTTTTTATGTTTTATTTAGAGAAAAGGTCTTATGAAGTTGCTGAGGCTGGCTTTGAACTTGCAATCCTCCTGCCTCAGCTCCCAAAGTCACTAGGATCACAGGTGTGTGCCACCATACTTGACTAAATTTCATCATTTTTAATACAGTTTTCTGAATACAAATTATATATGATTCTGGTAGAAATAATAGAGGCTATAGAAAGAAAATTCATCTACAATTTCACTTTTTTTTTTTCATTCCCAGGGCTTTGGGAATGTAAGTCAGATGCTTTGCCACTGAGCTATATTCCAGCCCTCCACTTTTAACTACTATTATATTTAATATTTATCCTGTTTTACTTTTTAAACATACTTGAGATTATTAATATTATTTGAATTTTTTACCTAATATAATTGTCCATATTATTAAAAATTTTAATAAAAAGGTAATTTGAAACACTGAAGGCCAACTTTTCAGCATTTTCCAGATCATCAGTACTCAAGACTGATCACTCCTTCCTGGCTCCACAGCATTTTGTTTTACATTCATCTTTGCCTCTTAGGTTTAACATTATATCATGAGGTTCATCCAGTTTTGGGGCAGAGTTGTACTGCACTCACTTTGCTGAACCTGCTGTATGGCTGTATAACCTATAATATAGTCTTCTAAAAATGGACATCTATGTTTTTTAGGGTTTTATTCATTTATTTTAATTGCTGGGGCTTCTTGTACATTTACTCTCTTTGTGATTCATTCAAGTGTTTTTCTAGGGTATAAACCTAGGAAAAGAATTACTAAATCATAACATATGCAAATCTTAATCTAGATATTGCCATATTGTTTTATTTATTTGTTTTTATGTGGTGCTGAGGATTGAACTCAGGACTTCATACATGATTGGCAAGCCATACTGCTTTCCAAAGTGCTGATTATATTCCCACAAGGATTCTATGAGAATTCTTGTCACTCTAAGCATCCTTAACCAAAACTTGGTATTGTCAGAATTTAAATTTTTGTTAACCTTGCAGGTATGAAATGAAATCTTATCACTGTGATTTTAATTTTCATTTCTCTAATTACTACTAAAAACCTTGTATTAACCATTTGGGTTTATCTATAACTTTTTTTATGTCCTTTGTGTATTTTTTTAAAATTAAGCTGTTCAAAATAATAACAATATCTAAGGGTTTAAAGAGTTTCAAGTCTTTTGACACTGCTAAATCCTATTCCAAATAACTCTTCTAAATTATCTCCCAATAGTAATAAATATTTTTAATGAATATGATGAATAAAAATTACAAATTGGTTTCTTCTCTATTGTTTAGATTACTAGAAAGATTGAATGTTTTTCATTTATTAATCACGATATTTCCTCTACTGTGAATTGCCTACTGTGAAAATCCTTTGCTCACTTATCTATCAGTGTCACAATGGGGTTTGAGAACATAAACTTTTGTGCAATTTTTAAAGTACAAAGGAAATATATTTTGTCACATTTGTTGTGGCTGTCCCAGCCAGGCTCTTAAACTTTTTTCTTAACATACAAATAGCTTCATATTTAGTCAAAACTATTCATCCACGGGCTGGGGCTGGGTCTCAGCGGTAGCGCACTAGCCTGGCATGTGTGAGGCACTGGGTTTAATTCTCAGCACCACTTATAAATAAATAAAATAAAGGTCTATCAACAACTAAAAACAATATTTAAAAAAACTATTTATCCTACTTTATACTTAGTATGAAGTACTTCATACTTAGTCATAACTATTGTGTGGCTTTAGCCATATTTTTAACTCAGTCCTGGGGTTAAATATCTGAATATTTGTTTGTTCCCATAACATTAATATGAGGGGTTTTTTCAATAAGTATTTTTCATCCACATAGATATGTAGTACCAATTTTGCCAACAAACTAGCTATTCCACCAATGGATATTAATTTAAAAGAAAGAAAAAACAGATGTCACTAAGGAACTACCTATATTTTAGATTGGCGATAGAGAAGATCTTCTTTACTACTTAAATTACAGATTGTTTTCTTTGCAGAACAGGAAACATGGGTCATAGAAAAATTTTTAAATGTAAGATAATTTGATTAGAGTTAATATTATCAGAATTTTCCTTCACTTAAACAAATACCAAAAATGTAAAAGTAATTAGGCTTTCAAACTAATAAGTGAAATCAAATTTCATTCTCTAAAAGCAAAAATCACATCAATCTATTTTAGATCGATATTCTACTCCATTAAATAAAAACAAAATGGGAACTAGAGATATAGTCAGTAATAGCATGTTTGCCTACCATGTGCAAGGCCCTGGCAATGTATAAATAAATAAATAAATAAATAAATTAAACAAATTTAGCAAAGGAAAAAAAAGAGTTAGCAACCATAAGAAGGGAGAAGGAAAAACAACAGGAAAAAATTCAAAAAGAAGGGAAAAAAAAGAAAGAGAAATATGAACTTTATACAAAGCCTCAATAGCTAAATCTTTTGGGGTTTGTTTTGTTCTGTTTTGTTTGAGAGAGGGTTTTGCTGTCTTGCTCAATCTGGTTCTGAATGTCTGTGTTCAAATGATCCTCTGGCTTCAGCCTCTCAAGTGGTGGGACTACAAGTCCAGGACACTGAGCCTGGCTTGTGTTTTTCTATTTTTATCTTAAATCATAATTCTATTTTTATTGTTTGTTTTTAAAAAAACAACTGTTTGTTTCCCTGAAGCCACTGGAGGCTCAGTTGGAAAATAAGAGCCACAGGTGGTAGACGATAAAATTATTCATAAATTATAAAATATTTTGGACTCTGGCCTGGAGATGTAGCTCAAGGGTAGTGTGCTTGCTGAACATGCTAGAAGCCCTGAGTTCAATTACAAGACCAAGAGCTTAGGAGAGGGGGGCAGGAGGCAGATTGGACAGCATACTTTGAGCCCAAAGTTATACCTACTAGAGTAGCCTGAACTAGGTCTAATGTATCATATTTGCTCAAAAAATGTGGATTTATTTCATCTAAGTGTTAAAATGGTCATTTTAACACTTAGATGAAATAAATCCACATTTTCTACTCCTGATTCAGATTAGCAAGAAGCAGTAGCATGCCTATAGTCCCAATTCCTTTTTTTAAATTATTTTTTTAGTTGTAGATGGACATAATGCCTTTATTTTATTTATTCATTTTTTATGTGGTGCTGAGGATCAAACCCAGCACCTCAAACGTGCTAGATGAGAGCTGTACTGCTAAGCCACAACCCCAACCCCTAGTCCCAGCTTCTTGTGAGGCTGAGGCAGGAAGATCATTTGAAATCACAAGTTCAAGATCAGCCTGTTTGTCTCCACCGCAACTCCCCCCCCCCACAAACACACACTCTCTCTGTTTCTCTTTCTCTCTCTCTCTCTCTCTCTCTCTCTCTCTCTCTCTCTCTCTCTCTCTCGTGCACACACACACAAATTTAGTTTACTGAAACTGTGATAAAGAATTTTTATTTCCTCAACACTGCAACAAATAAATTTGCACTGCCTTTATTACCATTACTATACTAAACATTAATCTTTTTAATGAGAAAAACTTTAAACTTTCTACTATAATGACTTTTTAAAATTTTTATGAAATGATGATTTTTAAAATTATATCTAGGAGGCTATACTCAATAATCAAAGATCTTACCTTACTGACACCAACCTCAGGGATTCGGAGAGTATGCTCCATATCTTTTTCTCTGCAGAATTGAGTAGAGTGTCATTAACAATTTTCGAAGCATATATAAATAAAATACTTAAAGACTGATATGGTAAGAATTTTTTAAGTGGATGTTGAATGGCAAGGCCTCACATTAGATCTCTTGATTATAGGTTATCCTTACTGCTATTTTAGATTTGCTATGCTTTCACATAGTAATTCTTTGTTTACATGTCCTTTTTTCTTTAAATGTGCTTTCTCTGGGTAGAAACTTTACCTTAGTCCTCCTTGTATCCACAGCACATAAAACAATGTTTGATACATAATACTAGCATGATAAAGCTTCTTTGAAATAAATGACAGAATGCTATAATAATATTAACCATTTTTTTTCTTTTTTTTTATTGGTTGTTCACAACATTACAAAGCTCTTGACATATCATATTTCATACATTAGATTGAAGTGGGTTATGAACTTCCAATTTTTTACCCCAAATGCCATTTTTACCTTCCAATCGTAGCAGGGTTTACAGCTGTAATAATAAAAAGAGATCCTGTCTGCAGCACTGGTGATCTAATAACAATTACTCTAATACACGGGGGCCAAATTTTTTCTTCATCTGCCAAGGAAAGAAATAGGCAAACATTAATTCAAATGCTATGCAAATAAAATAAAATTTACCTGGAGGCATCCTTAAAAACAAAACAGAACAAAAAATGTTTTTCATCAGGACCAGGGGTGTTGCTCAATGGTAGAACATGGTCTTAGTAAGCACGAGGCCTGAACCCAATCCCTAGTACCACACATACACAAATAAAAAATGTACTGATTGCTGGGCACAGTGGTGCACACCTATAATCTCAGCAGCTCAGGAGGCTGAAGTAGGAGGATCAAAAGTTCAAAGCCAGCCTCAGCAACTTAGCAAAGTCCTCAGCAACTTAGCAAGATGCTATCTCAGGGAAAAAAAAAAATAAAAATAAAAAAATAAAAAGGGCTGGGGATGTGGCTCAGTGGTTAAGTGACCCTGGGTTCAATCTCAAGTACAAAAAAAAAAAAAAAAGTACTGGTCAAAAATCTTAATTCTGGAGTTGGAGGTGGACTTCAGTGGTAGAGTGCTTGCCTACCATACAAAAGTGCCTGGATTCAATCCCCACCAGGGCAAAAAACAAACAAAAAACTTTCAATCCAACTAAAACAAACGTCTTTAATTCTGTGATATTTATATAAGAATGAATAAGCCTAATGCTATTATTACAGTGAATAGCATAAGGTGTGCAGTACATTAAGCATCTATCAAAAAATAAATAAACTTTCTTAAGGTCTTGAAATTAGAAAATATCTCAAACAAATATTTTTTTTTATTTTAAGCTAGAAAATTTTAGTCCACTTATTAAAAATAAGAGAAATCCTACTAAGAACAAAAGAACAAAATTAATTCATATACTATAATATGAAATCCTGTGTTTTAAAAGTATGCCTTTATATCTGTGTGTAAAAAATACTAGATTTGCCATAATACATATGTAACTGAATTCATGAGCTACACTTTTTAAACAAAAGTTACTTTTTCTTCATATATTGTAAAACGTATCTAATCCATAAATAGCTTTAATATATACTTTCAGGTTAGAGTGTAGGAAGTTTGGTTTTCTATCCTATTGATTAGGCTATTTGATACAATGAAACTTTCTTAAGGTCCAAAGTATTATTCATTTATTCACATTCTTCTTTTTAAAATTTACCAAGTAAGTTCACATAATTTTCAATAATATCAACAAAACCCTCACTTTAGTTTGGGCAGATATTCTATGAGTTACTAACATTTTTAACTGTTTTGCTCTTTTACAATTACCAGACTGAGTTGTATTTAATTAAAACTCGATGGTTACTTACTTACCTTCCTCCTCTGTTTCTTCTGCAGTTACACTGTCTTCACTGGTATTACCCTCCTCATAACTGTCCTCCGTTTGAGAGTCTGTAATTTCACCTTCTTCTGGCTCACTATCACTCTCTATGATTTTCTCATCTTTAAGTGAAGCTGAATTACAGATGTTCTCATTAAGAGGAGATGCTATAGCATTTCCACTAACTGGAACAGTGAGTTTAGGGGAACTATTTTTGTGATGAATGTCTATTTTGGCCTTCTTTTTCACATTTGTAAAAATTTCTCCTTCACTGCAGTTTACATATTCAACACTGGAGGCTTTCTGATCTTCTGAATTCAAATCCTGGAAAGGAATAGATATGTGGAAGCAGGGGAGAATAACTTTAAACATCACTCTCCTATATTATTATATGAAGTTTCAATGAATGTAAAGATATAATGTATAGTGAAAAAAACAAGAGTTATAAACTGTGCCTACTCTTTCTCTCATATTCCTCTTCTCAGTTAATGAATGACATTATCATCCTCTTATCATCCAAATTAAGAATCTTATACCTATCACTGACACCCCTTAACCACTACATGGAGTCAATTACCAAGTGCTACAGACTCCATCTACAACTGATTCCAAATCTGTCTCCCCTATTTATTCTCAATGTCCTAATATTACTCCGACCAGGCACTCAATATGTATTGCTTGGACCATGTTATAACCTATACTATAAAAATATAGGATCCAATAAAAATATAACATAAGCCACATTTGTAGTTTTAAATTTCCTAGAGGCTGTACTTTAAAAAGAAAAATTATTAATGAGAACGTTTTTTCTAAGACGACTTCAAAATCCAGACATATTTTATACATACAACATACCAAATTTGATCTAGCTTCATTTCAAAAGGTAAAGAGCCACATGGAGCTAAGAGAACTACCTCATTGGACAGTGTAGGGCTAGAGAAAGCACCTACCTACTTTAAATTTTCCTTTCAATCTCTTACCAAATAGCAAGTCAATATGCAAATAAAATATAGAACTGATTTTACATATAACATGAATTTAAAAAACCAAATGTACCTGATTATTTTTAAAGTAGGCTTCACAGTGTCCCAAGTTTTAAAATATAGACAAATTTTATTATCTTTTATTCTAAAATATATCACCCTTATTCCAAAATTTTAACTTATATGGCATAAGCATTGTATTATTATTAACTTGTACAGGTATAGTCAGCATGCTTTATGGAAAAAAACAAATCTATTACTTTTTTTTTAACTTTTTCTTTTAGTTGTCAATGAACCATTTTTTTTTGAGATTTTTTACTCTTTACTCTTTTCTCTTCACCCTACATACATACATACTTTGTGAATTATATTAAAAAATAAATTAGAAACTACATATTTAAATTTAATTTACTGAAACTAAATATTTAAAGGGAAGGAAAAAGGAAAAAAAATCACCCTAAATTCAATCACACAGTTAGACACTCTTGTTATTCTATGCAAACTCTTTGAGATTTTTTTTCATTAATTTTATGTAGATGTACCCCTGGCATCACAACACATTCTGTTCTTATTCTGTTGCTATTAAGTACTTTATTACTCTTGTTCATCAAGAAGCCTACAGACCTTTATTTTTTAATTTATTTTTATAGGTGATGCATGAGAGTCAAACCTAGTGCCTCACACATGCTAGGCAAGTGCTCAACCACTGCGCCACAACCCCAGCCCCATACCTATTATTTTTAATACACAAATAAATTTTTATCATAGACAACATGATATATATAAATGAATTATATAGACATCAAATGACTAAATCAAGCTATTTAACATATGCATTACATATTTTTTTGGTAAGAAAACTTAAAATTAACTCTTGTACTGACTTTCAAAAATATAACACATGGGGTATAAGCTCAGCCTACCATGTGTAAGGCCCAGAGTTCAATCCCCAGCTCCACTAAAAATAAAAATAAAATAAATAATTATAGTCCCCATTTTATACAACAGACAACTCTGTTATTTCAGTCTTGGAGAAGCAATTATATTCTTCTTTTCCCTTAAGTTTGTAATACACTCTGAATTTTCTATCTTAGAACAATATGATGAAGTGAATTCGTATATTCTTCCATTATTTTATAAAAATATGACAGCATCTTATACACATATTTTTAATAGCAGCATAAATTCAGTTTGGAGACTAGCTAAGCTTTTGCAGTGTGATAAAGTATATACACTTCCAGTAATACAAATTCATCAAGGACAAGAAGCTGAAAAACTATTAGGAGCTTTGAAGGCCATGTAAATTACAGCCCCCCTGCCCAAATAAATACATATACATATATAGATATACATATACACACACATATATATGTATATATGAGATTATATATATATATATATATATATATATATATATATATATATATATATATATAATCTGTGTATTTTGTTACTATTGTTTATTAAACAACTGTATAGGGGGAAAATGAATGAAACTGTCCAAAGTGCTATTTTCAATAAGCTATTTGCCAGTATAGAATGTTAGATACCCACTAAGAGATGAGAAAGGGCTTGCAGGTAGGCATTCAGGAACAATGTATATTTCAAGTTATTTACTCTAGTCTCTTTACACCACTGCTCACATCCATATATTCTCACCTACAAAAAGTGAGGTTTAAAAGTATCTTTAAAAATAAAGCAAATACCGCCCTAAATTTACCTCCTCCAAATTTTGAGACATATCTTTTTTATCTAGTGATTGAGAATTTGTGAAAAGGCCATGGTCACTCCATGTTAACTTTTTTTGGTTGTTGCATTCTGATATTTTAATAAATGTTATTAGAAATCAGTTATAGAACAATTTTCAGTTTCATAAGAAAATGCTGCCTTACTTACATTATCGAAATTACGTAACATTTTAAAATTAAAAAGACATTACCTTTTCCTCATTTGTTATAGAATAATCTGGATCCCTTCTTTTCTTCTTCAATTTTTTATCTTTACTTTGTTTTGTACTAGAAGTCTGATAAGGTTGCAAGTCTACTCGAGAATGAAATTGATATCGACCACTTTCCACATCACAGTAGTAATAAATCCCAGTGGAAGGATCATAATATAGTTGATTTTCCTTTCAAAGTCAAGAAAACAATAAATTCTATTTATCTATGATGAAATACAGGAGAAAAACCTAACAGAAATGTCAAATCCATTCAAATACAGTAAATGTGTGTCTTTTAACTACTGTAGTATTTTCAGAAGATACTGAGTTAAAAGAATATGAAAAATTTTCCAAAATACTTATACCAATATCTGTTTTAATTTTCCTAGTATGAAAAGCAAATCTAAACATTAAATGAAATCACATGAAATGGCCACGATTTGATGATTTTTCATTTTAAAAGAAACTGAACTTTCTTATGGCTCAACTTGATATATTAACAAAAAAATGATAATAAGAAACTTTTTTGAAAATATGAAAACTGAGGCACGAATTAGAAAACCTGCATATGAAAGCAATTTCAGACTTGTTGTTCTTAATGACCACACAATAATGATCTAATAACATCAACCCCCAACCCCTCCCCTCAGTATTAATAACACAAAGATTTACCTTTAATGTTTATTACAAAAAGTAAGAAAATTTTAAGGGGGAGGAAAAAAACTTATAAAAACCACAACATAACTCTCTATAGAAAGAACCTGGTAAACAATTGCCTTCACTAATTAATTCTATATTAAAGTAAGGAAGACTTGAGTAGGACAGTCATGTGCAAATGAATTTTAGCAAATTATCAATTAAAAACCATAAAGATAAAATTATGTAATCACCTACATTTATAAGACACTGGTTAAGACTCCAAAACCAAAATTTAACTGAGTCAGCTATATTTTATTTATATCATAAATCCATACAGAACACACCTGAAAATATGATGTACTGAGATGGAGCAAAACTTTCTGAAAAGGATAGTTTTATTTTATTTACTTATTTATTAATTTATTTCTCTAACTATTACAATTTATTTATTTTATTTTTCGGTATCAGGGATTTAATCCTGAGGCACTTAACCACTGAGCCACATCCCCAGCCCTTTTTCATATTTTATTTAGAGTCAGGGTCTCTGATTTGCTGAGTCTGGCTTTGAACTCATGATCCACCTGTCTCAGCCTCCCCAGCTGCTGGGATTATAGGCATGAGCCATAATGCCCAGCAATATATCATCTTTAATCCATAAATTTTGCAGATTTCTTTTAAAAATATTTAGAATTTTCACCATCTTTCCTTTAAGAAATTTAATGACACTTTCTCATTTTATTTCTAGGTATAAAGAAACTTTTATAACTTAGACCTTTAAAGTTTGATAAATATGTCAATCCAATACATAGGCATTTGCAAAATACAAGAAAAAAAAGTTATTTAATTAAAATAAAATGAAAATTAGCACCACAGTGGCAAAATAAAAATGTTCCTAGTCTACTTAGAAATATAACATACAGAATGTAACTACTTACAGAACAGACGTCAAGAGGAAAGATACAGGCAGGAAGGTAGAAAAATGATAAAGCCTAATTTCTACTTGGAAACAGTATTTTCCTTAACACCAAATAAGTAATAGCTTTGGATAAAAGTTTAACTTTCTGGACATTAAATAGTAATGTCAATTAGCATACTCCCATGGGAAAAAAAAACTCTTCATGAAAGACTTTTAAACAGTCTACCATGTGCAGATAAACTAATGGAATCTCTAATCTCAACTAGGGATGTAGCTCAATGTTAAAAGCACCCCTAGGTTCAATCCCCAGTACTAAAAATAAATAAATAAATAAATAATTTGAAAATTTAAATCTCACCCCTAACCTATAATAAACAATTTCACTTCCTTAAATAAAAATATATACACTTAGGTTCTTAAACATTTTAAAACAATGATCTAATTTGACTAATAAAAATTCATTGAAATATGTTACTTTACATATAAAAGGTTATTAGGAACCAGGTACAACAGTGCATGTCTATAATCGTAGATAGGAGGCTGAGAAGGATGATTACAAGTTCAAGGTCAGCTTAAGCAACTTATTGAGACCCTGTCTCAAAATAAAATAAAAAAGAGCTCAGGAGGTAGCTCAGTGGTAGAATACTTGCTGAGCATGCATAAGGCCATGGATTTTAATCACCAAAATCACACACACACACGCAAAAATTTAGATTGCTCTAAAATATTGATCTGTAATAATCACAATTAGCAATTTATCTTACTCAAAAATCTAAAAGGGTAGTATCACAAGCTATTTTATAATCCTTTTGTCAAAGAGCTTTGAATAAAACATAATTTTTAAATGCCATATCTTGCTTTTACTTCAGCTTAGTGTTTGGTATTTGCTAACAGGCAGCTAAATATATAACGATTTGGTATTAAAAAAAAAAAATCCAAGACACTTACAGAATCGTAATAGAAACCAGTGCTGTGATCAAAATATAGTCCCGTACTTTCATCATAACTAAATCCAGTCTGTGATACAGCAGCTTCTGCAGCAGCTCTCAAACTCTCAGCTAATGATGAACCTTCTAAGGATGTATCCTCTGTTGCTAATGCAGACGTTAACTCCTACAGAAGACAGTCACATAAAATAAGACAAACTTCTGTATATCAATCCAAAAGTTATCCGAATTTAAAATAAGTAGAAAGAAAACTATGTTTAAAAACAATGACTTCCATTTCTACAACGGAAAGATATGGCTACCAATTACAATTGGAACTGTTTTAACAAATGTTTACTACTATGTCATTTAATTCAATTTTGACTCAATTTTTAGTTACAATGGTGGAGATGGAATAAAGGAATCTGTGCATACTAGGTGAATACTCTACCAGTAACTACACCTCCAGCCCCTTGATCCAGTTTTAAAGACACTAAAAGTAAGAGAATAACAATTATTCAAAAATAAATGTATAAGCCAGGCGCAGTAGGCTCAGGAGGCTGAAAATCCCGAGTTCAAAGCCAGCCTCAGCAATGGCAAGGGGCTAAGCAACTCAGAGAGACCCTGTCTCTAAATATAATACAAAAATAGGGCTGGGGATGTGAGTTCCATGGTTGAGTGCCCCTGAGTTCAATCCCCAGTACCTAAAAAAATAATAATTAATTAAAAAAAATGTCTGGGGGCTGGGGTTGTAGCTCAGTGGCAGAGTACTTGCCTAGCACCATGTGAGGCACTGGTCCAATTCTCAGCACCACATAAAATAAAATAAAGGTATTTGTGTCCATCTATAACTAATAAAATATTTTTAAAATAAAAAAATATGATACTATAGGGAAACAATCTATAAAAAAACAGACCATGAAATATTAAGACAAAAGATCTATATTTTTCAATAATTATATGTTCAATAAGAAAAATACTTTAAAAAGAGAGATGGAGAAGAAAGTTACAGATTAAATGAGGCATAATAATTCTGATTCAAACAAATTATAAAACTCAAATGTACAAAACAATTTTGAACAGGGAGAGGCTATTTAACATAAAAGAATTTTTTTTTTTTTTTTTTTTTTTTTTTTTTTTTTACAGCTATGGATATAGCTCTTCAATGGCAGAGCACTTGCTGGCATGCATGCACAAGGCCCTGGGTTCAATATCTGGCACTAGGGGAAAAAAATTATTTTTAAATATAACTTAAGTGCACAGGCTGAGGTAGGAGGATCACTTAAGCCCTGGAGTTTAAGGTCGGCCCAAAAGACATACCAAGACCCTATATTCCCCCAAAATATGTTTTTACATGTAAACATGATATTGTATGTGCTGTTCAAAGCTCTTTAGCTGAGTCAAAATATACTGACAAATTTTCTTTTTTTTTAGAGAGAGAGAGAATTTTTTAATATTTATTTTCTAGTTTTCAGCTGACACAACATCTTTGTATGTGGTGCTCAGGATCGAACCCGGGCCGCACGCATGCCAGGCAAACGCTCTACCGCTTGAGCCACATCCCCAGCCCCTGACAAATTTTCTTTGTTTAATTTGTACACGTCACAAAATTTTAGAGCACAATGTAGCAGGAAAATAATTATACATATAAATAAATTCTGATGGGGGGAGTTACTGGGGATTGAACCCAGTTGTGTTCTATCACTGAGCTACATATCCAGACCTTTGTATTTTATTTTGAGACAGAGTCTTGCAAAGTTGCTGTGGCTGGCCTTGAACTTGCAATCCAGCTGCCTCAGCCTCCTGAGTCACTGGGATTACAGATATGAGCCACCACAGCCAGCTTAATTTTGGCTTTTAAAAACTGTTGGTAGGAATGCTGGTAATCCCAGCAACTTGGGAGGCCAAGGATTGCAAGTTCAAAAGTCAACCTTAGCAACTTAGAGAGGCCCTAAGCAATTTAGTGAGACCCTGTCTCAAAACAAAAAATAAAAAGTTGGCTGGGGGTGTGGTTCAGTGGTTAAGTATTCCTGGGTTCAATCTCTGGTATAAATAAATAAGTAAATAAATAAACAGAACTTTTGCCAGGTGGAGCCTGATGTATTCCCACTCAGGAGACTGAGGCAGGATGATTCCAGTTTTGAGGCCAGCCTCCAACACCTGCCAAAACCCTGTCTCAAAATAAAAAGGACTAGGGATGTAGTTCAGTAGTATAGTGCCCAGGGGTTCAATTTCAGAAACAACAACAAGGAAAAAAAACTTGCAAGACACAGTAGCATGTGCCTGTAGTCCCAGCTACTTGAAGGCTGAAACATGAGAATCATATGAGCCCCGAGATTTGAGACACCTGGGCAATATAGCACAGCATAGCACAACCTCATCTCAAAACATAAAATAAAGTGTAATTTTCTTTGGACAATTGAATGTTTATAACCCTAGTATGTTATAATGCACCAAAGGAGTCTATCTTTCCACATAATAATGACAAATAAGGACAAGTTCTTTAGCATCAAGAATTTCATGTTGCCAGGTGTGATGGCATATGCCTGTAATCCTAGCAACTTAGAAGACTGAGGAATGAATGAAGCTCAAGACCCATCTCAGCAATACAGTAGGACCCTGTCCAAAATAAAAGAAAAAGGGATAGGGATTTAGCTCAGTGATAAACCACCCCTGGGTTCAATCCCCAGCAACATGGGAAAAAAAGCTTCAACTTAGCATTTTATTACCTGTGAATTTGAGGTGAAATGATCTTCAGGTTCACATTTAGCATTTTCTGTTGCAACAGTACCAGTGAAAATATCACTTTCTATTTGTGACTGGTCTTCAGAACTAGAAGTAGGAGCTTCAGTATTCTGACAATGTTGAACTGAGTGTTCAGTCACCTTATTTGTTAGACTATCATCATTATAGTATGCCTGATAATAACCTGTAGCAAAAGCAAATTAAGTGACATATTAGAATAGTGTACATAAAACAGGCTTAATTCTGAAACATTGGCTCTAAGTACAAAACAACACACATTACAATTGTACATATTTTAAAAAATTAAAACTGATGATGAATATGAATCTTCAAATTGTGTACCTTTAATTCTACTGTCTCCATCAGTACCCCAGTTATCAAGCTATAAAAAAGCCAGGTGAACAGATATGGAATTTCCACATCAAGGGTAAAGAAGAGCTGAGCACAGTAGCACTCGCCTATAATCCCAGCAACTCAGGAGGCTGAGGCAGGAGGATTAAAAGTTCAAAACCAGCTTCAACAACTTAGTGAGACCCTGTCTCAAAATAAAATATAAAATAGGGCTAGGGATGTGGTTCAGTGGTTAAGCACCCCTGGGCTCAATCCCCAGTGGGGCCCCACCTCCCAAAAAAGACAGGAGGCTGAGGCTGAAGGATTGCAAGTTTAAAGCCAGCCCCAGCAATTTTACTGAGGCCCTAAGCAACTTAGGGAGAGCCTGTATCAAAATAAAAATATATAAAAAGGTAGGGATGTAGCTCAGTGGTTAAGTGCCTCTGGGTTCAATCCCTGGTGCCAAAAATAAATAAATATGGCTAGGGATATAGCTCAGTGGTATAGCAACACTGGGTTCAATCATCAGTACTGAAAAAAAAAAAAGGGGGGGCGGGGATGTGGCTCAAGCGGTAGCTCGCTTGCCTGACATGCGTGGGGCGCTGGGTTCGATCCTCAGCACCACATAAAAATAAAGATGTTGTGTCCACCGAAAACTAAAAAATAAATATTAAAAAATTCTCTCTCTCTCTCTAAAAAAAGGGGGGGGTAAAATAGAAATATGTAGATAGCTTGTATTCTGTCAAAAAAACCTAGTAACTGGATTTGATTTTGCTGTCCAATTTTTCTCATGCTGAGAAAAATTTAATATCATATATTTATAAGGCTACTACTATTGGTATGTTTAGAAATTTACCTATATGTCATGAACAAAGCAATGAAAAACATAATGGGAAAGATTACTTCTTATGATCCACAGTAATTAAAACTCAGTAGCTCAATTATTTTGTGTTATAATATAATAACAATTGATGAGGCTATGATGGTAGGTTTACCATTCCTCCAAGTACCTAAGAGACTAGTACTAAATATAATGCTAAGTGGAACATATCAACAAGAAAACCTGAACCCCTGGACACAAAAAAAGGCCAGATATGAGAGTATCTGCATGGCACAATTTACTCAGTAAGCCAGGCATGGTGAAGAGTTTCTGCAGTCCCAGAGTCTGAAGTGGCAGGATCACTTGAACCCAGAAGTCTGAGACCAGCCTGGAGAACACAGTGAGACCCCCCATGTCAAAAACAAAAAATAAAATTATTCAGTGAGGGGCTGGGGTTATAGTGATAGAGTACTTGCCTAGCACATGTGAGGCACTGGATTTGATTCTCAACACTGCATATAAATAATAAAAATAAATTAAATAAAGGTACTGCATCTACCTACAACTAAAAAAAAAAAAATCTCAAAAAAAATTACTCAGTGAGGGGCTAGGGTTGTGGTTCAGTTGTAGAGCGCTTGCCTAGCATATGTGAGGCACCAGGTTCAATTCTCAGCCCCACATATAAATAAAATGAATTAAATAAAGGTCCATCAACATCTTAAAAAAACAGAAAAAAAAAATATATATATATATATATTAAAAAAATTACTCAGTAATGTTTTCAGTCCACAGAAAACACATCAGCAACATTATAGAAATTAAAGAAATGATAGTACCAGAGAGCAAATTAATTATCTACAAATACCAAATTATGTGGCAAGAAGTCAATATTATGACAGTTCTCATATTTATGTAGATCTTTATCTACTTTAAATTTAACAGAAACAGTATGTTAGCATGTTCCGAATGTTATAGTATTAGGATACCCTCACTAGATGAATACCTGAAATTGACCAAGGAGTATGGTTCTCTGTTTGTACTTCTACATCAAACTTTTTATTATCTTCATTTCTCCCACAATGAAGTATTTTACTGAGTTCTTCCACCTGGAAGGAAACAAAAGCTTTAGGAAAAATCATAAAGCAATCTACTACATACACCATTCTTTTCATATGAAAACAAGAAAGTATTTTTCTTGGTAAAAGTTTCAGACAAGTGGCAACCCCTATCACATCTCCTCTCACCTTGCAAGAGTTCTTTTTCTTTCTGGAATAAATCTTACTCTTTTATGTTCAAAAGTTTTAAAGAAGAGCCAAAGGAGGGTTTGTTTCTTTTTCAGAAATATTAAAAATACTTATAACTCTTAGAGTTAATTTTCAGATTTTTTTTTTTCTTTTGAGATGGGAATGTTGACTAGACTGGCCTGGATACTCCTAGGCTAAAATGATCCTCCTACCTTAGCCTCCCAAGTGCTGGCACTATAAGCACACAATATCATACTTGACACATGGATGTTTTTATTCTTAAATTTGCTTGCACAGCAGGGAGCAGTGGTACATGCCTATAATCCCAGCAGCTTGGGAGGCTGAGGCAGGAGAATCGTGAGTTCAAAACCAGCCTCAGGAAAAGAGAGGCACTAGGTAACTCAGTGAGACCCTCTCTCTAAATAAAATACAAAATAGGGATGGGGATGTGACTCAGTGGACGAGTGTCCCTGAGTTCAATTCCCAGTACAAAAAACAAACAAACAAAAAAAATTTTTTGTGGAGCTGGGATTGTGGCTCAGCGGTAGAATGCTCACCTAGCATGGGCAGGACCCAGATTCAATTCTCAGCACCACATAAAAATAAAGGCATTGTGTTGTGTCCATCTACAAAAAAGATATTTTCTCTCTCTCTAAAAAAAAAATAAAAATAAAAAAATTTTGCTTGCCAAACATAGAAATACCATCCCCCAACTTAATCTAGCCAAACTAAGTAATGGGACTTCATGAACAGAATCCTTCATTTCTAACCAATAGGACCATTTGTGGCTGAGTGGTTGAGTGCTTGCCTAACATGCACCAGGCCCCAGGTTAAACGCACAGCACTGCCAAAAAAGCAAAAACAGAGAAGAAACCAACCAAACACACACACAAGAAATGTTTTTATGCTACTAGAATATTTTTATGCTACTATTTAAAAAGTTAGCTGTTCTAAAGAAATAGCCAGGAACGGTGGCACAAGCCTGTAATTCCACCTAGTCAGAAGGCTGAGGTAGGAGGATCCCAAGTTCAAGAACACACTGGGCAAATTAAGGATACGCTGTCTCAAAAAATTAAAGACTGGGTATGTAGCTCAGTGGTAGAGGACTTGCTGAGAAAGTATAAAGCCCTGTATTCAATCCCCAGTAACACACACACACAAACACAAACACACACAGAGAATTAGAAAAATCTAAAAACTACAAATTCCATCCATACTGAATTATCTAGTATCACTCAGTGTCCTTCACCTGGAATTAGCTATTCACTTAAATACATTAATGCCATTTGTATGCCTTAATGCACATTTGTTTTCTTTAAATAGTCTTTTTTTTTTAATATTTATTTTTTAGTTCTCGGCAGACACAACATCTTTGTTGGTATGTGGTGCTGAGGATCGAACCCGGGCCGCACGCATGCCTGGCGAGCGCGCTACCGCTTGAGCCACATCCCCAGCCCTAAATAGTAGTCTTATGACTAAATAACTGCAACAGAAGGGAACAGAGAACAAGGCCATCTGAGAGGGGCATCTATCTTCCACATGCCTCATATATTAAAATGCCCTTGAAAGGATACTGCATTGATCAGAGAAACACAGTGTGGACATGCCCATAAGCAGATGAGTAGCTACCTTAGTTAATGCTTCTCTAAAAGATTCTTAGTATGAGACAATATCTACTATATGCATGAAACCAACTTTTTAAAAAAGCGACAAAATATTTAAGATACATTAGCTTAAATAGAGGAAGGTGTAAGACTGATTATATAGAGATTATCTAAGCACTTTATGAGTTATTAGATCTGCTCTTAATACCAGGACTGGAACTAGTGTGAAACAAGCAAGATACTTTAAGGTAACAAATCTAAGGAGCCACTCTCTTGCAGCTCCATAAAAGTATAGGGTCCATACCTGAAAATAAGTGTCCCTTTAGCTTCCTCATCCTAGAAGCCTGACTACTTTGCCCTAGTTCTGGTTCTGGCTGCTTCTACTATTACATGTACTAGATTATTGGTACTTTGGATAACATTCCATAATTCACACCACTGCCTTACAAATTAGTTATCCTAATGACCAATTTTACATATAAAAATACCTGAAGAGACAAGTAATTTACACAAGGTCTTTAGACCCCAAAGCCAGATCCTGCACATATTATGGTTTTCTATTATTTCATCCTCAATTCTCAAGCCTACATTTTACTGCTCCAAATGAAAACATGAATGATTTGGGATGACAGTTAACCGAATTCCTCCCTCCCAGGGGAGGCTGACTAGGAGAGCAGAGTTAACTACTATAAGTTAGTACTTATAATTACTACTAAAGTTGGTACTTTACTATTGTGAGTTAGTATTTCTAAGTTAATTTGATGTTTTTGTGGTGCTGGAGATCCAACCCAGGACCTTGCAAATGCTAAGCATGAGCTCTACTGCCGAGCTATATCCCTAGCATTTTTTTTTAAAGATGAGGTTGCCCAGGCTAATCTTGAACTCCTAGTTCAAGTGATCTCCTGTCTTGGCCTCCCAAATAATGGAGACTATGGGCACAAGCCACCTACCCCACCTTACATTTCCATTTCTTCCCCCCCCCAGTAGAAAATTACTTTATTCTAATTAACTTACAAAGAATATCAGAACAGCTGGTTTAAGGAGGCTACAGAAACATCTGCCCAGTCCTAAATTCTGTACCAACTCAGTGAACTTCCATACAATTAGAATATTCTCTTCCATTGACATTCAGAAACAACAAAGCTACTAAGTGAGGTTTTACATTGTGGTTTTACAGTTCATACTTTCACTATCAATTACATTTTTATATTAATATAACTTAGTCATCAGAGCCGATTTTCCACTTTTTCAATTTGAACTTCTTGACTAACTAATCTGTTTGCAATTCTGCACTATTTCAGCATCTCACTGAAATCTTCACAGAGCTTAACATCACCCTGATTCTGGGCACACTACAAAAACTTTTTTATCTGATAAAGACAAGGGCCACCAAGCTGCTTCTGCTGTGATGGCTGGGTTCCCTGAGGCTCCCAGTAAATGATGTCAGTCTCAGAGGACTCAATAATACTTCCCCCACTGAGGCCCACAGTGATGGTACAACCCAGTGTGTGCCTAACAGAAAAGCCCACAGCCACACCAGCTGCAGTGGTTGCTATCGACCATCAGACCTGACTGCTGGTGTGCAGCGTCAGATGAGCCAACTACAGATGGAAGGGGCTGCTTCTGTGGCAGAGCTGCTGGTGCTGGCCTGGGTGCAGCTTTCATCTCAGGGGCCTGGCTGGCTGGGATTAGGAGGTGGGGGGTTTGCAAGGTGCAGCTTCAGCTTCCACACGCCATGCTGTGCACAAGTTTCAGAGCCCAGAACGCTAAAGGGCAAAGCTTGGGGCAACCCCACCAGAAAGCCAGCAGAAGCTGGGGAGCATATTTCCATTTTTTATGATGGACCACTATCAAGTTAACATTAATAAGAAAATGCTGGCTCTTGGAAGATTAGTAAAATGTTTTCTTTGAGAATCTTTAAGATAAGCAGTATTTTAACAATTTATAAGTATAAAAGAGTTTTATTTAATGTTATATTGTGGTCTCCTCCCATGTTTACCATTTTTCTCAATCCTGGCACAATTCCTACAAATAAGAGGAATTAAAGACCTAGCACTGAGTAAAAAGTAAAAAACAATCTATGTCATAATGTCAACAACTGTAACCAATGGGCATAGAAGTCATTTCAACTCAAAAGTTAATTTTCGGAACTCATTTTTACTCGGAGCTCATTTTTTCTCGGCAGTATTGGGGATTAAAACCCAAGAACAACAACTCTGGGCTACATTCCCAGCCTTTTTTTTTTTTTTTTCTTTAAAGACAGGTTCTTGATAAGTTGCCGTGGCTGGCCTTAAACTTGAGATCCTCTTGCCTCAGCCTCCTGAAGGTTGCTGGGATTACAAGCGGGAATCACTGTGCGAGGCTAGAAAAAATATTGCAAGGCTGGGAACGTAGCTCAGAGTTACAGCGTCTAGAATGTGTGAAGCTCTGGGTTCGATTCCTCATTATAACACACACAAACATACACACACCCCGCAACTGTCAATGGGGCGTTGGGACAAGTGAGAATTTAGACCGTCTGGCCAAAGCACTGGAGTTCAATTCACGCTAGCCCCGAGGGTCTCTTAAACCAGGTACGCTGAAACTTAGATTTGCTCCAGTTGTATTTAGAATTACAACTCTAGGCTTTCATTTACTGCAGTTACTCTATAAAGTAGTTCTGGGCTCCAGCTAGGGAGCCCTTCCGAAGCCATCAAAGGCTTGGAAGACTTCACGGGGCTGGAAGGGGCTCGGAGCTAGAGGCGGACAGCGCACCTGCGTGCGGAGCTCCTGGTTGTTGCTTTCTGCGCTCTGGTACAGCCGCTCGGTGTGATGCAGCAGCTTCTCTATCTCCCGCACCTGACGCTTGCAGCTCCGCAGCTCGCGTTCCAACTTCTCCACCTTCCGCCTCAGCTGGGCCAGTTCAGGCTCGGGGGAGGTGGGCGGTGACAGTGACAACGAAGGCGACGGCGGGGGGGACGGTGCCTCGCAAGCCATGAGGTCCAGCGAGAGGTGGCCCGCGAGTGCGGAGGCACTACGCTCAGACCAAGATTGATGCCGGCGGCCCCAGAGGCCACGGGAGAGCGCGGGCTGCGAAAGGTGGCCTCACACCCTGCCTGCCGCGGTGGCCCCTGGCCATGACGCCCTGAAACTTATCACCTGTGGTCGAACGGGTTGGCGAACCAATGAGCAAGGGGACGGAGGACGGCCCCTGCCCGATCTGCGCGACTTGAAATCGGAACACTTTGTTGACAATAACCTTTCACAGCGACCGAAATGCCGAGAGGCGACTTGGAGAAATACTCGGGTTAAAGAATTAGAAGACAGAGCGCTCGGCGGTTCCTGAGCAGAACCGGAAACGATTTACCGGACGTGGGCGGGGCCAAGACGAAAAAGGAAGCGACGGGAAGCGGGAAGGGCCTTTTGGTACATTTGCGCACCTCCATCCTGCGTGCCGGTGCCGCACAAGGGGACGTGGAGAGGTGGTGGAAGGAAAGTGGTTGTAGAAGGTCTAGCGAGGTAAAAATTTCTCTACATGCCGACCGTCTTTGAGAAAAACCTTTTGTTTGGAGTTCAGTTCCCAGCTCTGTATTTTCCACATGTGAACACTGAGTCACATCTGGAAATGATTTGCCAGGGATTGTAGAGATAATGATAATTTAGAACTAGAACGTTGTATTCTGATGCCCTGCTTACTTGGTCTGCTGATTCCATTAGTTTAGACACCCTGGAAAGAGGACTAATTAATTATATTTGACTTGCAGACAAGAGAACCTTTGGTGAGGAAGTAAAAGAAAATGCTCTGTGGAACAGGAGAGAAAAATACTCTTGTTGGGTAGGTTTACTTTATTTATCCTGTATGAACCCTACCTTTGCTTCACTAGTCTTTAAATCATGGGCTTCTTAGAACACACTTCCTCCCTTCCTCAAGGTCTCTTAAATTAGATACTGGTTTCAGAAAGCTGGCCTGAGATTTTCCAGAGGTCAAACTTCCGTGTTTTTCTTTTGGTACTAGGGTTTGAACCCAGGGTACTTTACCACTGAGTTATATTCCCAGCCTTTTTTTATTTTTAGACAGGGTCTCTCTAAGTTGCTTAGGGCCTCGCCAGTGCCAAGGTTGACCTTGAATTTACACTCCTCCTACCTAAACCCCGGAACTGCTGGGATTACAAGCATGCATCACCACACCCAGAACTTCCCATTATTGTCTGTATTCTCTTTCTTTCAGCTATCTCCACCATCAAACTAGGCAGTACCCACAGAAACTGTGTGGTTAACCAAAATGTCAGAACAGCAGTGGCAAGAAAATTCACTAACAGAAACCTAAGGGCCAGTGCTTATGGGACACACATCTTTGACAAGGCTCACCATGTTTGGGTCATTTTTTCTGAGGCTCCTCCATATCTTAGCAAATTCTTGGAATCCACAGACAGAAGATTTCCAAATTAGATGACTGCTACACAGCATCATTAAATCATTCCATTTTTCCTGGGATAACAGGGTCAATCATCACCAGTGCCCAGACCCTGGGGAAGCTGAGGAACTATGTATTGTGTTAATAACTGATAAGGTAAATCTTCACTCTGCTTTTCTTTTTCAAAATTGACTTAATGGGCCGGATATGATGGAACGTGACTGTAATTGCAGTGACTGGGGTAGCTGAGGCAGGAGGGTTGCAGGTTCAAAGGCAACCTCAGCAATTAGCAATGCCCTAAGCAACTTAGTGAGAAGTTGTCTCGAAATAAAAATAACAAAGGCTGCAGATGTGGTTCAGTGGTAAAGTGACCCTGGGTTCAAATCGCTGGTACCAAAAAATAAATAAATAAAATTGGCGTAGTGGGATTAGGGGGCATATAACTCAGTATTGGCATGTGCTTAGCATGAGCTATGTTCAATCCCCAACACCACTCACACAAAAAAAGACATAATTGACTTAATTATCATGAATCTCCTCAATTTTTCCATATAAATTTTAAAGTTAATTTTTCAATTCCTCAAGCAATCCAATGGAACGTTTTTTTGAAAATTACATTCAAATATATAGACTAATTGGGGATAGAATTAACATGAAAGTTTATCAATTCACATAACGTCTTTTTTACTTTAGTCCTTCTATTTTATTTTTTCTTTTACTTTGGGGTGTGTGTGTGTGTGTGTGTGTGTGTGTGTGTGTGGTGTTGGGGATTGAACATGGCTCATGCTAAGCACATGCCAATACTGAGCCTCACATATGCTAGGCAAGGGCTTTACCTCTGAGTTATGTTCCCACCAGCCTCTTAAGTTGGTATAGTCCTTCTTTTAAAATTTATTCAGTCGTAGATGGACACAACACCTTATTTATTTATTTATTTATTTATATGTGGGTGCTGAGACTCACATATGCCAGGCAAGTGCTCTACCACTGAGCCACAACCCCAGCCCAAGTTTTAACACTGTTTCTGAAAAGGTCTTGGTCTTTCTTTTATGGGGGTGATGGGGTAGGGTTTTAGACATTTAACCCCCACTGAACTACTTCCCCAGCTCTTTTTGTTTTTTGGTTTGAGACAGGGTCTCACTAACTTGCTTAGGGCCCAAGCTAAGTTGCTGAGGCTGGCCTTGAACTTGCAATCCTCCTGCCTCTCCTCCTGAGTTGTGGGGTTACGGGTATGCCTGGATGGTTATACCCAATTTGAGGTACCTTCAGGACCCCTGTACCAATGTCCAGTAGGGAATGAGCACTTCAAAAACCTGACTGAAGCTCAAGAAACACATCTGACTGTACAGCTAGTACTGGGTAAAGCATTTCACACAGCTTCAGGGTGAAGGAGGTAAAGCAAATGAGTGAGTGCACAGGGCAGCCAGCCACTACTACTGGGTTCCAAGGACCATGGAAGCTTGTGGGAATGGGACTCCCTGTCTTATGCAGCTTTTCATTTTTTTAGAAAAGGCAAAAAAAAATTTAAAGGGGAAACCCCTGTTTAAAAACAATGGTTCAAGTTAGAAAGAAAATTTGTCATTACTCGTTACTGGTTATTCCATAATTTTCATCATCCATGTTTGCTTCAGATAAGCTCCAGGGTCTTCTCATTTTTACCATCACTACCCCTGCTGTGTTTGTCCCTTTCCTCCCCATTCTTTGCTCTTCTCCTACTTTTTCTTCTTTTCATGCTTTCATCTGAAGAAAGTTTAACTGTCTCTTTATGAATCAGAATTGGCATGTGCTTAGCATCAGTTGATAGATCTCTTTCCTTCCAGGTAATAAGTCAGGGTTTTCCAGGTAAATAGAACCAATGGGAGAAATTATATATATATATTACATTTATAAATGTTATATATATGTAATTTCTTCTACTTGTTATATGTGTGTGTGTGTGTGTGTGTGTGTATAGGTAGGGAATATAAGGAATTGGCTGTATTGATTATGGAGGCCAAGAAGTCACATAATGTATTACCTACAAGCCAGAGAAACAGGAAAGCTGGAGGCATAGTTCGAAGACCTCTAAGTTTGGGAACCAATCATGTTGATCCCAATTCAAATCTGGAGTCCTGAGAACTAGGAGTGCCAAGGGCAGAGGAAAATTGGTGCTTCCCTCCAGCAGGCAGGCAGAGACTAATGCTTGCCTTTTGTTCTGTTCAAACCCTTTGTGTGTAGCCTGATGCCTGAAAGGAAAGTGACCACAACACAGGAGATCTTTATTGCAGCAGTGAGAAAGAGAAGAAGACAAAAAGAGAGGAAGAAAGAGAGAGCAAGAGAGAGGGGCCCGGCAGAAGGGAGTTTTTATAGCCAAAATCTAATGGGGTCTTTAAGTCTGCAAGCTGCCTTGTTGGCGTACAGTGATTGGATCACACAGTAGTTGCTAAGGGCATCGTCTTCTGCCTTCAGGCAGATGGGGTAGGGGTCAGATGTGGGTTTCCATTGCATCAGACAGGTGGGGGTCGAGTGTTCAGCCTTGAGTGGGGTTGAGTGTTCAGCCTTGACGCAAACTGGTGATAAAGAACCAGACAGTGGGGGGTTTGAGTGCCCTGGGTTATCCTACAGCTACCATTCCTTCAGCCCACCCTGCAGACAACTTAGTTCAGCCTGCCCTGAACCTAACAATGTCCACTCACATGGGGGGCAGGGGGAGGTGGCAATCTGCTTAACTCAGTTCTTCAAGTCAAGTGTTAATCTCTTTTGAAATCAACCTCACACAGACATCACATTTAAGGAGATATCTGGGCATTGTGTGGCCCAGTCAAGCTGACACATTAGTTGACCATCCCACACTTTGGAGATCCAAATAATGGCTTCTATCTGTTATTTGTTCTGTGCTCATATCCCTTGCTATGATTTTGTAGTTTTCCTTATTAAAGAGAGATTCTTACCAAGTGGTACACACTGTAATTACAGCTACTCCAGAGGCTGAAGCAGGTATATTGCAAGTTCATGGCCAGCTTTGGCTACTTGCAGAGACCCTGTTTCAAAATAGAAAATAACTCAGAAGGCCGTGTGCAGTGGAGCATACCTGTGACCCCAGCCACTTGGAAGGCTTAGGCAGGAAGATTGCAAGTTCAAAGCCAGCCTCAGCAACTTAATGAGGCCCTAAGCAATTTAGTGAGACCCTGTCTCAAAACAAAAATAACTGGGGATGTGGCCCAGTGGTTAAGTGCTCCTGGTTTGTTGTAGGGACAAATGAGGCAAGGCACCAAAGATAGCAGGAAACAGTTTTATTTGGCTGTAGCCAGGTTCAGAGGGCACAGATTTTGCTATAATCAATCAATCCCCTGAACTCTGATTTCAGGTAGTTTCAGTTTTATACCCAGCATGTAAAGGGAGGGCTTCAGAAGTTCACAGTCCGCAGAAGTTCACATAAAAGCAGGTTTTTCTTTCACTGTTTTGGGCAAGTTAACTCTTCAAGGATAACACCTGAGAAAGGGAGAGCTTCTTCTCCCCTTTCTTTCCTCCCCCTGCCAGTTGATACCATGGAGCCCAGTTGGTAACTTATCTTAAAAATGTAGACATCTCTGTGAAGCCCAGCTCAAGGCCAGAGGCCTTGTTTACACATTTCTACAAACTACTATACTGGATATGTTTGTGAAAAACTAGTAAGGGGGTGTCCAGCACCAGGAGTGCTGGTATCTTCCCCGCCAATGGCTAAGTAAAACAGGGCAACATGAAAATAGGAAGTTTATCTACATTGAACTCTTTTGCAGAGATTCTTTTGCTGACAGTCCTAAAAATCAGCGATGGTGAAGATTTCTGGAGAAGCCCAGTTAAGACTTTTCTGTGGAGAAAGGGGTTGCCACTTAGGTTCAATCCCCACTACCAAATAAGTAAATAAGAAAACAACAAAGAGCTTGAGATATAACTTCGTGGTAGAGCACCCTGAGCTCAATCCCCATAACAATAACAAGAGAGAGAGAGATTGATTCTCCATTCTGCCTTTGAGTCTAGGGTTTGGCCATATAATTTGCTTTAGTCAGTAGAATGAAGTAATATGCCAAAGAGAAAACCTTTTCAAACCTAGTTTTCAAGAGGACTCAGCAGTATGCCTGCTCTCTGGGATTCTGCTGGACTCAGGAGGAGGATGAGTTCCACGTGGAGCAGATCTTTCCCAGCTAAAATGCTCCAGAGCTAAGCCTAACTAGAGCAGAGGCTCCAGGGAACCCTCAGGAACATTATCAATGCCAGTGGTGATCAGCCAGCCCCCACACAACCTTCAAGCTTGTGAGAAATAATGTGATTGTTTGAAGCTATTAAAGTTTTGGGTGTTCTGTATGAAGCAATAGCTAACTTATGCTCAGCCTGACTTAGAGCCATTCCAAGAGCTTGTGAGTTTCAGCAGATGGGGTCCAAATACCTGAAATACTACATATTCCACAATAGAGGAATACCATCAACTCAACAAAGCCTAACTTATGTCCCATGTCTTTTAGACATCAGTTCTTTATTTAATGAACATTCATTTATAATTTATATTGGATCTTGTGGGTAGCTAACTCTCCCCTACCTGATCTTACTTTATGTCACAGAAGGATGTCTGGGGAGCCATAGCATTTCAATAGTTCTGATTTATTGCTCCATATTACCTTTAGTCAATTGACAATTACCTATTTCCTCCCCTGAAGGTCCAAGAGAAAAATTGTTGGATGTAACATTAAAACACTGGAGTGATGGTAAAGGAAGCCAAAGAACTTCTCCATCCCCAATGGATACTCTTACATTTATACCTTTATCTTATGATTGTATAATAATTTTAAAAATTATTAAGCTGAGTGTGGTAGTGCACACCTGTTGTCCAAGTTACTTGGGAGGGAGAAGCAGGAACATTGTTTGAGCCCAAAAGTTTGAGGCCAGCCTGGGCAACATATCCAGAGCCCATAGCTAAAGCACAAAATAAGGGCTGGGGATGTAGGTCAGTGGTAGGGTGCTTCACTGGCATGGGGTAGGGGGCGTGTGGAGGGTGGAGTCCCTGGGCTTAATCCCCTTAATAAATATATTACTATGTTATAAATGTTCCTACACTTTCCTCCTCTTTCCCCCCAATAATGAGAATGCTGACCCTCAGAAAACAGTGTGTCTCCACAGACCTAATCCTAGGTCTTCAAGATTCAAGATCAAAGAATTATCCCGGAGTTGAACCTCTCAAACTCTCTTTGGTGAAGGACTATGTAATAAAATGTTCCAATCCATTTTGGATTGATGTATTTGTAATATACAACAAAATGTGTGAGTTAATGGGGCAGGGAGGGTGTGTAGAGAACATGGATGTAATAAGGGCTGCTGCATACTATGAAGTACTAGTTTTCAAGAGATGCAAATGAAGTATGGATTTTAAAAGTTATGCTTTGAACAGTGCTTCTTTGACCATGACTGGCTTATTTCTATTTTTCGGTATTCAAATTTGGCTACAAAAAAGCAAAAATTAGCAATTCTACATTGATGTTAAATTCTTTTGAAGATGTTCATTACACCACGTGTGGTAGCACATGCCTGTAATCCCAGGGACTCGGGAAGCTGAGGTAGGAAGACTGCAAGTTCCAGGCCAGTTTTGGCAACTCAGTGAGGTCCTAAGCAACTCGAAAAGACTCTGTCTGAAAGTAAAAAATAAAAAGGACTGGGGATGTAGCTCAGTGTTAAGCCCTGCTGGGTTCAATCCCTAGTACCAAAAACAAAACAAAAATCTCACTCAAGCCAGCCCATCTGTGCTGAGCTTTAATAATCTCTTGTAATATCTCTGGCCTTGGCCTGTAAAAAACTTTTATTCAAAACCTTAAGTAAATCATTTATTTTCTCATTGTTTCCAAAAAGCCTGTGAATTGACCCTTTCTGATTTCTGTTGATTGATTTATACAGAGATTAAACTCAGCTGTGCTCAACCACTAGGCCACGTCCCCAGTCCTTTTTATTTTTTATTTTGAGACACGTGTGGGAGACCAACCTTACACGTGACTGAGTTACACTCCCCCGGCTGGGTGCTGAGGCGCTCAGTGAAAGAAATGTGGCAGAACTTTCCCCACCCTTCTTGGGTCCGAGGGTTGGTCTCGAACATGGATGTGTCTTGCTACAGCCCCATGGGTGAAGCTATGCACACCTGTTCCTTTGTAATATAACCCCTTGCCCTGTTTAGGATAGAATCTTCCATGGAAGTGTGTGTCCCCTTCTCTTACTGTGCCCTTGGGTGTGGCCTACACAGGTGTCATTCAACCTGCTGACAGTGACATCATGAAGATACTCATCCCCCTGAAACCTGACCCCTTGCCTCATTTGAATAGCTTCTCCTCAATAAAAGGGGTCAGCGCATGCTCTCCCGCTCTCTCTCTTTCTACGGACCCTTAAGGTCAGAGGAGCCCTCACAGTGACCCCAAAGAAAGGTATTTGTGTCTCTTGTGTGGTTATTTCGTGCAGCCCAGTTAGCCCAGTTTAATTGGAGTGACTCCTGAGCCTTTTAGTCTCGAGAACAGAAACCCGGTCTTCCTAAGTCGCTTAGGGCTTTGTTAAATTGCTGAGGCTGGCTTTCAACATGTGATCCTCCTGCCTCAGCCTTCCCAGCTGCATACACCACAGCACCTGGCTCTGAATTCTATTTTTAAAACTCTTTTGGCGATAGACACTGCTAGGTTGTTAACTGAATAGCCATTCCCCCAACTTTCTTACAGGGAAACTTGTTGGGGTCCAACCTCCTGAAGTCATGGAGAGAATAAGTACCCTAAGGAATCCCAACACAGAATTCCTGTCTATTAGCTGAAGCCAAGGAGGCTGGAATGCTGAACGTAGCAGGACAGCAACGACTCCTGATGCTAGACTAATTATTGTGGGGATGTTGACCCTGATTAAGGAGAAAACTAAGGCCCCAACTATACTACCTGCTGTGTACTTTAGGTGTATGTTTCCTGGCATTTTATGAGAACATATCCTGTTTTGTCACTGGGGAAATGTTTACTTGGTACTAGCAAACCAGTTAGTTGTTTTCAATGTGTTATGCCATAGTTAAGATTTAACCTCACACCGCCCTGTAAGAGATGTGCTGTGCAAGAACAAAGCAGGCTGCAGCTTCCCAGGCTCCCAGCTCCCCCATGAAACAAATTGTCATTTTAGGACTCAGAGTCTTCATGCATAATTGTGGGCTGAACTCTCACCAATAGTTCATTCACAGCAAGTGCTCACCTTTTGTTAGAGGTAGAAATACATCTAATAAAGAATGTATTTCTGATTCTTCTTTGCAACTAGTTGACCATGTGACAAAGTTATGGCCAATGAGGTATAAGTAGAAGTCTAGAAGCAAGATTTCTGGGAAAGCTATTGCTTTCTGTTAAAAAAAAAAAAAAAAAGAACAGATTTAGGCTTTTGTTTTAATCTTTCTTTTTCTTCTGAGTCCCCTTACCTGGAAGGTGGATATAATATTGAAGGTGAAGCAACTATTTTGTGACCATGAGGCAGTCATGGAGGTGACCACCATACTCTAAGAAAAGAAACAATGAAAGGAAGCTGAGACGTTAATGGTGCTGTGAACACCATTAGTCAAAAAACTAAACCCAATTTGATTAAGTCACTATATTGGTTTTTTTTATTAATTTTTAGTTGTAGATGGACATGATACCTTTATTTTATTTAATTATTTTATATGTTGTTCTGAGAATTGAATCCAGTGCCTCACAGGTGCTAGGCAAGTGCTCTACCCCTGAGCCACAACCCCAACCCCACTAAATTGGGTTTTTATTTCATACAGCCAAATGGAATGTTTATATACTTTGTTAGATGTCTTAGTAATTTTTAATAATTTTAAATGACTAAACTACTTACTATACTAGTCTCTAGACATGCTTTATGAGAATTTCAATTCAAAGAATAATTGCTGAAGCTTGGCGCCATGGCTCCCGCCTGTAATTCCAGCAGCTCGGGAGGCTTAGGCAGGAGGATCTCGAGTTCAAAGCCAGCCTCAGCAACTTAGCAAAGCCTTAAGCAACTCAGCGAGATCTTGTCTCTAAATAAAATATAAAAAGGGCTGGGGGAGTGGCTCAGTGGTTGAATGCCTCTGGGTTCAATCCCTGGTACCAAAAATATAAATAAATAAATAATTGCTGACACCCCATTTAAGAACCTTTAGTTGAGTGTTGTGACACATGCCTATAGTCCCAGCAATTTAGTGAGACCTTATCTTAAAAAAATATTTTATTTTAAATAAAGGAGCTGGAGGTGTAACTATGTGGTAGAGATTAACTTGGGCTAAATCCCCAGTAAAACACACACACACACACACACACACACACACACACACACACAGAATCTTGACTTCTTTGACTTCCTGGTGCTATTTTGATTAGCAGTGAAAGTGTTTAGAATATGCAGGGCTCTTCGATGTTTTTTGTCTTCATCTATGTGACTGATGATTCAGAAACCTTCCAGTTAAGAAACATTTCAATTGGCTTAGAGTAAAAGTTTTATTCCCCCAACATTTTCTCCAAAAGTAAAATATTAATTGACAAGTGTCCAGCAATTAATAGCTTAAAACTTACTAAAAATTTGACCAATAAATTTTCCTTTAATGTTTCCTAATAGTGTGACATAAAAATAAATGCTCCTGCTGCGTTTTGAAGTTTATGGGTTTCCCCTTCTCCTTTAATCCAAGAAATGGTGTCCAGAAGAAGTTATAACAATGCTAGAAAAAGGAAGTGGAGCTGGCATGCAGTGGTGCACGCCTGTCACCCCAGCAACTTGGGAGGCTGAGGTGGGGAGATCACAAGTTTGAAGTTAATCTTGACAGGTTATTGAGATCTGGTCTCAAAATAATAAAAATAAAAAGGTCTATGGGTGTGGTTCCATGGTAGAGCATTTCTGGGTTCAATCCCCAGGACCACATCAGAAAATAAAGAGAGAGAGGGCTGACTCTGTGTGTGTGTGTGTGTGTGTGTGCGCGCGCGCGCGCGCACGCACGCACATGTATGTGCACACATGCACAGATGCTCAAGCACATGCATGTGCATTCTATATGGGTTCCTTTGAAAAACTGCAATTCATTAAATTTGCAAATAACTGATTCAGACTTGAAAATGAACAATAAATTTTTGTTACCCTAAAACTTCTCTAAAAAATAAAATCTATCAAAAAGTGAGTAGAGGGGGTTGTAGGGGAGTGTAGCTCAGTGGCACAGTGCTTGCCTACCAAGCGAGAGGCTCTAGGTTCAATCTCAGCACCAAGGGAAGAAATAAGTGAGTGGTGACTATAATTCGTGTGTACTGAGCACAGCCAGCATGTTCCCAAGACAATAAGTGTTCAGTCTAAGCTGCTAAATTGAATTGAAAAATCATTAAATGCAAGAGAAAAGCAATTGCTTATAGATAAATAGCTTGAGTGGTATTAGACTTTAAGAGTTTACGAGCTCAAAAAAAAGAAAATGTGAGAAACTGAATAAGGTGGTGAACACCTATAATCCCAGCAACTGGGGAGGCTGAAACAGAAGGATCACCATGTAAGCGAGACCCTGTCTCAAAAAGTGCTGGGGATGTAGCTTAGTAGTAAAAGAGCCCCTGGTTTAGATCTCCAATACAAAAAAAAAAAAAAAAATCAGAGAGCTGGAGCATGGAAGATAACACCTTTAACCTGGGTCTGCTGATATTCTTCTTCATTTTTATTGCTAAAATGTAGATAAATTTTCAAGAATTCTTCTAAAGGCAAAATAGAGCAACATTTATATAAATATTAAGGAAACATTATGTCCCAGACATGGTGCTAGGCACATTTCACTATAATGGTGAGTTGAAAATAGGTTCAGTCTCTCATCATGTACAGTCTAGTGGAGGAGACATCTAGACATTCATTAGAAATCACACAAGTAAAAGCACAACTGACAATAACAGCATTAGAACCCCATCATTCATTCCCATCATTCATTGAATGCACATTACTCAATAGGAGCACTGTCGAAAAATGCAATGGGAGTTCCATTTGAAGGACAAGAGTGCTGACGATAATTTAAGGAAAACGAGTAAGGGAATTGTGGCAACAGGTTCTTTGATTTTACTAACTAAACGATAAGTTTTTAAAAAATCAATTCAAATTCTCTTTTAGAGGACTAAAACAGATAACTATGACAGAATACCCTCTCATTAGGAAAACAAACTCTCAGAAACTTTCCCAACATTATCCCACATCTGGGCAGTTATGTTCACAGTAGGTTGTATGGAAAGGAAAGAATGTTAGGCCAGTTTCATATAATAATGATGTAATAATACAGAAAAGTAATTTTTATATTTATATCAAACCGAGATTTTTAAATGTATTACATTAAGCTGGGCATGCCTGTAATCCCAGCAGCTCGGGAGGCTGAGACAGGAGGATCCCAAGTTCAAAGCCACCTTTAACAAAAGCCAGGTGCTAAGCAACTCAGTGAGACCCTGTCTCTAAATAAAATTTTAAAAAAGGTTTGGGGATGTGGCTTAGTGAACGAGTGCCCCTGAGTTCAACCCCTAGTACCAAAAACAAAAGAAAAGAAAAAAAATGTATTACATTAAAATAGTATAAGATAGCTGGGCACAGAGGCACAGCCTGTAATCCCAGCAGCTTGGGAAGCTGAGCAGGAAGATCACGAGTTCAAAGCCAGCCTCAGCAAAAGTAAGGTGCTTAGCAACTCAGTGAGACCCTGTATCTAAATAAAATACAAAACAGGGCTGGGGATGAGGCTCAGTGGCTGAGTGCCCATGAGTTCAATCACCAATAATTCTCCCCCACACACACAAAAATAAATAAATAAAATAGTATAAGAATATTATACATTAAGCCAGGAGCAGTGACATTGCCTATAATCGCAGCAGCTCAGGAGGCTGAGGCAGGAGGATTTCGAGTTCAATTTAGTGAGGCACTTAGCAGCTCAACAAGACTGTCTCTAAATAAAATATAAAAGAAGTCTAGGTATGTGGCTCAGTGGTTGAAAACCCCTGAGGGTTGAGGGTTCAATCCTCAGTACCAAAAAAAAAATAATAAAAATAATATTATACATTAAAATATAACAATTCATATTATAAATCATTATATAAGTATGTAACAATATGATTATGAGAAAATAACAATATTATAGCATTTATAATTCAACAATATCTAAACACAATAATACAAAATGCTATAAAAATAATTTTATGTTATATCATTATGATCGTGATAAGAACAATTAATATAGGATGATTTTCCCCTGTCTTGGGAGGGTCTAATAGTCAATTTCTCCGTATTCTGAAAGCAAGGGAAGGAATGGGTTTTGAGCCTAATATACTTTACTCTATCATGAAGAAACTAAGACTAGGTTTGAGGAAGAGAAAGAAGAATTCTAAGGAAGTCAAAGAAAAAAAATAAGCAAACATTTTTCTTAAGAACATACAGGGATGAAAGAAAGAAGAAGAGGAATTTGTGGCCAGGTTGGGAGCCAGGAAAAGTTGATCAGATAGACAAAGCATGGTGGGGCATGCCTGTAATTTCAGAGACTTTGGAGACTGAGGCAGGAGGATCACAAATTTAAGACCAGCTCAGGCAAATTAACAAGATTCCATCTCAGAATGTTTAAAAAACAATAAAAGGGTTGGGTATGTAGCTCCATAGTAGAATGTCCATGGGTTTAATTCCCAGTACGAAGAAGAAGAGAAAGAAGGAGAAAGAACAGAGTAGCTGAAAGCTATAATTCCAGCAGCTCAGGAGGCCTAGGCAAGAGGATGGCAAGTTGAAGGCCAGTCTCAGAAACTTAGTGAGATCCTCAGCAACTTAACAAAACCCTGTCTCAATATAAAAAATAGAAAGAACCAGGGATGTAGCTTAGTGGTAAAGCATTCCCAGGTCCAATTGCCCATATGCCCAATATGGAGAGAGACAGAAGGAACACATCACTCAGGAAGACCTGGGTGGATGGATCTGAGAAACTACCTGTGAGGATTATTGGTCCTGGGCCCAGGAACTTCTTGGGAACTGAGCCATCACCTGCAGTTGTTCTGCTTTCATTTAAAAAAAAGTCTCCGTTGCCTGTACCAGGGGACAATGATAACTGCTCTCCCTGGTGTCCATGAGGATGTCATTCCTCCATTGTCTATCCCCACCAATTGGCTAGTAGGACTTGCAACCAACACTGTCGGCCCACTTCGGTACTCAATGCACATAATACTGTGAGACACCATGAATCCAAAGTGGGGGAAACTACTGATGGGCCTAAACTGGGACCCAGTGGAATGGGAGTGAGGGAGCATCCAACACCTCCACTTGAGGGAATAATCTGGTTTAGCATACAGACAGGAGTTCTGTAGCTCCAACTGCTGTACTGTGCCCAGGTAGCAGAACCGTAACTGGCAATTATCCTCTGAGGTGGCCAGATGTCTTCACCCCAAGTTTGTTGACCTCCAAGATCAAATCTATCCCCAATGGACCTTTTTTTTTTTTTTTTTTTTTTGGTCCTCAGTCTTCAGACAAGGGAACACCTAAGTCTTTTCAAGTTTTATTTGACAGTAGGAAAACTCCAGGTCTAATAACACCAATAGTACAGGTCCTCCTCCAGTTTGTTGGGAGGTACGTATGTGCCTTTTCCCCACAGATCCAAAACAGCCCATCTGGTCTTTCCATTCAGTCTGGACTGAATTACTCCATAATTTTATGGATCTCAGGGATACCCTGAAAAGAACTGATTTGGTTAGTGTCTGAACTGGTGTAGTTAAAAAGAGCTCATTTCTTTTGGAGATTTTTGCATTTGAGACCATTAATTCTCAGCCCATAGGGGTTATCTGTTCACAACCAAGTAGTTTTCTTTGTCCACTAGGAGGTGTTCCAGAACAATATTTTGTTAAATGGGTTTCGTGGACACACTGGGTGTGGTGGGGTCCAAATCTGCCTTTTCTACATTTCTTTCCAGGTACTTCTGAAGTAAGATCCCAGCCTTGGGGTCTTTCACCCTTTTGTTCAATTCTGGTCTTACTTCTCAGTAATAGGAAATAAGCATCTAAACTTATTCCTGTTCAGGGCCATTCACTCATGAGGGCTCCTCCGTAGACCTAACAATTTTTAACCCAAAGACTTGGCTATTCTTTCTGCTATGTCCAGAAAGGAATTCTTCCCAAAGAAGGAAGGTTAATATTTGGGATTAAACCCTCATATAGTTTAGCAGCTGGTCCAGGGCTTGTAATGGGGATCAGGATGGTTGATTTATTTTTACTTTTATTTTTTATTGATTGATTGATTGATTGTGGCCCTGGGAATTGAACTCAGGGCCCTGTGCATGCTAGGCAAGCACTCTATCAACTGAGCTACATCACCAGTCCAGGATGGTTGATATTTTTTAAAAAAATATTTTTAGTTTTACATGGACACAATACCTCTATTTATTTTTTAAATATATTTTTAAGTTGTAGTTGGACACAATACCTTTATTTTATTTATCTATTTATTTCTATATAGTGCTGAGGATCGAATGCAGCACCTCACGCCTACCAGGCGAGTGCTCTGCCTGTGAGCCACAACCCCAGCCCCTATTTATTTATTTTTATGTGGTCCTGAGGATCGAATCTGGTGCCTCACATGTGCCAGGCAGGTGCTCTATCATTGAGCCACAACACCAGCCCAGGGTGGTTCATTTTTTAATCAAAATTCTTATTCTACGTTAGAGGCTGAGTGGCCAGTCGCCAGCAATACCAAGTGGGAGGGTAAATTCCTGGGTAAATTGTGTCTCCCACACATTGGGATTTGATCCTAGCTATGTTGACTCTTTCTCCTTCCCAGAGGCAAGTGGCCACTGAACTATAGCATCTCTCTGACGGTGCAGGTCCTAAATATATATTTTGAACTGTCCCTTCGTCATAATAAATTAGTTGGACACATGGATTGCATGATGGCAAAAGATGTGTCCATAGTGGGGAAGGGCCCTCTAAGATTATCAAAAGAAAACATACTAAGTGATAGATTAACGTTTTGGCTAGCATGGGTTAAACTGTGTAAGTCAATAAAGTAAAATTAATAATACCAACCAAAGCCTAGAAAACCTACGTAAGCAAAATTAAAAAATACAAATGAAATTTCGTTACCAAGAGTCCAGTCAGCAGGACTTACTGGTATCAGTCCTGTGGCAAAGAGCAAGGAAAGGACTATATATATGGCTAGAAGTAAGGGGTGGCAATGCATCACAACATAAGAACCATCTTAGAGGATGAAACAGTTCATTTGTCCTGTTGGTTAGTTTATCTTCCACCGTGCATTGATGAGCTAGCCCCTGAGTGGCTGAAGCAGGTCTGTTGTTTCCTCAAGCTTCCACCATGGGCAGGCTCGTCAGCTTCCAGAGTGACCGCAGCAGGGCTATTGTCCTTCTGATCCTCAAGCTTGTCTGCTGTTTCCTTCCTCTAGATGGTCAGCTTACAAGGTGCAGTGGGATCTGGAGTGCACTTTCAGTCCATGGCTGTGGGCTTGAGCCTGGTGTAATTAATCCAGGGGCCTGAATCTGCAACTTTTACTGCAGTTGGGGAGGATGAAATAACAGTGCAAGGACCCTTCCAAAGAGGTTTTAAGGGTGGAATAATCTATCCTTTGACCTAGACTGAATCTCCATGCCTGAAGGAGGATGCACCTGTGGTCAAACTTACTGGCAACCTTCCCTGACCCATTGATTGAGAGTCTGTGTTTTCCTAAAGCTTGAAGCTGTTGTCTTAAGGTTAATTCTCTATTTCCTGCAATCCCCTAGTAAGTGGGAGAAGTCTCCCACACATTGTCTCATAGGGCTCTCCCAGCCTCTAAGAGGACTCTATCCAGTCCTCTTAATGGGAGAGGATATAATTCTCAAAAGTGCAGTAGGGAGGATTTCATCCCAATGCAGGTGAGTTTCCTGACACAGTTTACCCATCTGAGCCTTTAAAGTTGTATTCATTCTTTCTACTTTACCAGAACTTTGTGACCTATAGCAGTATGTAATTTCCATCTAATATTTAAACTTTTGCGATAATTGTATCATCTCTGCCACAAAATCTGGCCCACTGTCTGAGCTAATAGTTACTGGGATGCCAAATCTGAGAGCAATTTCCCAGAGGAGCATCCTGGCTACCTCTTGAGCCTTATCAGTGCCAGTTGGAAAGACTTCCACCCAGCCTGCAAACGAGCACACAAAAACCAAAAGATATTTATAGCCTCATGAACATGGTAGTTCAGTAAAGTCTAGTTTTAGGTCTTCAAAAGGTGCTTCTCCTATAGTTTGGATTCCTGGTGGATGCATTGGCCCCTGGTGTGGGTGTTGCAGGTACAAGTTTCCCATTGCTCACAAATCACACAGCAGATGCTTATGTAGAAATGCTGACTTGAGTGCTGTTTGGCCAAAGTATGTTCCCCTGTGGAACTGTGTGATTATGGCAGGGGCTGCAGTCTCAGAGATGGCTAACCTGTCATCAGAAAATCTCCATCATCCACTGGGAGATAGCTTCCCTTTTCAGTCTTAAACTAATTATTTTTCTGCTGGGATTACTATAGTTTGCATTCTGTTAGAAGATTAGGGAGAAGAGCAGTGTCTAAGATTGGGAGCTGGATGTTCTGTCTGCTTTTTACAAGCTGCAAATCTTGCTTCTTGGTCTGCTCTTTGGTTGCCCTGAGCAATGGTGGCAATGGTGCCTTTGGTGGCCACAGCAGTACATAACCACAGTTTTTTGAGTGCCCCTACTGCATCTAAAAGATCTTTTCCTGGCCATGTTTTATGTCTTTTCTTCTTGAATTAATTATCTCCCTTTCCTAATCTAAAGCCCCATAAACATGAAAAGTGGTAATGGCATATTTTGAGTCTGTGTAAATATTGCCACCAATTCCTGGTGCCAATTGGAGTGCTTGAGTCAGAGAGATTAGTTCTGCTTTTGTGTTGAAGTTCCCTAAAGCTGAGGATCTGCCTCAACAGTGGAGTCCACAGTGACCACTGCGTGTCCAGCAAGACATATTCCACCTTCTGTAAAGCTACTGCCATCTGTGAAGTACTGCACATCAGGGTCTTTGAGGGGCTGCTCTGTCAGGTCTGGTTTACTAGAGATGACCTCAGTGCAGTTGTGATTAGGCTGTCCAGTCCCAATGGGCAGCAGAGTTGCTGAGTTTAGAGGAGTCCTGACAACTTCAATGTGGACATGTGGATTTTTATATAACATGCCCCGGTATTGGATCATCCTTGCATTAGTAGCCATATTATCATTTGGATTCTAACAGCATCAGTACAGAGTGGGGCAACTAGACTGTCAGTTTCTGTCCTATAGTCAGTGTCAGCTTCCACCACCAGAAGAGCCAAGGCTGCAAGGGCCCTGTAGACAAGGTGGCCAGCCTTGAGCCCCAGATCACGGCTGCTTAGGAAGATAGGCCACTAGATGGTGCCATGCCCCCAGTATTCGAGTTAGGACTCCTACAGCTATTCCAGACTGTTCATGGACATACAGAAAGAAAGGCTTGTGAGAGTAGGGAGTCCTAGTCCAGGCACACTGGTGAGTACTTGTTTAATGTCCTCAAAGACTTTTTGTTGTGTTAGTCCCCACATCAGAGGCTCCAGTTCCCCCTACCCGCCCTTTGTTGCTTCATAGAGGGTTTTGGCCATAACTAATCCTCAGACAATCGCAGCAGCAATCAAGAACCCATTCAAGAAGAATCAAGGTTGCATCTGCTCCAAACTGGAATCTTCATGCACAACTTCAACACACAATGCACAGTGCTTCAGCTGTTCCCTTACCAAGGACCCACACTAGCCAGAGCACTGAAACAGTTCCCAATGGGGATCTACTTGAGAGACTGATTCTATGGATCCCTTGGATCCACTTGTGTACAAAATACCAAGTCCACTGACTGGGTTACTTATATGAGCAGTTTCATTGCTCTGACCCATGGAGCACAGTTCCCTTGCACCTACAGGTCTGACCTGGGACATTGCACAAGCACCTGGCTTGGGCTCCTCTCTTGGGCCATCTGCCTAGAAACTCACAGAAGACATCCTGTGCCCCCTTTGTCCTCCACTCTTATGCCACATTGCCTGGTTGGGCTCTGGCCTGGCTTTGTGGCTTGAGCACAAGGTTGAATGTCCCCTTGTGTGTTCCCTTGCATGGGCTCCTTGCTTGAGCCACTTGCTTTCAAAATTGATCTGATGTAATCCATTACTCAGACCCACCAGCCCACCTGGATTGACTGCTGTCCCCTGCTTCTGACTCTGTTTAATATGGAGGAATGCAGATGAGTGACCCAAGCTGCTTTAAAATGGCTAGAGGATGGGGCTGAGGTTGTGGCTCAGTGGTAGAGCGCCTATAGGGTGTACATTAGGCACTGGGTTTCATTCTCAGCACTGCATATAAATACATAAATAAATAAATAAAGTTTCATCCACAAATAAAATGACTAGAAGAACATGTTCCAGACACACAAGGCAACATTCAAGCCTATGCCCAAACCTGATTACCAGACACAGACCCAGGTGGGACTCCAACAAAGAAGATCTTCTAAAGGTAAAAATATATCAAAAGGCTCTCACTATTGGCCTTAAAGAAAAGGGGGAAAAAAGCCCTAAATGTGAACTAAATATCACAAGTACTCCAAATGCCCGATGGGAGCCCCAGGCAGTTAGTTCTGTGGACGACTGTGCAAGGCCTTCTGACTCTTCACTCCCTTTGATCCTAAGGCACCACACAACCAGCAGATGATCAATGCAGGCTTTGTGGGACAAACTCGGGGAGACATTCGCCCAAATCAACAAAACTAGAGGGTTTTGCTGGAAAGAATGCCAGTGAGCTGATTGAAGTGGCCACCCCAGTTTTCATCAACGGAGACCAAGAGGCTCAATGAGAGGCAGACTGGAAGATGAAGAAGAGGATCTCCTTTCAGCTGCCCATCACCACAAACCCAGAAGTCACCCAAAGGGTGGGGGGGTGTCCCACCAGGATAAAACCAAAGCAAATATCAAAATTGGGGCCAAATGCAGATCCCAAGGAAGGTCTGGATGGAAGGACAGACGGATCTGGGGACAAGGCCGAGACTAAACCAATGTGTCTACTGCCATCTAGAGGACCACTGGAAGAATGCATGCCCCTAACTAGAGGAAGACAACTGGGCTAAAATTACTCCCTACCAGCATAAAAGGGCCAAGTGATCCCAGCCCCACACACATCCCCTTGATGTTCAACACTGTGGATATCTCTATGATGCCTCTGAGAAGGATTTTATGGGTCTGGAAAACCATGAAAAATTATGAGGACTAGGACCAACTGGGCTCCATCCCTTTGGGCCCCCAGGAGCCTATGGTCCTAATGATTATGGGGAACATCCTATTGACTTTAAGGTGAACACTGGGGCTCACCATTTCATGATAACCCAACCTGTGGGCCCGCTTTCAAAGAAACAGACCATAATTGTGGGACCCACTGGCTACAAAGGGTGTCACTCTTTCCTGATACCCTGGCACTGCAACGTAGCAGGTCACAAAGTGATCCATGAGCTTCTGTACATGCCAGATTGCCTGGTTCCATGATGGGTTGAGACCTGCTGGCAAAACTCTAAGGTCAGATAACCTTTGACAACCTGGCTAGAGACCAGGCAGTCCTGTCACTGGGAAAACCTGAAGTAAAGGTTCTAACTCTTACAATTCCCTGGGAAGAGTAGTGGTGCCTCTTTGGCCTTACATTGACACCACAATAGGGACAACAGCTCCCTTTCTGGGTACCAGGAGTATGCTGAGGACAAGTCACCTGGACTAGCCCAGACATCCCCCATGGTGGTGGAATTAAAACCAGGAACCATACTGGTCTGCCTGAGACTACTATATTCCTCAGAAAGCACAACTTGGAATTCAGAAACATTTGGACAGAATTTTACAATATGGAATT